>NC_090448.1:809688114-809992646 GCF_031143425.1 Pleurodeles waltl | reverse complement strand
GATAGTAGAGGAAAGGCAAGCCATCACTAATAATCAGATCAGGTCAGCCCTAGACTCTGCAGATACAGCAGCCAGAACTATCCACACTGCTGTAACCATAAGGAGACATGCATGGCTTAGGTCTTCCAGATTCAAGCCTGAAATACAACAGGCAGTGCTCAATATGCCATTCAACCAAAAACAACTTTTCGGCCCAGAGGTTGACACTGCAATTGAAAAGATGAAAAAGGATTCAGATACCACAAAAGCCACGGGTGCACTGTATACCACACAATACAGGGGATCCTTTCGTAAACCCCAATATAGAGGTGGATTTAGAGCCCAAACTGCTGAGGCATCCACCTCACAGCCAAAGTCGGCCTACCAACCTCAATAACAACGAGGTGGTTTCAAAAGCACTTACAGAGGCCAGTACCCTAGAGTCAGGGGAAAATATCAAACATCAAAACAAGCCTCACCACAAACTAAGCAGTGACTTGTGCCATTCCTTCCCAATTCACACCTCACCTGTGGGGGGAAGACTGCAAATGTTCCACAACAATTGGCTAGGCATTACCACAGACAGCTGGGTATTCTCAATTATCCGCAATGACTATTGCATAGAATTGACACAAACTCCACCAAACATTCCACCAAAACCACACAAGCTGCTCACAGGCCATATCACTCTGTTGCAAGAAGAAGTCAAATCTCTATTACTCAAACAAGCAATAGAAACTGTGCCACAAAACCAAATAGGGACAGGAGTTTACTCACTGTATTTCCTTATTTCCAAAAAGGACGGGACCTTAAGGCCAATATTAGATCTCAGAACCCTCAATCTTTACATCCCGTCAGAACACCTTCACATGGTGACACTACAGGATGTTATCCCACTACTTCAACAACATGACTTTATGGCAACATTAGACCTCAAAGATCCATATTTTCACATACCCATCCATCCAGCACACACAAAATATCTCAGGTTTGTCATTCAAGGAAAACATTACCAGTTCACAGCTCCCAGGGTATTCACAAAATGCCTGGCGGTAGTCGCAGCCTACCCAAGAACACAACCCATTCATGTCTTTCCATATCTAGACGATTGGCTAATAAAATCAACAGTCATACACAGTGTTAAAACCATGCACATTTTCTAGTGTTGATAGACCGCCAAACATACATGTCCCTTCAATGGTGGAATTCCACAAACCTAAACAAATGGCGGCCATTCCAAGACCCTCTGTCTCAGACCATACTTACAACAGATGCATCAATGATTGGCTGGGGAGCTCACATCAACAATCACAACATTCAAGGACAATGGGATGCCGAACACAAACAGCTACACATAAATCACTTAGAGTTGTTAGCTGTCTTCCTAGCACTCAAAGCTTTTCAGCCTCTTCTCACTCAGAAGAATATCCTTATCAAAACCGACATGACAACCATGTATTACCTAAACAAACAAGGAGGGACACATTTGTCTCAACTCTCCCTCCTAGCCCCAAAAGTTTGGAAATTGGCAACTCACAACCAAATTTACCTGGTAGCACAATACATTCCAGGGATACAAAACCAATTGGCAGATGTTCTCAGCAGAGATCATCAACAAACACACGAGTGGGAAATTCACCCTCAAATACTTCAAAAATACTTTCAACATATATATCTGTTCGCCACCAGCGAAAACGCAAAATGCCAAAACTTTGCATCCAGATACCCACATCCCCTATGCAAGGGCAATGCTCTATGGATCAGTTGTTCAGGGATATTTGCTTACGCTTTTCCCCCTCTCCCACTTATTCCATTTCTAGTCAACAAACTGTGTCAAAACACGCTCAATCTGATACTCATAGCGCCAACGTGGGCACGCCATCCGTGGTACACTGAGGTACTGGGTTTTTCAGAACCGGTACTGATCCGGTAACCCAGTGGTGCCAGGGTACACCCAAAGACCTCGGGTACTTTCCTGATTCAGACCACAGAAACTCAGAGTCTTCTAGGTGAAGTCAAAGATCGAATTTATTGGCTGCAACCAAGTGACAAGCGTCCTAGAAGTACAACAGCACGGTTTGTATGTTCTCAGGAGACTGTGTTTCAATGCAAAGTCAGGTTTCCTTATATACAGTTTTTTAAGCTTCAGGCAAACATTCTTGACATTTTGGTTGGTCATTCACATGTTTTCACTACAAAGGATGAAACCTCATATTTCATGTCATCCAACCCATAATAAATTACCTGGCAAGGCCTAGTATTTTACATCAGATAAGTGTGGACCCCCAATAAAAACGGGCACCTCCCCCTCGTAAAGTAAGAAGAAGAAAAGAGCAGGTGCAGGTGTGAGCAAGATTAGGCAGGGTGTGTGAGCGATAATAAGGGTTTTATGGCATGGTGTGCCTTGATGCTATCTGATTCGGCCCCTGGGAGAGGGACTGACCAAACAGGTTTGGCCTGAGGCAATGGTTCCAGCTTGCCCAGGTCAGAGAAAAGTCAATCAAGGTGTACGTGTCCTTGGAATCAAATCTGACTGTATTATAAGCCTATGTGAGGGCAACTTTTAAAAATGGCTGCCGTGTATAAAATGGGAGCCACGAGTGCAGAACGAAAATGGCGATTTCGAGGTGAAAACGCTGCTGGAATTGAGCGAAAATGCTCATGCTTAGTGTACTAGTCATTATCGGTCTTTTGATACTAAAATCGTACTGCTGTGGCAAAGTAAATTACATGGGTCCAGAATTTTTAGAACCACAACACAACACTATTAGACCTGTCAGTAGTACCACACTCCAAACTACCAAACAGACCAGATCTGTTGACACAAAACAAAGGGGCGATCAGGCATCCAAATACCAACACACGCAATCTAGCGATTTGGCTCCTGAGGTCATAGAATTTTGGTATCTACAACTACCAACTGAATCTATGGAAGTAATTAGGGAAGCAAGAAAACCCACTACCAGACAGTGCTATGCCAACAAATGGAAAAGATTTGTATATTACTGCCAATCTAAACAAATTGCCCCTCCTGCAGCATCAATAGAAGATATTGTATTCTATTTGCTTCACTTGCAAAAATCAAATTTATCTTTTTCTTCCATAAAAATATATCTCACTGCAATTTCCACATATTTACAAAATATACAGCACAACTCTTTATTTAGAGTTCCTGACATCAAAGCCTTCATGGAAGGGTTAAAACGCATCATCCCACCAGTGCCGTCGTGGAATCTAAACATAGTGCTTACGCGACTTATGGGCCCACCATTTGAACCTATGCACTCATGTCAAATACAATTCTTGACATGGAAAGTTCCCTTCCTAGTCGCAATTACATCATTGCGAAGAGTTAGTGAAATTCAAGCTTTCACAATTGAAGAACCGTTCATACAAATACATAAACATAAAGTTGTACTACGAACTAACCCTAAATTCCTTCCTATCACCTTTTCATATCAATCAAACAGTGGAGCTACCAGTCTTCTTCCCCCAGCCAGATTCTGTGGCAGAGAGAGCCCTGCGTATATTAGATATTAAGAGCTCTAATGTATTACATAGATAGAACAAAATCATTCTGAAAAACTAAACAGTTATTTGTGGCCTTTCAAAAACCTCATATTGGTAACCCCATTTCAAAACAAGGTTTAGCAAGATGGATAGTAAAATGTATCCAAACATGTTACATTAAAGCTAAAAGACAACTCTTAGTTGCACCTAAAGCACATTCCACAAGGAAAAAGGGGGATACAATGGCCTTCTTAGGCAATATACCAATGGCTGAAATATGTAAAGCAGCTACTTGGTCAACACCACATACATTTACTAAACATTATTGTGCAGACGTCTTAGCAGCGCAGCAAGCCACAGTAGGTCAAGCTGTACTAAGAACATTATTTCAAACAACTTCAACTCCTACAGGCTAACCACCGCTTTTGGGGAGATTACCGCTTTGTAGTCTATGCACAGCATGTGTATCTGCAGCTACACATGCCATCGAACGGAAAATGTCACTTACCCAGTGTACATCTGTTCGTGGCATGTTCCGCTGCAGATTCACATGCACCCTCCCACCTCCCCGGAAGCCTGTAGCCGTTTAAGTTAAATAAACACTTGTACATATATGTGTGTGTGTGTGTGTGTGTGTATATATATATATACATATGTTCAATGGCATGTGTAGCTGCAGATACACATGCTGTGAATTATCCTGCCATCTAGTGTTGGGCTCGGAGTGTTACAAGTTGTTTTTCTTCGAAGAAGTCTTTTCGAGTCACGAGACCGAGGGACTCCTCCCTTTCGGCTCCATTGCGCATGGGCGTCGTCTCCATCTTAGATTGTTTTTTTTCCGCCATCGGGTTCGGACGTGTTCCTCTTCGCTCCATGTTTCGGTTCGGAAAAGTTAGTTGACAATCGGAAAATTGGACGGTATTGTTTGCGCTCGGTATCGGGTTAGTAATAGCACATCGACACCGAAGAAAAGAAGAGCTCTGGCAGCCCTTCGGGGCTTCCACTCCTCGGCGGGGCCTGGTCGGCCCGACCGCGTGCGTCTTCAAGGCTCATGGAACGGACCCCATTCCGCTTCTGCCCCAAATGCCAAGCTAAGTATCCTTATACAGACCAGCATTTGGTCTGTAATTTCTGTTTGTCCCCTGAACACAAAGAGGATACGTGCGAGGCTTGTTGGGCATTTCGGTCGAAGACGCTACGGGACCGGAGAGCTCGAAGGCTTCAAATGGCGTTGACACCGGCTGGACACCCCGATGTCGAAGAAGAGGAGACATTCTCCATTCCAGAGTCGGACTCGGACTAGCCCGAGAGTGAGCAGCCGGCGAGGCAACAAACCGTGAGTAAACCAGCCCCGGCAAAAACTCACTCTAAAATTATGAAGGCCCAGGGGACGCCACCGCCAACAGGCCATGACTTTACCCAAAAGCACGGTGACCAAGCATCGGCACCGAAAAAGGCCTCACAGCAGCGGAAGACATCCGACTCCGGTCGAGATACCGGCTCCGACCAGATCCGACACCGAGAAATCGGCACCCCGAAATCCAAAAAGGTTTCTTCGGAGCCGAAAAAGACTGCAGAAAAGGTTTCGGTGCCGAAACACCCAGCCTCGGAGCCGAAACAAAGCTCCTATACGGACGAACAGGGACTTTCATCACAATTACAAGCCCACAGGTTTGGACATGAACTGGGGATGGGAGAGCCAGACCATACCCAGAGGAGGCTCCATATACAGTAGGACACAGGGAAAATAAATACACTTCCTCCAATTAAGATGAAGCGGAAGCTCGCATTCCATGAGACGGAAATGCAGCCAAAACCAAAAGTGGCTAAAGAAAAAACACCACCACAGTTTTCTCCACCGCCATCGCCACCGCACTCACCACATCTATCCCCAATAACAACACCCCCAATGGTGCAGACACCAACGCACACAGGGAAGGAGCCAAGATGACCCAGATGCATGGGATCTGTAAGATGCACCAGTCTCTGATAATAGTCCGGATTGCTACCCGGCAAGACCATCACCACCAGAAGACAGTACTGCTTACATGCACGTGATTTACAGGGCAGCTACCTTTCATAACGTAGCATTGCATTCAGAACCTATAGAAGATGACTTCTTGTTCAGTACCCTGTCATCAACACATAGCCAATACCAAAGTCTGCCAATGTTACCAGGCATGTTAAAACACGCTAAAAAAGTTTTTCAAGACTCAGTCAAGAGCAGAGCCATCACACCTAGGGTGGAGAAGAAGTATAAACCTCCCCCTACGGACCCTGTGTACATTACGCAACAACTAACTCCTTACTCAGTGGTAGTAGGAGGAGCCAGGAAAAGGGCAAACTCACAGACTTCTGGGGACGCACCACCACCCGACAAAGAAAGTCGAAAATTCGATGCTGCGGGAAAAAGGGTGGCAGCACAAGCAGCCAGTCAATGGCAAATTGCCAATTCACAGGCTCTATTGGCAAGATACGACAGGGCACATTGGGACGAAATGCAACATTTCATTGAACACCTTCCCAAAGAGTTCCAAAAGTGTGCCCAACAGGTTGTGGAGGAGGGCCAAACCATCTCCAACAATCAAATCAGGTTGGCAATGGACTCAGCAGACACGGCTGCCAGAACAGTAAACATGGCAGTCACCATTCGGAGACACGCGTGGCTACGTACCTCCGGATTTAAGCCAGAGATCCAGCATGCTGTGCTGAATATGCCTTTCAACGGACAACAGTTGTTTGGGCCGGAGGTTGATACAGGGATAGACAAACTAAAGAAAGACACTGATACGGCCAAAGCCACGGGCGCGCTCTACTCCCCACAGAGCAGAGGCACTTTTAGGAAGCCACACTTTAGAGGGGGGGTTTCGGACCCAAACCACAGAGCATTCTACCTCACAGACCAGACCCACGTACCAGGGCCAATACCAAAGAGGAGGCTTTAGGGGACAATATAGGGGTGGGCAGTTCCCTAAACCAAGAGGGAAATTCCAAAGCCCAAAAGCCCCCCAAACTAAACAGTGATTTTAGCGTCACAAACCCCCAACACACAACACCAGTGGGGGGGAAGACTCACAGATTATTACCAAAATTGGAAACAGATAACTACGAACTCGTGGGTCCTAGCCATTATACAACATGGTTATTGCATAGAATTCCTACAATTACCACCAAATGTGCCCCCAAGAGCACACAACATGTCCAAACAGCACTTAGATCTGTTACAACTAGAAGTCCAAGCGTTGTTACAAAAAGAAGCAATAGAACTAGTCCCAACCATCAAAAAGGAACAAGTGTTTACTCCCTGTATTTCCTAATTCCAAAAAAGGACAAAACACTGAGACCCATATTAGACCTCGGAACACTAAATCTTTACATCAAATCAGATCACTTTCACATGGTAACACTTCAATATGTGATTCCCTTGCTCAAACAACAAGACTACATGTCAACATTAGATCTCAATGATGCTTACTTCCACATACCCATACATCCTTCCCACAGGAAATACTTGAGGTTTGTAATCCAAGGTGTACATTACCAATTCAAAGTGTTACCATTCGGGATAACAACAGCACCAAGAGTATTCACAAAATGCCTTGCGGTAGTAGCTGCACATATTAGGAGACAGCACATGCACGTGTTTCCTTACTTAGACGATTGGTTAATAAAAACCAGCACTCAGCAACAGTGTCTTCAACACACAAAATACGTCATAGAAACCCTTCACAAGCTAGGGTTCTCAATAAACTACCAAAAATCACATTGCAACCGTGTCAAATACAACAATACTTAGGAGCAACAATCAACACACAAAAAGGGATTGCCACTCCAAGTCCACAAAGGGTACAAACATTCCAAAATGTAATACTAAACATGCACCCAAACCAACACTATCAAGTAAGGTTTGTAATGAAACTTCTAGGCATGATGTCTTCATGCATAGCCATTGTCCCCAAGGCAAGACTACACATGCGGCCCTTTCAACAGTGCCTACCAACACAATGGACACAAGCACAGAGTCAACTTCAAGATCTAGTGTTGATAGACCGCCAAACGCACTCCTCGCTTCAATGGTGGAATCCTATAAATTTAAACCAAGGGCGGCCATTCCAAGACCCTGTGCCTCAATACGTGATCACAACAGATGCTTCCATGGTAGGGTGGGGAGCACACCTCAACCAGCACAGCATACAGGGACAATGGGACGCTCAACAAAGCCAACTTCATATAAATCTAGAACTACTAGCAGTGTTTCTAGCATTGAAAGCATTTCAACCATTAATAGCCCACAAACACATTCTTGTCAAAACAGACAACATGACAACAATGTATTACCTAAACAAACAGGGAGGGACACACATCACAGATGTGTCTCTTAGCACAAAAGATCTGGCATTGGGCAATTCACAATCACATTCGCCTAATAGCACAGTACATCCCAGGAATTCAAAACCAGTCAGCCGACAATCTCAGTCGAGATCACCAACAAACCCATGAATGGGAAATTCATCCCCAGGTACTACAAACTTACTTTCGAAACTGGGGAACACCATTAATAGACCTATTCGCAACAAAAGAAAATGCAAAATGCCAAAGTTTCGCATCCAGGTATCCACACCCTCACTCCAAGTGCAATGCGTTATGGATGAGTTGGTCAGCGATATTTGCTTACGCTTTTCCCCCTCTCCCACTCCTTCCGTATCTAGTGAACAAATTGAGTCAAAACAAACTCAAACTAATACTAGTAGCACCAACTTGGGCTCGCCAGCCATGGAACACAACACTATTAGATCTGTCAGTAGTACCTCATATCAAACTACCAAACAGACCAGATCTGTTAACTCAACACAAACAGCAGATCAGACACCCGAATCCAGCATCGCTCAATCTAGCAATCTGGCTCCTGAAGTCTTAGAATTTGGACATCTAGACCTTACACAAGAATGTATTGAGGTCATTAAACAAGCGAGAAAACCTACTACAAGACATTGTTACGCAAATAAATGGAAAAGATTTGTTTATTACTGCCATAATAGTCAAATTCAACCACTACATGCGTCCGCAAAAAATATTGTAAGCTACTTATTACACTTACAAAAAATCAAATCTAGCCTTTTCTTCCATTAAAATACATCTCACAGCAATATCTGCCTATCTGCAGATTACACATTCAACATCACTCTTTAGAATCCCAGTCATCAAAGCATTTTTGGAGGGTCTAAAGAGAATCATACCCCCAAGAACACCACCAGTTCCCTCATGGAACCTCAATATTGTATTAACACGACTCATGGGTCCACCATTTGAACCCATGCACTCTTGTGAGATGCAATACTTAACCTGGAAAGTAGCCTTCCTAATCGCTATCACATCTCTTAGAAGAGTAAGTGAAATACAAGCATTTACTATACAAGAACCCTTTATACAAATATACAAACATAAAGTGGTTCTACGCACAAATCCCAAATTTTTACCAAAAGTTATATCACCGTTCCACCTAAACCAAACAGTGGAACTCCCAGTCTTTTGTCCACAACCAGACTCAGTAGCCGAAAGAGCATTACATACATTAGACATCAAAAGGGCACTAATGTATTACATTGATAGGACAAAACAATTTCGCAAGACAAAACAATTGTTTGTAGCCTTCCAAAAACCGCATGCAGGAAATCCAATATCCAAACAAGGCATTGCCAGGTGGATAGTGAAATGTATTCAAGCTTGCTATGTTAAAGCAAAAAGAGATCTACCTATTACGTCAAAGGCGCACTCCACTAGTAAGAAAGGCGCCACAATGGCCTTTCTAGGAAATATACCTATGACAGAAATCTGTAAGGCAGTCACATGGTCTATGCCTCATACGTTCACAAAACACAACTGTGTAGATGTGTTAACAACACAACAAGCCACAGTAGGACAGGCTGTACTACGAACATTATTTCAAACAACTTCAACTCCTACAGGCTAAGCCACCGCTTTTGGGGAGATAACTGCTTACTAGTCTACGCACAGCATATGTATCTGCAGCTGCACATGCCATCGAACGGAAAATGTCACTTACCCAGTGTACATCTGTTCGTGGCATGAGACGCTGCAGATTCACATGCGCCCTCCCGCCTCCCTGGGAGCCTGTAGCCGTTTAAGTTGATGAAAATTATATATTATATGTTGATGAAACTTGTAAATATATATCACTTTTAGACACATTATGTACATACATACTTACTCCATTGCATGGGCACCTTTACTATATACACAACTCCTACCTCACCCTCTGCGGGGAAAAACAATCTAAGATGGAGTCGATGCCCATGTGCAATGGAGCCGAAAGGGAGGAGTCCCTCGGTCTCGTGACTCGGAAAGACTTCTTCGAAGAAAAACAACTTGTAACACTCCGAGCCCAACACTAGATGGCAGGATAATGCACAGCATGTGAATCTGCAGCGCCTCATGCCACGAACAGATGTACACTGGGTAAGTGACATTATATACATATATACATTCCATTTGCATGGACATCTCTTTTCTTTGTACTCTATCACTCCTACCTTACCCTCTGAGGGAAAACAATCTAACATGGAGTCGATGCCCATGCACAATGGAGCCGAAGAGGAGGAGTCACTCAATCCTGTGACTCGAAAACACTTCTTTGAAGAAAAACAACTTGTAACACTCCGAACCCAACACTAGATGGCAGACGTATGCACAGCATGTGAATCTGCAGCGGAACATGCCACGAACAGATGTACACTGGGTAAGTGACATTTTCTCTCTCTCTGTCTCTTTCTGTCTCTCTCTCTCGCTCTCTCTCTCTATATATATATATATATATATATATATTTGTGTCTGTGTGAAAGTCTGACTTAGTTTTGGACATGTCAGACCACACATACACATCTTCTTAAACTAGACGAGTGAGTCTGATGGCAAGGCAACCAGCCCATTCCCCTTTGATGTGGCCAGGTCCCCTCCATCCCCTTTTTTGCCTGTGACCAAATGCCCTTCAGAAATTATTTCCCTGTCTAGAGCCATTCCACATCTACCCAAGACATCCTAAACTAGACTCATAAAGGACAACAGGACAGTATTTCAGAGACACCATGACGTAATGCAGGAAGCATCGGGATTGGAGGGTTCCCAGGCCATTCATAAGTGGAACCACCGATAGGGCAGGCCTGGCGACCAAGAGGAGACAAATACCAGTCCTGATCAACCAGGATTGGAACCTCTGGCATGCTGCCTCTTGACTGGCCCTGAGTCCGGGAAAGACTGTGAAGTTACCTCTGGAAAGCACTCACTTTTCAAAAGGAGAGCCAAGGCCAGATGGCTGGAAAGGCCTGCTTTAGAGGACTCTTCAGCAGGCAGAAAGTACCCAGGAGCCTTAAGATTCTCACTGCAGCTTCCCATGGTAAGCAAGAATACTTGGCTTAAGGGGCTACTGCTTCGCATTAAACATGAAAAAGTTTGACTGTGCCATCTGTGACTTTTTCTGTGACCCTATAGTACATTATAGTTTCTTTCTAGAGGTTTTGTGACTTGGGGGCTGTTGGTCTACACCTTTGGTGTGGGGACTCATTCTATAAGTTGTAGCAGGTTTCTCTGAATGTGTAACCATTTGAACAATATTTCCAGCCCTTTCGGTTCTGGAATTCTTCACAGATAAGTTTTTAGTCACCATTGTCTCATATTTCACCAGTGTCTACTGGTCACTGGTGCCACAGTGGCTTTCACTGGGTTCTTACGGTCCCCAAATGTGCCCCTCCACTAGAAAAGCTCTGGGACCAGTAGATTTTTAGATAGATCCCCCTGCAAATAGGACACCATCTTGGAAAAATAGTGGGTACTTCCCCTCTATTTTGCCAACAGTTCCCCACAAAGAATACAGTGGGATACAACTCCTGTAACCTAGGCTAGTGACCCCCTGTGGTTGCTAACTAGCTGGCTACCAAATCTTAGTAAGGAAGGGCCAAGGATACCCAAGGGTGTGCATTATATTGCTTGATGGTTGGGTTTTTGGGTAGCTTACTTTAGAGGTTATTACCATCACAATATTAGGGTTGTTCAGAACTGACTGGAAATTCAATTTGTCATCCGTTATCTGCTGTGCAGTGTTGGTGTTTCTAATCCTGCCTTAACTTCTGGAGTGAACACTGACTGCTCGGCTCCACCTCCCTGAATCGTTGAAAGGGATTATTTGGCCATTCAGTTTGAGTGCAATTGTATTGTGGTCTTAAGACGCCAGTGGTAAATGATAACACTAACTGTTACGGACCTGTGTATGTCTTTGAATTTCAAGAAAAGTCCTCTCTGAATCTAAAGCTTAAGAGAGCTCTCACCCTAAGAAGCATCCAATAGGACTCCAGAACTTAGTCTGTGTTTCAGAATAGGTGATTTGCAGTCAAGATTTGGTAGGCGTATGCACATGACTGGAGCACAGACTAGACCAGCAGGCTTGACTAATCAAGTTAGGAGTTGGAAGTGCGGATATGTGTCCGGCTACACCTTCAAACCACATCTCTGAAACTAATGGACGGTGATTTAAATGGTTCAAAGTTCTGGGCAAGGGATATCAGTCAACAGGCCATAATCCAAGGCCTGGACTAACAAATGAAAACCTCTTTCTCCCTCTTGGGTTTCATAAGGACAGCACATGCATCATAGTGCACCAAAAACGAAATTGCAGGCTCGCGACTGGTATCTTCTGGAGACGCCTCTCTGCAGTTTTGTGAACTCTACTGATATTTTGTCATTTCTTGGTGATAGTAGCCAGTTGATTGCACCACCTTTGTGGCATCTTGATGATCCCCCCCACTCTAAGCAAATAGAACAGTCTGCTGGTCCTTGTGGTGGTCTTCTTTCTGGTCAGGGGGCTGTTCCTCCGATATCTCAGCAGTTCACCGTTGCAGCATCACTGTATTTCCCCGGATTTCTTTCTAGTTCACATGTTGTTCCTAACCCTTAAAGAGGACAGCCACCAGCAAAGTTCCTGTACCTGGCAAATGTTTTCCTTATGCTTTTGTGCAGTGTGCCCACAAAGTCAAGGAGCAATACTCTTTATTCTAGTGTTGGAGGCATTAGTGGGGAGTCAATGCCAACCAAAGTGATATCTTTTTTTTTTTTTTTTTAAAGAGAGATCTTTCTCCAGTCGGAAAGATGGTCATCTTGCTTCTTTGTTCTGTTCCTTCAGTCATGGTCACGTGTGAAGCATCAGATTATATGATCCACTGTGCTCTGGCTGCCAGACCACAGCCTATGGAGCACCGAAAAGGGCACGGAGTGAGGTCCATTTTAAAACAGGGAAAACTGTTCAACATGGTAAAGAAGAGGATTCCCCATATCCTACCATATGACTTCATTATCTAGGAGATGGTTCTAAACCAAGATCAAGCAGGGTGCCACGTATGCTGTAGCTGAACTAAGCTTGCAGTGAAGCCATGCTGAGATGGAAACCAGACATTAAATGCAAAGGTTCCTCAACACATTTAAGGAACGTGCACATTACATAGACAAACTACAAATCAAGGAAAGAGAGATCCTAGTTATTGGAGGAGACAACTTATCAACTTTACATTATGCAGCCAGTAAATGGCCTCCCAAAGGTGTAAATTTGAAGCAGCCAGTGCCCCCGCCATCCACTGCCAGTGGCCTCACAGCTGTTACTGATGGGCAGGATTAACGCACAGACTTTCAGCAGAGCTAGACTTGTGCTGATTAAATGAAGAGCACCTTACTTCATTGGGCTCGCAGATTGTCAGGTCAGTTAAACGAGTAGGACAGAAGCCACGCAGGCCTTTCCCACAAACCATATATAATCGGGAAGGTGGGTGAGAAATAGAGCAGAGGCAGAAAGGGTATCCTTGTAGTAAAGCAGGGTTCTAAAATGTAATTTGTGGAGGAGGCGTGACCTGGAGATACGAGTAGCATGGCCATTCATCGGTGGCACAAAAGATAAAAGTGATCTAATGACATAAAGTTAAACACCCGGAAGGAAAGGGCATGGTAGAGAATGAGACCGTGGCTAACACAAGGTAAGTTTTTAAGTGAGAACACTTTGGCTGCCTGTTACAGAACTGTACTCCAGGGGTTCTCTCCCTGCTCTCTTCAAGGAGTCAGCCAGGTTTGTACTCTCACTGAGCACTGGTTGTCCCCTCTCTATCAATGCCATTGGTCTAATTTAACCGCCCACTAGGTTTCCATGATTGACCTGTGCTACCAGGCCTTCCTCGGACTTCAGTCAGTACCCTTTTTGACTGAACTCTGCATGTCACTCTTGCGTTTGGGGTTTTCCTGCCAACTCTAAAAAATGTAAGCCAGTGCCTTACCCGGACTATCCAGTAGTGTCACTGGTGCATCACTGACTGCTTTGCAGACCATCGGGGAATTCCATTCATATTGTATTCTTTAGATAGCATTACTAGAGCTGGATCTATGCCTGATCCCTTTGGGGTGTCAACTACTGTTATACTTCAGTTGTCACTGCTGTTCTGGGCCGGTCTTCTCTGAGGTGATAATGCATACACTTGGGGTTCTTGGTTTGTATAACTACACTGCCCCCCTCCCCCCCTTACCTACATGAGGATTCTTCCTAGGTATAAACACACAGACAGTCGTCTAAGTGCATAAAGAAAAGTATGGGAACTTTGATCTTGAGTGGGGCGTGGCCAAAGAGTGTGGGGGTGGGGTGAAAGATATGGCTAAAAGAACAATGTATTCTGTACATATTTTATTACCCTTTGACCTACAGGTAACTGCCTATAAATATAATGCACGTACCTCAAATGAAAAATAAATGCAGCTTCAATTCATCTGTGGGAAATATACCTTTCTGATAGGACAGTAATGTTGGTTATTTCGATAACTTCAGATATCTGTGGATGTACCTGTCACTGATTTGAACCCTGGTCGGTACCCTGGCGGAATAGTGACCTGTATTTATAGTGCTAAGAGGTCCAAGCTTGTGCCAGAAAGCACAGTGAACTAATGCATTGGTTTAAAACATTTGTTACACACAGTATAAGCCACGTTGCTCACAGGCTGCTGCAAAATGTGCAAAAATTAGCTCGTATATAAGTTTGCAGTGCTTTCAAAAGTTATTTTTTTGGTAATGTGCTGATTGTACCCAGTGCAGAGGTTTTTTTTTTATAGGTTCTCTTTAAAAGGCTAATTCCAGATTCTATCAATCAGTTAAAACCTATACTGACTTCCAAGCAGCCTTCAGATTTGCCACTACTACATTTCTTTCAGGTAGTAGGTACCCGAGAGAGAAGGCGTGTTCCTTCTTTAGATGCCTCTCCTGTATCTCACTTCACTGTAAAGGAGAGCCTTCTCCCCTCTCAACCTGCAGGAAGTCGACCATTCAAGAACCGTTTTTTTTTATTTATATAACAAGTATAAGGACTGTTTTGATCAAATTGACAAAGCTTGGGAACGTCGTTCCCGTGTTTCTCTGCCCACTTCGACCTCTGTACACAGATCACCGCATACACAGGTCACCCTAAGCTACATTTGAATGTATAGACTGTATGGATTAATCTAGAACACATTGGCAGAGTGGGGTGACACCGTACTCACAAAACATATATAGCTCGCTAGACTTTTCTAATATTTGTTTCAGTTTCATTGTGGTTTGGGGGCATTCTAGCCATTTCTGCAGTTTGGAGCTATTGGATATTTAGTAAGGTTGGACGTCAACCCCTATCCGTTTATGTTAGATTTTTTGATCAGAGTTTTCATTGTGCGTATTAAAACCCAAATAGTGGGATTTAGAGAGACCAGGAAAGGTTTATTGCATTCTTATGTGGCTGGTTTTTCACATTTACAAGATGGGGACCTGTTACGTGTTTTGGTATTTTCTCTCTTGACTCGATTTCAGGTCGCATTAAACGGATTACTTTAGTAAGTAAAACCAGTCTCCCATGCACACTGTTACCAAGCGGTCAAAATTATTTTTTTCGCGTGGGATGTTATGTGGGGTCTCATTACTAGAGTGTTTTGTGAATATCAGGGAGGCCCAGCTATTGGCTGCGGTTATCATAGGAATTTCAAGATTATTTTTGTTTTAACAAACTGACTACTCTGGGATGGCGGCACTGGTCTGTCAGGGACACGGGGCTTTAAAGAAACGTTCACTTTTCACTGTAGAAACATTTTCGCTTCTGCTTCCTTAGGGCGAGGCCCTCGCACTTAGCGAACATTCTTGCTGGGTGTGTCAGGGAAAGAGAATGCCGATTTTCCAACAAACGCTCCTCTCTCCCCGAAAAACAATGCCTGGCATCGCAGTTCTTACCAGAGTATGACTGTACCAGGAGCCCAGCAAGGGCTGAGTCACAGCATTTTGTTAAAAAAAGTTAAATGAAAGGCGGGGCTGTGTTTGTAAAGGAGCCAAATTCTCTCAGAAACAAGCACGAATTAATCCAGAACGCATACATAAGCTTTTGGATGCACACGCAGTTTACAACTGGCCAGGGCCTAGCTGCGGCAACCCCTTTGCAGGAGTAGTTTACAGGACTTAGCTCGATGATGTACAACACCATTAATACATCCCTGCTGATTGCATTCCAGGCTTCTGTCATACACCCTTTATTTTAACGGGAATGCCCTTTTGTTGTAAATTTACATAGCGCTCGCTTGACCCAAAGACCTTAAAGCGCTTTACAGGAGCACCAGGTTATTTTCCTCAAGGTTACTTTCTTAAGGCACTGAGAGATGAAGGGTCTCATTTAGAGTTTGGACCAACGGGTTACGCTGTCACAAACGTGACAGATATCTCAGCCGCCGTATTACGCTCTCCATAGGCTATAATGGGATCCTAATATGGCGGACGGGATATCGGTCATGGTTGTGACAGAGTAACCTTCTCCGCCAAACTCTAAATCGTGTCCTAAGTGGTTTGCCCAGAATCGCACAGGATGTTGAGTTGACGCTGGAACTGCAACCTTGTTACCCAGTTTCAAATTCGGCAGTTTTCCTCTGCATTGTAAAGAAGCACGCGCTACTGGCGTATGTACCAGACTGCACGTGAAGCTGGACTTTTTATTTTCGCCATGACAGTGTACTGTGAGTACGGTAGGTTAGGCGTTTCCACAAGAATGCGAGGTCCAGGACCTATCCTGTGATATGGATGGGTGCACCAACCATGGCTACATGATAGACAGCAGTCTACCGTCTCTGTCCTGAGTGTATATAGTAGTGCAATGGTGGCAGCGTAGAGTGTTTTAGGATTTTTAGCAAGTGCAGATCTTTTTTTTCCTGTCAGTGATGTTGTGGTCTGTTGATGTCTCTCTCGACTAAAGTTATGCTTTAATGTGAGTCACATGCCTTTGTCCTGGGTGCACAACCCTAATATTATCACAAAAATATTGTTGGACACAAATATTATAGAAAAAATATTGTGATGTCAAGTATGTAGTGGGACAGAATGTCGCCATTTATAATATCGTTTTTGTTAGTGTTTTATATGCTTTTTACAATAGTTGTGTATAATATATTTTTTTAGTTTAGTTTTGTTATGTTGTATTATTTTTTGCTTTATTATTTTAATGTTAACTATGTTGAATTATTTTTTATAGTTTATTTTTGCTTTGGTGATACGTATTTAAAAATCTGATTTTATTTGGATGCATTTATTTTCAGGACATTGGGTTTGTAGTGAAGTAGAGTTTGAAGATTTTGCATATATGTTTTATAGTTACTTATAAATATTTTGTTTTAATTCATTTGTTTGATTAATAATTATGTGAATTTTATTCATATATTAGATACAATATAGTAAGGTAAATGTTTTTACTAACTGATTCATTCGATTATTGATTATGCTGATTATGAATTCATCATTTTTTATATTCATCAAATGTATAAGGTTTTAGTATTGTTACACAATCATTTTTATACTAATCTAATTATAGTGTATTTTTCTATTTTCTATTATGTATATTTGTTTTTGTGGGTGTTGTGTTTTGAGGGTAGAAGGATGGGAAGTGTATTAATATATCTTTTTTACGTGTTTTATTAAACATTTTTAATATTCTGTTTATAATCTCCATTCTAATGTAACCTCAGGTTTTATTTTTTTGTACTAATTATGTTATAATATATATTTTACACATTTTTCAAATATATTTTATGCTTATTTTCTGTCTGCTTAGTATTTTTTTTAAATTTAAGAGTGGCAATAGTAAATCTAACCCTTCCAACACCAAATGCTTTCGCTGCTGTTGCTTACATTGCAGTGGGAATAATACATTTGACATTTCCAAAGTCCAACACTTTACCTACTGTTGCTCAGGTTGAAGTGGGACTAGGAAATCGGTCTTTTCCAGGTCTAAGTTCTTCACTGTTACTTAGTTTGAAGAAGGAATAGCAAATGTGACCCACACAAAGCCTAATTATTTTTTATTTTACTTATTTTGTTTTATTTTTAACATATTATCTGTGATTCAACTTTAGAAGTTATTTTAGTTTGATTTTGTTTTATATATATATATATATATATATAAGAAATACTTTTTATTAAATTATTTTTTTAACTTTAATAAATCTGTTGTATTTTTATTTTTATATCGTAACATCTTGTTCTAAATTATTTTTATTTTATTGATGTTGATCTAATAAGTGTGCTTATTTTCATATGTTTATTATCTTTTGCAATTGTTTTGAAGTTCATATTTTTATTATTTTTTGTTATAAAATATATTTATATTCTTTGTCATATTTACATATTTTTGTAAATGTAGCATTTTAAAGTTACATTTTTAAAGTTAATATAATGTTGAATATATTTAATTCAATATATTTACATAATTAATGATATTTTGGTCCACTATATGTTTATAATCTATATCTATGTGCTTGACACAGAAAGTATGTAAAGTCAATATTTGTACCTCCAAACTTTTTGGCATTGGTTAATATTGCAATATTTTTGTCCATGAGACTTTGTCATAGAAGCTTGCACTGACATCCCATAAGCATGATGAGTGTATGCATGTGTACATTGATCTTGTGATACCATTATGGTAGCAGGACTCTGTATGTGTGTTAATCTGAACCCATTTTGGATGCCCCTAATTTGGTATGGCACAGGGTAGAGGATGAGAATCACTTTCCCAGACCCTGGAAGTACATTGTCTGCATTCCTGTGGCTGGAGGGATGAGACCCAGGCACTGAAGTTAAGAAGACAGAGTCAGGCTAAATTAAAAAAATTCCATGAGGACTTTGTTAGCAAGGTCCTTCAGCTTAGTACTTCCTGACCACTGACGTTTGGTAGATGTGGGGGATAGGGCTGCAGTTTCCGATAATAAAGGTGAAGAGGTTTATTTTTTCAGAAAATCTTTTTATTAAAGAAACGCTCAGTAAGCAGTAAGAAATCAGACTGTGGCATAAAATAGTAAACCCCCATATTACATAAATTATCAATGCAGGTTGGTGGGTTCTACAGCAGATACCCTGATTGTCATCTTCGACTTTCAGAGACAGGATCGTAGTAGCCCATCACACATTGTCCCCATCCCTGGACAATCATCCCTTTTCCCTGTAATTTGCCCATGCTCCCCAGATCTTCTCCCATTTTTGTTGGCAGCCCCTACTAGTGTACTCAACATATTCAGCTCTTTGGCACCAGTCAAAATCATCTTCCCAGTCCAGCACCCGCAGTATTGTGGGATATCCCCAGACCCTAGCCACATTGCGCTTCGCTACCGCTGCTATCAATACCAACCAGATTCTTTGGCACCTGGACCATTGCACCTCCCGACTATAATCAACAAGACCCATTTTACTTTCAGTGGGACCTCCAGCGATTCTTGACATGACTCTTAGGACCCCCTTCCAGTATTGTTGAATATGTGGACAGCTCCATAGGATCTGAAAAAGGTCCCTTGCTGTCTACAGCCCCTGAGGCACAGTGGGGCTTGGGCTCTTGCTATACGGTGTAATATTGTGCATGAGTAACATGTTCTATGGAGTACTTTTAGTTGACTCTGCCTGAATTGGGTGCGTATGTCAACCTCCCTAGGGTTCTGCAATGCCTCACTCCACTCTTCATTCGCTAGTGAGTCCAGATTTCTCTAGCATGTTGCCCTCACTTCTTTAAATGGGTCTGGGGACTTGTTGACTACTTTCCTGTATGTAAGGGAAATGGCCTTCTCCTGAATGGGTTCTGCCAGCAACATATCCTCGAGGGGAGCTGCTGGCAGTAAATGTTCCCCTTCTACAATGTGACGTCGCAACAAATGTCCCAATTGCAAATAGCGACATTTCTCACAGCCGCTCATATCAAATTCTTCCTGTAAGGCTTCAAATGTAATGATGTTTGATCCCTTCAAGGATGGCCCAAATGCTCAATGCCGATCAAAGCACATCTCCTGAAGCCCCACTTCCCTCAACAGATCGCTTGTCCAAAGTCGGGTATGGTTCCTTGAGTTTACCCTTCCACTCAAGAAATATTGTAGTCTCCCTCCAAATCCTCTCCACTGTTGGGGTATGTGTAGGTAGTGTCCGCTCTGTCGGTTTTTGGTATAGGGCTGCTAGGTAACCACCCCCTCCCATTGCCATCTTGTCAACTCTATAGGCCAGTACCGCTCTGTCTGCGAACACCCAGTCGTTTATCGTCACCAGTTGGGAGGCCCAGTAATAATGCATTACATTGGGGACTGCCAATCCTTCCCCCGTACACGCCTCTGCTGCTTACATAAGGCAATACGCGAGGTGCCCCCATCCCAAAGTAAATGTCATAATTTGTGATCTGTCTTAAAAAAGTATTCTAGAGGGATCTTATATGTTGTATTTTGCATCATGTACTACAGCTACGGGAGGGCCATCGTTTTAAAAAGGGCTGCACCCCATTATAGTAAGCAGGAGGGTGCACCAGTGCAGGGCATCGCGACCCAGACACTCCAACTGTGGGAGGAGATTCATGTTGAGAAATACATCGGTTTCTCTGGTATTGTAGATGCTCAAGTATTTAAAGCCCTGAGTCACCAGCGGTGCCTCACACCGATGAGGCAGTCGCAAGGCCCCAGCCATAAGGGGGAAGTCCAGCGACTTCTCCCAATTGATGCGATACCCCAGTACTCACCGAAGATCTGTGAAATGTGAAGGATCCGGTCTATCGACAGCGACAGCTTGGTCACATAGAGAAGAATATTGTCCGCATACAGGGATATTCATTCATTCGCTCCTGGCCCATCAGGATTCCCCATATAAGCGGGTCCTCCTGAACGCATGCAGCTAATTGTTCAAGGGCAGACAGCAGGGAGCCCTGCCTCGTGCCCTTCTGCAGGGTAAATACTTGCGACAGGGTATTGTTGATGGGTAGTTGCGCCAGCAGGCCATTAGAGAAGTTTGACCCACCCAAGGAACTTCGGGCCAAAACCAAACCTGGTCAGCATTGCAAAGAAGTAGGGCCACTCCACACTGTCAAATGCCATGCTGGCATCCAAGGGTAGTAGTGTTGCATCGTCATGGTTAGGGTCGTTGGTGATGTGCAGGATGCCATAGAGGCGACGAAGAATGAGTCTTATCCACCTGTGCGGGATGAAGCAGGACTGGTCCGGGTGCACAAATTTAGAAAGAACTGTTCTCAATCTAGTGGCTAAAGCCTTAGTGAGGACTTTTTCTTCAGAGTTAAGCAGTGAAATGGGCCTGTATGAGCCGCAGTCCTTTGAAGGTTTACCCAGTTTATGGATTAGTACGATTGTTGCCATACATTGGTCTTCGAGGAGAATTTCATCTTTTCTAGCAGCTTGAAACATTTGCATTAGATGCTTCCTGATCTTATCCATCAGACATTTATAGAATTCTATTGGTAGGCCATTGGGCTCTGCTGCCTTCTCAGACTGGAGGGAGTGAGCAGCCTGGTCAGTTCATCCACCGTGAGGTCTTGGTCTAGGTTCTCGCGGGCTTCCAATGCTAATGGTGTGAGAGAGATATCCTTCATCAGGTTTGAGCAATCCGCACCCGACATGGTTGTGGAGAAGGAGTGCAATGTTTCGTAGTAACTAGTAAAACTTTCTGCTATGGCTGCACTGGTGGTCTGTTGTGTACCTGCACATCTAGGATCCCCAGGACCCAATTACGGCCTTCATCTAGTTTCTCCAATAGCCTGTTTGCTTTATCCCCATATGTAGTCGTATAAACGACGGTGATTGAGCAGTGCATGTGCGCATGCCTTGTTCTCTGCCCATTCTTTTAGATCGTGCTGCTTCAAAGCCACTTATGTAGGAGCTGGTGCAGTTGTGCCATACCCACCACCAGTTGTGCTTCCAGTGAGGCGCACTCGAGCTCCAGTGCTGCGCAATGCAGCTGTCTGTTCTTACAGAGACCTTCAGTCAAGGCTTGCACCTGACCCCGCAGGACAGCTTTGAATGCTTCCCATAGAACAGAAGCCAACTGCACAGTACCCCCGTTGTCCTGGAAGTACCACTCCTACCCTGCTCGCACTTTGCCCCTGAATCCATCTTCCTTCAAATACGAGGGCTCTATTCTGGGGGAGAGTCCCAGCTTCTGCAGGGGCCATCCACCACCACCACCACCACCACCACATCCAGTGAATGATCTGATGTCCAGCACGCCTTTATCGATGATGCTTAAAGAGGCCCACGGGCGTAGTCTTGGAAAAGATGTAATCCAGACACACCATACTCACATGCGCATACGAGATGTATCTATCCTGCCGCCCTCACGACCTGGGCTCCGTACCAACTACCTATTGCAGGATCTATGATACCATTAACATCTCCTTCCAGGATCGGCTGACCAGGTGAAAGCCCAAGCAGCAGGGCCCCTAGCGCCTTCAGTGTGGGCCCATGTAATTCTAGGAGGATTATAGAGGGAGCTGATATTTAGGGAGAGAACTTCCCAGCTCCCTCCTAGAAAGACATATCTGCCCAGTGCGTCTGTCTGCGCTCAGTCAGTGATAAGAGGGACAGTTTTCTTGCAGATAATCCCTACCCCCCTGGAGTCAGATGCATGCACCACTAGTGTGTAACCAAATCTAACCAGAGCCCTCCAGTGGTTGCTTCGAAGATACATTTCCTGCATTAAGACCAAGTCAGGGGCATTCCTGCTTATGAATTGAAATACCAATGTGCGTTCGTGTTTACTATCCAAAACTGTTGACATTCCATGGCCAGACTATCAACTTGCTATGCTGCCGTGGATTCATATGTGATAGTGACAAAGATCAGGCTGTCCTTCAGTGTCCAACCAGTCTCCGTAGACCTACTACTGCCTGATAAAACTTGCAAGGAGTGACGGGGTGGATCCTGTTGTAGTTGAGCATACATGAATGCGAAATCAAACCCAAAGAACTAGAAGAACAAACAACAACTTAATATGTCCCACTCTTCCTGCTACGCTGGCTCAAAACTGCCTGTTGCCCCAACTTAACCATATTGAAGCGTAACATCAACTTGTGGGGTGTGCAGCTAAGCCTCGATGGACAAGTAGATAAGGCTTAGTCTATCTGAATGCATCCCGTGTCCAGAGTATACCTCATACAGTACCTGAGGCATCTGTGAAAGAAAGAATTCATGTTCCATTGTCTGGGAGGACCTTTGTCCCGGTCCATTCCAATCCAGCTGTGCAGATCACAGCCCCCCCACATCAGCCCCCATAGACTGAAACACTATCTGCCGGAACACTTGTAGTCTCTGTGGAATCAAACTTCTTTGACGGCTTGCACCACTTCCTCAACTTCCTGCGCATCGTCGACCATGTTGGTCAAAGGTTCCCCTCATTTGTCCTCCTTACCAGCCCTGTTACCCTTCTGTCCTGGCCTCTGCCATCCCTCCAGCTGCTCCCAGGCAGGTGTAAGAAAATGCCATGCTTTACCTTCAGCCACCACTCGCAGTTCGGTAAGGTAGTGCATCATATATTTAAGGTCCCGTGCTCTCAGTTCCTTTTTGACAGCTTCAAACTTTCACCTCTGGTGTTGTACTTGTAGGGTAAAGTCAGGGAAGAAAAGGATGGTGGCATTTTCAAGCCGGTCTCCATGTGCTCGTGCTGCCTAGAGGATTGCGTTCCTGTCCTGATGATTGAATATGTGGGCTATGATGGTCCATGGGGACCCATTCCACCGACAATTACTTGGACAATCTCTTGGGTCGTAGAGTGCTGACTATAAGATCTCCCTTAAAAAGGTCTGTACTTTGACCTTTGGCCCGCTCTGGGACTCCTACCACCCGGATATAGTTCCATCATGCCCTTCCCTGCTGATCTTAAAGCTTCACCGCAAGGGCTGTGGTCTGCTGCGTGAGTGGCTGCACCTGGGCCTCCAGTTTTTTGGTCGTACCCTCTATCACGTCAAGACACGCGAGAGGCCCCATGCCTCCCTCCAGTTCGTAGGTAAAGGCTGCGGGGAGACCCGCCCGCAAGGGAGCCTCTACCCTGTCGCCGCTCAGCTAGGCCATGCCGTCCCCAGTTTCTTGGCACTCACCCATGTGTCCAACTCTGAAAACAAAGGGGTTATGGGGGACACCTGCTTGGAGCCCGTTCACCGGGATGCCTCCGCACTGGACAGCCCCACCCATATGCCGACCCCGAATAGCCTCTCCTGCCCAGCGGCCTTCTTTCGCTGCATTCTGACTGTATGCCTTTCCTCTCTACACAGGTACGCTGCACACAGAGGGAGAAGCTCCCTCCGCTTTACAGGCATGAATCGTCATGAAAGTGGTGTTCGGCCACCTTCCGGTTTCTGCAGGACTCAAGGTCCAGTCCTCAATCGGATCTGGGTCGGTGCAATCCACCTCTTCTTCATTGACTCGTGGGGCCAAGGCACCTCATAACTTTCACCCACCACTGGAGTCTCATCTGCACGGCTCCGCGTGCCTCAGGGACTGACATGTATTCGGATTTAGGGGATTTATGAAGCTGCTACCGCGGAACTGTCTTACATTGCGGCCATCTTGGCTGCTGCAACTCCCCACCCTCGTGTTACTCTCTCCCTTGGGTAAAGGGTTTCTTGACCCAGCCTTCCATTTTCTCTGTCCCTTACAACTGCTTCAAGTACTGAGATCTCAAAGTTCATTGTGCCCATGTTTTAGGTGTTCCTTGTATTGAGCCAGCTGCATTGGTTCCTGCTGTAACAAGCATAACTATAAATACATGCTGTGTCTGGTAAGCAACCTAGAGTTGACCTGGAAGAGAAATAAACCAAACCAGTTATGCCTCAGGCAGTGGATGGAAACTCTGTTTGGAAAATGTGTATAAAAGTGGCATCCGAAATGCACCACTTTGTTCAGATTCTTCAGGGCCATGGAAGGAGGTGCTCTGTAGAGTACTTTAAGTGGTGCTGTGTGACCTGGGCTGGTTCTACTGGACACCTAGTCTCTCAGATGAGAGTGGACATCAATTAAAGTACGCACTTTCAGCTGGAGGAGCTGAGAGTTTGCATCTGCCTAGAAGCTTGCCTGCCTGCTGAAATAGTGAAAGAGTGTGCCTGGTCCTAGAGGAGTAGAAACTGTTCAGGAGGAGAAGCCAAGTGTGTTGCCAATGTGAAAACCACTCAAAAGTGAAGCCTAGAGTACACTGTCTCATGCATTGGTTTCCTTTTCTCTTACACAGTTCTTGGTGAGAACTGTCTCAAAGACTTCACCAAAGTAATTGTTACTGTGTCCGCTGACAGCTGCTGTGGGCGAGGAAGTGGTGATGCTGTTGCTGACTCTAGTTGGTGCCTGGCTGGTGTGGGAGGCTGAAGCTGCCGAAGACACAGTCCCACTACCCAATTGGCTCAGAGGCTGCAACTGCCTTGCTGTAGAACTTATTGGCACTTGGCCTGTAGGCCTCAACTGTCAAAGGTACCATTTTCTATGTCAGAACGTGCAGTGCTAAATTCCTCTGTTAAAGAGACCGCAGCAAAGACTGAGGATGCGGCTGCACATGTAACATCACCTATTCTGCGAGACCATCAAAGAAGTTATGCAGAGCTTCACCTGCGACTTAAGCAAAAGATAGAGATGTGCTCTAAAGACTCGAGCACCAGGACTTAGGAACTATTGAACTGAGTAAACCTGTTGGGGTAACAGTGACATAATCTGCACATTGGGGTAATTCATGGCTTTGCCATTAATTCATGGCTTTGACACAGAACATTGGGAGTTGTAGCTACCATTGTGGACAAAAGGACAAGCCCTGGGTTGGAAATTAAGTTATTGTGTCTGTGATTTGGCACCAGTTCTGCTCTCCCTCTTAAACCCCACACTACCTCCCTGAGACACATATGACTGCTCACCCTTGCTATGATGAGACCTTAGTGCAGAAATGGTAATACTTGACCCAGTTGAAAAATGTAGGGTACAACAGACCTCAGGAAACAAGTGGCAAACAACCTCACCAACCATGGGTGGGTCTAATAACCTCTGCTTGCTTTGTGTACCTCTGAGGTGGTCTGATCGTGTTCCTCCAACTCTGTTTACTGATGTAGCCCTCCCAGTTAAGTGAAAGGTTGCTATGTCTGTATAGGGAACTATTCTCGAAATAGCAACCTGAGTTAGATGTGATATATTACAGTCATCCTAAAGATGTTTAATGTCAGGCAATGCATGTTACAAAGAGGTGAGACTTCTCAAGTATGATAAGATTGATCAGCGAAAGGACCTGCTGCTTGTGCTATGCATACAACTTGTATTTATCTTCGATGCACAAACTAATTCTCAGGTGACAGATTATGCATTTTAACAATTCCGGATGCACAGCTTAAGTTGTCCTGGTAAAGATTTTGTTGTCTGGAAGATTAGTGGCACCTTGTTTAATAATTTGTAATTGAGCTAGCTTCTGACATTTTTGCATTTGTTACGTTGGCTTGCCACAACAGTGTCTATGCATCATGTTGAACTTTGGTAGCTGTAATTTTTACTTGAAATGTAAAGACATTTTTTGGGCTATGCAAGTAGACCCTTGCCGTCCCACACACACACACACACCAACACTTTCTCGATCCTCCTCCACCTCCCTCCTACTCTGTCTCCCTCTCCTCTTCCTTCTGTTCATCATCTTCCTTTTCTTCACCTTCCTCTTACTCTTCTTCCTCCTCTTCTTATTCCGCTTTCTTCTCTTCTTTTTCTCTCTTTTCAGAAAGCTACAAAGTTGCATTTCATTTGTAGCTTTCACGTTTTCAGAACACAAACTGTGATGCAGCAGTGTTTTGATAAGTGGACTGTATGATCTGTGTTGCCTGTAGACGTGAAACTAAAATGTGCTTTATGAGTCCTCTGTCTTTCTCTGTCCTTCTTGTGGGAATCCTAACCAACGCACAAAAATATTGGATGGTCACTGTAACTTTAGAATCCACTTATCTCAAGGCAATGACCCATAGAACTTCACAGAGGTGTGGTTTGCTCTAGCATGCCTAAATTAATGTGATGGTCAGCAGGAAACCTTCAGTCAACGTAATGTAAGTGCAGTAGTATATGCCAGCAGCATCCAGGTAGACAATCTAGGAGATGGCAGCCACGAAACACAAAAATCAAACAGAGTAGACTGTTGATTGGTCATCATTTAACATGTGACATGCTTGACAATGCAAGATGAACTTGTGCCCACAGTACAAAACGCTTTTGTCTCATCACGTACAATGTTTGTTTTTAGGTGACTGCTGGCTCTTAGCTGCTATTGCCTCCCTTACCCTGAATGAACCTATTCTCCAGCGGGTAGTGCCTCATGGGCAGAGCTTCCAGGATGGCTACGCTGGTGTCTTCCACTTTCAGGTAAGCCTCCTCCTATGTTTCATGCATCCCTTTGACTTTGCTTTGCTGATCACAGACTAAACCTAAAAGAGTTGGTTTCACAGATTTTAAAGGATCACTTCGGTCTCGCTGGCTATCCTTAGTATCTAGACATCAGGGTTCAAGTACTTTTCTAAACTTCTCTTACTAAGGGACCACAGACCTCTAGCAGTGTTCAGGTGTTGACAAGGTGGTCCCAGAAGCACTGTTTTGGCTTTGCCCAGAAGTGATTGATCAGTACTGGAGTCTCTACATTTAGTCTAAGAGCTTTGCTTTATATTTGCTTGTGTTGTTTAAACCTTTTTCTGAATTAGACTGGTGGGTGACTAGTCACTTGTTCCCAAACAGCCTGGGCTGCAATCTTATTATTTAATTATTTTGTATTTGTGAGTCATTTGTTTGGGTCAGGCAGTGAGAGGTTACTTGGCAGTACACGTAGTGCATGCTGTCCTTTACTCCTCACGTTCGAGGGCATCCAATACTAACACACTCTAATTGGAAATCCTAGTTTACTCCCTTAGTGGCCTCTTCATGGTGAGTGCAGTTTGAACATTCAAGGCTTATTTTAGGAGGTGGAAGGGATTAGAGACACAGATAAAACATGACACAGTTAACAACTCACACTGAACTCCGTTTGTAGCCTGCACTGAACTTCATGTATGGCCCACAGATTTGCCAACAGATTAGACCCAAACATTCAGCAAGCCCAAAAGCCTCATGCAAACAGGACAAAGGTCCTATCCAAGTCGAACAGTTTGTGGTGTCAATCCCCAGTTCACACAAAGTCTTCTGTCTAGTTTACTGAGCAGTTGGTTGAGTTTTGGTGCACTATGAATAGTGGCTTTCCAATGTGTCCCTTGGGGGCAAGGGTAATGGGCATTACCAGGTAAGGGCTCAAGTAGTCATACCTATGTATGGGAGGAGCGGATGCTAGAGAATGAATTTTAGAACTGGGCGACTTCCGTGAAAATATTTGTGGGAGTAGGAGGTTTTCTAGGAGGGTCCATGGGCACACACAGGACCCAAAAGTCTGAGTCTTTACGCACGTTTATCTCAGGAACAGTAAGGTCTACTGATATGGTTCAGATGGTTCTGAATCGGGGAGCCTCGCTGCTGCAAATACCGTGAGTACCGTGAGGGCTGCATACGGACTGAGAAGTGCTTCTTGATAATGCAGTGCATGTCTGGCATGGTACAATCTCATTGGAGTTTCAGCCCTTAAAACTGTTTTTGCTGTTCCTCGACCTTATGCACTTCTTGGTTCTTCTGCAGAGTTCTGGGTATCTGGGCTGCGAAAAGGTCCTTGTGGCTCCAGGGAGCAGGTTATCTTCTGAGCCTAGATATGAACTCCCTTTTGTTCACAGGTTGGCTGCTTTTCTCATCTGAGAGCGGTCCCTTGTCCATTTGTTTGAAGCACGTCACTGCAACATGGGTTCTCTAGTCTGTGCCTTGTGTCCAGCTTTTAACGGATGACCTCAGCAATGCCTGTGACCAGTAAACGGTCTCACTATCTCTCTGCCATTGAAGCAAAGGCTTCTTCAGAAGTCCAGAAGAATGCAATGTTCTAGACTCGGAGGGTGGAATATTTTGTGAACACTAGCACAGAGCTAGAGCCAATCTAAGTGTCAGATTCTTGTAAACTAAACATTCCTACTCCAAGCATGCAGAATTGCATCAAACACTTTGACCAATACTTACCTACTTGGAAAGGTGCAGGAAGAAATTAGACTGGAAAGAATCATCAAGGATGTTTATTGATGTGAGATAGGTTACGTTAAGACGGAAAAGTCCTCTGCATGGTAAAGACATGTACGCCTGCTCCGAGTGCCCAATTGTACTGTTGTCTGAATCCCTAATGTTGATTTTTTTTTCCCCCCTCATAAGCAAACACAGATCATGCGTATGTGCCATGATGTAGGACTTTCTCACAGTTTGTGGTCTTTTTGGAACAAGAGAGCGCCAGATATGCTACCTTTATAGTGGTGAAAGGCTACTGCCTTTCCCAGGAGTTAAATAGTACAAGCTGGGTTTTAACAGCATACCGTGTAGTGATCAATAGTAGTGAGCAGGACCTTTTTTATTAACTCAAAATCTGTTTTATTAAGCTTTTATAAGGCATTATAACAACTGAGGAACAGAACCTTTTTAACCTGTGTCTTTGGAGTGAGCCCTGCAGGTTTACCCACCTTTTTAAAAGTTCTGCTGCTCAGTGCTTAACTCAACCACAGGCCTACATCAGGTTGATGCGGAGTGCTGGCCAGCGCAGGAGTAGTGACTCTGCACTGGTTGTAGCTGTACCTGGGAAGGGTACAGTACAGGGACAGAGCAGGACTGTGTTGTATGTGTGTTGTTAGTACATGTACTGGGTGTATGTATGCCTGTAAATAATACCTGACAGAAGAGATGTCGTGCTGTGTAGTGCTTGCGCAATGGGAGCATGTCATGGGCATATGTGTGCTTGTGCTAAGTAAACTATATAAGGCCGAAGGGTTGTGCAGCGCACATGGTAAGTGTGTGTGCTGGTAGTGCGTGTGTTTGAAAGTAGCACACCCTGGTTAAATATAGAAAAAAGGGTTGGTGCTGAACAGCGTGCGCAGACTGAGAGCGTGTGCTGAATGCATGTGTACTTGTAATGGTACAATGCATGGAGGTACTAGTGCTGGACAATAAGTGCAGTATGTGTGCCGTGAATGTACACTGAGTAAGTATGCTTGCAATGGTACATTAAATGGAGGACCCTGGGTTCCATTTTGGGAAGCCCAGACCTGCCTGGTGAAGACGTGAGGAGGAGAGCAATCCACCAGACAGATTTGTGTATTTCTGCATTCCTGTGAGCACAATGGAGGGGAAAGGAATAGACTCCCTCTACACTTCAAAAGACTGCTTTTTCATTCATTGATAGATCCCTAGGCAGTGGCCTGATCACATCTCAGGAAGGGAAATGGGGCTGATAAGCGAATCATAAAGAGCAGGATTGGGTGTCTGGGATTATCCTTTTGTTGTCGATACCACTGTGTATGACCTCCAGGAGTGAGTTCTGGTGAGACTCATGAATTGTGTTGTGAGACAATGCGCTTTGGATTCATGCCTGCTGTGACAGACATATTTTATGATGAAAGAAGAAAGAGAGGTGTCTATATATAAAAAAAATAAAAAAATAAAATATAAAAATTACAAGTTTTGGACCCTAGATCACATTTGTTATCTGGAAAAGTACTATAAGAAAAGGGAGGTTGAGTCCCCAAAAATATTTCATCTGCCAAGCAGCTTGACTGGCTGTTTGAGAAGGGGAAGTTCTGCAAGACCTCTCCGTGTGACCAGCCTCCCTGCTGGGTGAGGGGACATCACCCAGGGAAATAAAGATTACCTGAGCTGGAGCCTGAAGCACCAGTGCCTGCCTGCTTGCCAAGACCAGTGTGCCCTGTGAGGAAGAGATGAGCGTTGGTAAGAGCAAGGTGGCGAGCACCACTGTGAAGACTCTCTAGGCGAGCTGTGAGGAGTTGGCTGAGCATCGATTGGGCCGTAGCCTGTGTGCAGGATTGTTTTTGGCAACCCCTGTATGCCAGGAGAGGGTATGCCGTAGACTGAGCACAACATTGAGCACTGTACAGGTCTCGCTAGGCCCGTACCGCTATGCTGCGGTGATCATATATGCCAAAGGGGGCCACTGGTAAAGTTATTGCTCAGAGGAGTGCCAAATCTTGTGACTGTCTGGGCCAGGGCGCCTGTGCTGGAAGAGCCTGTGCCCATATTACCATCTATCACGGCAACCCTGTATGTCAGGAGAGCCTGCTTGTACCAACGTTGCCACAGGATTTGGGCTGCTGCCCAAAAGACAGACTGAGGCTACAAGCGATGGGTTGGAACTGCACTGGGAGAGAACTGCCCCAGACTCACTGCTGGGGACTGTGGGAGATGCTGTAGACAATGTCACACTCTCGCCAACTCCAGTTGGAGCAGGGGAAATAATTCACTCTCACCCCCCTCCCAGAGGGTAAAAACCAACCTACTGCTTCTTCACAAACGGCTCTGACAACGGAGTGACTTCTGGCAGAGCCGCTCAGGAGAGCAAGCCTGCTCAGCTGAGTGCTGCTGCACTGGCAGTGAGCTGCCTAACTTCTCTGAACTGAGCAGGACTCGCAGGTGTGCGCTTGAGGTACCAACTGCCCCACTAAACTTCTCCAGGCTACTAGAGCGAGTAAGACATGAATTTGGCCATTTGGGCCCCGGTGGAGTCGCTGCTAACGGTACTGCGGCACCATTGACACTTTTGACTAAAATCCTGAGGAGTCAAAGGGGAACTCTTTAAGTATAGCCTTCTAGGGAGTATTCCTTGGAAGCTGCAACCGATGAATGGGGAATAACCCTGCACATGTTACATGAGGGAAGGTGGGACATGCATTTACCTGACAAGGACTAGAGCAAGACATCAGGGGGATTGTGTTATTGCCTGCAAATGTCTTATTACTTTGCTTGTGGAGAGTTAAACATAAAATACTACTTTTTCTTACGAATGCAAGCATTTGTCTGGACACTGATTTATTATTTGCACTTTGAGTTATGAATTGAGTTCACTGACCTGTGTCTACATCCCCACCAGCAAACCTTGACTGCTTGACCACAGCTACCACTGAGAATCAAGTGCAGAAGGGGGTCCATGGCCCAGTTGAGCTGGATCCATAGAAGGTCAGGCCCTGAACATAGGGTGTAAAAGGTCTCAACCACCACGGTTGGGCCTGGTAACTTCTGCGTGGCCTGTGGCCCTCTGACAGTTTGCTTAAGCTATAGTTCCCCGGTTACATTTATACAGCCAGCACAGAGAAACAGGAAGGGCGACTTCACCCTAGAGAAGGGAACAGTTTTGGCAGGCGAGTAAATCTGGAATCCCCCAGGCCGCTATCCCGACACATTATTTGGGAACAAGAAGCTGAAACAAAAGTCAGATAGGCTTGTCAGTCCAGTGAGGAACAAGCCATACCTGCAGAAAGTCCATCATCTTTAGGAGACTAGTGTGAGGTTTTAAGATTGGACAGCAGTCAACCTGCACACAATCGCCTGATCTCCCATTCTCTTATTCTTTCTCCTTCTGTCTTTACTTCTCTCTCCATATTCATACCTCCTTAACTACATGCAAGCTCATGTAACTATGTTTATTGTAAGACTAGGATCGCAGAAATGAAGAACTATGTGGGTTCCTGGGGCTACCCATTAGGCAACCTCTCCACCTGGTGTTCAGGTAAAAAGACAAATAGCCTTGAAGTACTGGAGGCAAAACATAAAGCAAGCTAGTAAAAAAACAGGTGTTGGCATAGCTTTTTGAAGCATGCTTTGAATGGCTGTTCCTACAGTGTTATTGCCTATGTACCTCTGTGCCACTCCAAGGTCCTTTAAAGTGTCTGTCATCTTTGGTGCTAGGAATCAATACTGCTCAACTCTTGAACAGCTACAGAACCTTGTCCTTGTAGGAGCATGGCTGCTTAGAATATAATTTTTCTGTCTAAAATTGGATACGCTATTGATTAATAAAGCGCAAAGTGGAGGAATGAGAATAAAACCAGAGAAGAAAATTAAGTGGAAATCGTAATCAGGATGTGTGCTTTCATTGTAAGGCAGAGTGACCTTAACATACTCCGAAAAGGAGCTGAGAGCTGTAAATAAACCTTGATGAGGGATGGTGGTCATGCATCTGTAGTTAGGGGTGACTCTTCATAGAATATGTCATTTTGCACCAAAGCTTAGGGAACATCACTCGTGGCATTTTCGGTCCTGAGAAGGTTATACAGAGCTGGAGTGGAGGGTCCTAAACCTTGTCACTTTTGCAAAGGAAGTGTTTTCCATAGGAAAGTTTCTCTTTCTTAATTCCAAAATCGCTAAATAGTTGTGCACCAAATTGTAATAGCATTATAGTCTTTCAGTTTCCTTTGTCAGTTTTCATCCAGACATTTTGAAGTTGTAAGCAAAAATGTGAATATCCAGAGCATATCCTAATCTTTGACTGTCAGCGATCAACAGAAAAAAAGAATAATTCACTGTGACAACCATAAAGTATAAAAAGTGTGTTTGCGGCACATAGTGCAGACACACTTGTCTTTCTCAAACCCCATGTCTCCCTATGTCCACGAAAAAGGTGAGGAAAAAAGTGAAAAAAGTACCATAATATTCCAGGAATTCGTAGCCACACTGACCGTCCTGGTGTGGTTCTTTAGGCTTTCCATTTTTCCTAGCAGTACCTCCTCTGTGCTCACCTCTTCTGCTTTATCACACATCTCTAAACTTTCCTGGTCCCCTGTATCCACAACCCATTGCCTTGACCATGTCAGCTGTGCTGCGCAATAGTACATACACATCCATATTTGGCACTCCCATTCCTCCTTCTGTCAGGGGCCACATTGTGTTTGCTATAGCCAATCGTTTTCTCTTAGCTGCCCAGATAAGGTCTATGTGTACACTGATAATGTTAATGAAAAACACTATTTTCAAAACTACAAGGGTAGCTACAAAATTATAGAACAATTACGGCAATATTAGAATTTTTGTGATGGCTACCTGTCCCTTTGGGGAGAGGGGAGCCTGGTCCAAAGGGCATATAAAATCAGATCCCAGATAAAGTTTTCCCAAATTCCCCTCTTCCTGGCTTTCATCGCTATGATATACCTGTCCTGCCAAATATCTGGACGAGTTAAGCTCCTACTTAAAAGGCGCATCAAAGTGTGATAAATCAACCATTTAATCTGTGGGGAACTCTGGGGCTAGGCAGGATTTCCAGCAGTTTTCCTTCAGCCCAGAGTGTAGCCCAAATTCACTCAGTATCTGCATGACACATGATAGGCTCCGCTGGTGCTCCCTCAAGTACAGAAGAGCGTCATCTCCGTATAGGAAAGTCTTGTGTACCACAAGGCAATCCTGTGCCCCATTCCTGCGGTCTCTCCTGTAGTGTGCATGAAAGGGCCTCCATCAAAAGCACAGACCATAATGAGGGAGTGGGTACCCTTGTCACATGCCCCTTTGAATCATCCATGATTGCAAACATACATGCCCCACACCGCCTCTAGCACTCTGGTCCTTGTACAATAGGTGGACCCCACTTAAAGATATTAACTCAGAGACCCATCTTCCAAAGCTCCACAGATAAAAACAGCCACCACATGGTGTCAAAGGTGCTCTTGATATCTAGAGGCCACTATTGGTCACGGGTTAAAAGGGGTGGTGGGGATGGGAAGCTATCAAGTACTGAGAAACACCTCCTCAAAATCAAATGTGTGCTTCGCCCAAAGACTAAATCTGTTCCGACCTAGGTGCACCAAGTCTGTGATGCATGTAGTTAGCGTGTTGACCAGTAATTTCCCTAGGATCTTGTATTCCGAGTTCAACCATGATAGTGATCTATAAGAATTTATAACCAATGGATCCCTTCCTGCCGTAGATAACACAACAATCATAGCCTTGCAAGTGGAATCTGACAGGACACCCTTGACGAATGCATGTTCATAAATGGTCAACAAATGAATGCCAAAACCTCTCTAAGTGGAGCAGAATTCAGGTGGCAGCCCATCCACCCCAGGTGCCTTTCCCTTTGCAGTTGGTCTATAGCTGTTATGTTTTCTACAGTCAGAGGACCCTCCAGTGTGACTCTGTTCCCTAGTTAACTTCAGCATCATTATCACAGCTAAGTATTGCTTTAATCCATTTTCCCTCCCCCCCCCCGGTATGAAGTGTAGCTCCCTATAATAGTTCGTAAAATTACTATTAAACTTAAGTTGTGTATTTACAGTATACCTTGGTTTGCTTTTATTGCACATATTGTTTTCCTTTCCTCATCAGAACAGATTAACCAGGCCAACAAGCGACCCACTCTCTCCTTCACTGTTTAGTCTAACGAGATATTCTGTGTAGTTCACATGCCTACATTTGTCCATTAAATCATGGGCCGCTACATTCCCACGTAGCTGAGCTCTTTCTTTTGTTTCTGAGCATGCATATTGTGAATTGCTCTAAACAAATTTACAGTTAAGCGTTCCCTTAGTTTCGCAAAATATAGTTGTAAATGAATGAAGGTTCTACTTGCTGCCCTATACCTAGGTTGCCAGGTAAGAAACAAGCCTATTGCCCCGCTGTCTGATATTCTCCACTTGACCGCATCTGGTAACTCTGAGGCCGACCACTTCATTTCACTGTGCTTCAGTCCTCTCGTTTGTGAGCACATACTAAGGGGGTCATTCCGACCCCGGCGGGAGCACCGCCAACAGGCTGGCGGTGCTCCGCCGGGCATTCTGACCGCGGCGGTACAGCCGCAGCCAGAAACGGAAAGTCGGCAGTGTACCGCCGACTTTCCGCTGCCCATGGGAATCAGCTGCGCCGCCATGGGGATTCCGACCCCCTCACCGCCATCCTGTTCCTGGCGGTTTCGACCGCCAGGAACAGGATGGCGGTGAAGGGGGTCGTGGGGCCCCTGGTGGCCCCTGCAGTGCCCATGCCAATGGCATGGGCACTGCAGGGGCCCCCGTAAGAGGGCCCCACTTTGAATTTCAGTGTCTGCTTAGCAGACACTGAAATTCGCGACGGGTGCTACTGCACCCGTCGCACACCTTCCACTCCGCCGGCTCCATTCGGAGCCGGCTTCATCGTGGAAGGGTGTTTCCCGCTGGGCTGGCGGGCGGCCTTTTGGCGGTCGCCCGCCAGCCCAGTGGGAAACCCAGAATGACCGCCGCGGTCTTTTGACCGCGGTACGGTCTTCTGGCGGTCCCAGCCAGGCCGGCGGCGCCCGCCGGCCAGGGTCAGAATGACCCCCTAAGTGCTTAATCAATTACTCAACATTTACTTTTTACAACTAGATAAACTTGGCAAAGTCTTGTCAGAATCACAGTGTGGTACGTTGTCGCTGGTTGGCTTACACATGCAAAAGTAGTTTTTGTTTTCCTGTTTTTTTTTTATTTAAAGGATTTACTAGCATGGATATTTTCGTATGAGTAAATCTATTCACAGGGGTCTGGAAGTAGGTGGGAAAGAGGGGCTCTTTCCAGAGCTGGAATGTCCTGTGAATTTGTGCATCCCACAATTATAAATCTTTATAACCACTAGGCCCTTACCAAACTCTTTTTCATCCTGGAAAGGTCAGAAATGTGGTCTTGACCAGGATGTTGTGAAACCTTTTCGGGGTGGGAAGGGAGTTTTTCGTTGGGGAACTACACTTACTTCCATAAATTCTACTGAATTCCTGCAACAATACAAGGTCATAAACCTGCAGGTGAAATTTAGTGACTTTCTTTAAGGAGAGTGACTATAATATTTTTTCCCCGCCGATATTGTTTTTACAGGGATGCTCTATTTTTTTATTTTTTATGTTAACATGCATCAAAAATGATTAATTAAATTGTGTGCCAAAAATTGCATTTTAAGGCGTCCTTAACAAAATGCACCATAGTTTAGTAAAACTGTAAATGTCCTTTTTCCATGTTGTAAATATTTTTTGGGTATGTTTTGTTTTGGAAGCAAACTTATTGCACTACGGTTCAGAAAAATGCTTGAAACTTCAGTCTGCATTTTTTTCAAGTTACAAATATTTTTGAGCACATAGTTTGCTTTCAAAATAATATCACTAGTTTTACTTCTATTCTTATGCTTATTTTCACACAAGAAAGTGTATTCTGTGAGCATTATAAATAACCGCAAATTGTTACGTTTTGCAAACGTTTTATGTTGGAGCCCACAAGTATTGATGCAGTCTGATTTTACAGGTCACAGTATGTCATTGGAGAGCTCACTATACCAGTAAAGGCTTTGCATTAATGAATCATGTATGCCATTCATATGTCTTCCATATACGCATGTGTATTATGCCATAGCAGCAGGCAGTCCTCTTTCCACAACCTTACTGTGCCACTGTGGAACTGTTAACTGGCAGCCAAAGTGTTTGTGCTGCTGGTGTTTGGGTTTACTTGTTCTGATCCCAAAATAAACATGGAAACATTTTGGGCCAGATTACAAATGTGACAGATATTCCGTCTGCCGTATTACGATATCCATAGGTTATAATGTGATTATAATATGGTGGACGGGATATCTGTCACATTTGTGATGGAGTAACCCTGTCCGCCAAGATCGTAATCAGGCCCATTGTCCTGGCTCCAAATAATAGATCCTAGGTGATAGGAACTCCCTAGCCCTGGTATAAGTCGCTTTTTGTCAACTAACATACCTTTTATAACCATTTAATGACAAAAAACGAAATCCATACAAATATATTCATTTATTTCTATATTAGAAGGCAAAACGTCACATATGTGCCTTCCTCACTCCCTGTAAAAGGAAAATGAAGTTCCAGGAGTGAAATTAATTCAGAATTTGCTCCACCTTTCAGGCACAAGCAAATCATATAATAGCTCCTACCTCTTAGGCTTACTTACCCTTCAGGTAGGTATATAGAGTGCAGTTGCTCCTCACAGCTCTCCAGAGGGGCCAATCAGTGACCCCATTTGCTGCAACAATTATCATGTATACTCTGTTAATTAATTTAATGCACTGCAGGCCTTTTAGCATGCCTTCAGGGACTTGCTACCAGGCACTTTCTTCCAGTCACACAGGAAAGGGAACACAGAAAATTATGAAGGAGGTTTCCAAAACCACTTACAAAACAGTATGGAATAATCCAAAACTAATCTCCGTTTGTTCTCAGCTGTTAAATATAAAATTATCTGAACTCCATCCTTGGAACTTTAAAGGTTGCCTCTTTATAGAAAGTTAGCCTTTTTTCTGTAAAATAAGTATATTTACAACGGGTAAGTGCTGTGGCATCAAAATGTACAACCTGTGTGTGAGGAGCAAAAGCTGTTCTTCAGTCTGTTTCCAAATCTAGATCTGCTCTAATGACCGCACCATAAGGAGACTTATGATGTGGCGATCTAAGTGGACTGTGGGCCTAGATGCCCTTGTGAACAAACTCCTCACCTTGGTCTTCTTGCAGGGCAATGCCTTATGGCAGGGAAGGCATGCCCGGGTCCCTGCTGGCCTTCAGGGCACATGCAGTCTTCCCCTTCTCTTAGTGTTAGCTAATCTACAAAATCCCATATCTCTTTACCTTTACGGAATACTGTTCATTCAGTTTGGCTGATTCTTCATCCTCCTTGTCCTTGGACCATTTTTCTGGGGCAAATCAAGAGGCTTTATACTTAAGAGCTCTCTTCCTTTTCCAGTAGCAACTCTAGATTCTCAATCGCTTGCCCATGTTGGCAGACTTGTGCCGATGATAATTGTCTGTCATATTGAACTATGCCTAGGTGCTGGTTGTGGAGCCTGGAGTATTGCCGCTTAGGCTCTTTTGATGTTTGAGTGCAGATAGTGAGTTGCAGGAGATGCCTTCCTTGTCAGGCTGAGGTGGATGTTATAGAACTCAGAACCCATCAGAGTAGTAATCAGTAGCTGGGTCAAATGAACATTTCATTAAAATGCCATCGAATTGAGACATAATTAAAATCTATGAAGCACCCAAAGTTATTTGGGTAGTATTGAGTTTTGTATAAATGTCCATTATTGGTCGAATTATGCCTATACTCTTTTATATATATATATATATATATATAATATGTTCAATGGCATGTGTAGCTGCAGATACACATGCTTTGCACATCCTGCCATCTAGTGTTGGGCTCGGAGTGTTACAAGTTGTTTCTCTTCGAAGAAGTCTTTTCGAGTCACGAGATCGAGGGACTCCTCCCCTTTCGGCTACATTGTGCATGGGCGTCGACTCCATCTTAGATTGTTTTCTTTCCGCCATCGGGTTCGGATGTGTTCCTTTTCGCTCCGCGTTTCGGTTCAGAAAGTTAGTGAAAAACTCGGAAAATTTCACGGTATTGTTTGCGTTCGGTATCGGGTTAGTTACAACAGATCGACACCGAATTTGGAAGAGCTCCGGTGGCACTTCGGGGTTTTCGATTCCCCGGCGGGGCCTGGTCGGCCCGACCACGTGCGTCTTCAAGGCTAATGGAACGGACCCCATTCCGCTTCTGCCCCGAATGTCATAACAAGTATCCTTATACAGATCAGCATCTAGTCTGTAATTTTTGTTTGTCTCCAGAACACAAGGAGGATACTTGTGAGGCCTGTCGAGCGTTTCGGTCCAGAAAGACCTTAAGGGACCGAAGAGCAAGAAGACTACAGATGGCGTCGGGGCCGACAGGACAAAAACAGATGGAAGAAGAAGAGGAAGCCTTCTCCATCGAGGATTCGGACTCGGAAGAGGTCGATCCTGAACAGACGCGAAAACCGTGAGTAAGACGTAGATACACAAAACTCACGCAAAGACCACAAAAGCCCAGGGGACGCCACCGCCGGCAGGCCATGGCTTAACCCGAAAAATAGGTGACCGAGCATCAGCACCGAAAAAGGGCATGCATGTGTCGAAGTCATCCGACTCCGGTCGAGATACCGGCACAGAGCAGACTCGACCCCGAGACACCGGGTCAGTGCAATTTCGGCACTGAGAGAGCGGCACCGAAGCAAGTCGGCACCGAGAGATCACTACGCCGAAGAGCAAAAAAGTGGCGTTGGAGCCAAAAAAGGCAGCCGAAAAGGTTTCGGCCCCGAAACATCCGGCCTCGGAACCGAAAACAAGTTCCTACACAGAGGAACAATGCCTGTCCTCACAAATGCAGACACATAGATTTGGACAGGAACTAGAGACAATGGAGCCAGATTACACCCAAAGAAGGCTCCACATCCAAAAAGAAACGGGGAAGATTAGTACTCTCCCTCCGATTCGGATGAAACGAAAACTTGCCTTCCAAAAGAAAGACAAGCAGCCACAGGCAAAGGTGGCTAAACAAGTAACCCCGCCACCATCTCCACAACGCTCTCCACAGCCATCACCAGTAGCCACTCCACCAATGATGCAATCCCCAACTCATGCAGGGATGAGTCAGGATGATCCAGACGCGTGGGATCTTTATGATGCGCCAGCGTCAGATAACAGTCCCGACTGCTATCCAGCCAGACCGTCACCACCTGAGGACTCTACCGCCTACACACAGGTGGTGTCAAGGGCAGCGGCGTTTCATAATGTTAGTCTGCATACAGAGCTGATTGAATACGACTTTCTATTTAACACACTGTCGTCCACACATAGCCAGTACCAGAGCCTCCCCATGCTACCTGGAATGCTAAAATACTCCAAACAAGTGTTTCAAGAGCCTGTCAAAGGAAGGGCAATAACTCCAAGGGTGTAGAAAAAATATAAACCACCACCAACGGACCCTGTGTTCATCACACAACAGTTAACACCAGACTCAGTGGTAGTAGGTGCAGCACGCAAGAGGGCGACTCACACACCTCAGGAGATGCACCACCTCCAGACAAGGAGAGTCGTAAGTTCGATGCGGCTGGGAAAAGAGTGGCGGCACAAGCAGCCAACCAATGGCGCATTGCCAACTCACAGGCCTTGTTGGAAAGATATGACAGGGCTCATTGGGACGAAATGCAACATTTTATAGAACATTTGTCCAAAAAAGAGCGCAACAAGTGGTAGAAGAAGGACAGAGTATCTCGAACAATCAGATACAGTCAGCAATGGATGCAGCAGACACAGCTGCTAGGACTGTCTATACAGCAGTAACAATACGGAGACATGCATGGCTGCGTACATCTGGATTCAAGCCGGAAATACAACAAGCCGTGCTGAATATGCCATTTAACGGACAGCAGTTGTTTGGGCCGGAGGTAGACACTGCTATAGAAAAACTTAAAAAAGACACTGATGCGGCCAAAGCCATGGGCGCACTCTACTCCCCACAGAGCAGAGGCACATTTCGAAGATCACAATTTCGAGGGGGGTTTCGAGGACAAAGCACTGAACCCACAACCTCACAAACAAGGCCCACTTATCAGAGCCAATACCAGCGGGGAACTTTTCGGGGACAATATAGAGGTGGACAGTTCCCAAAAAGTAGAGGGAAGTTCCAAAGTCCCAAAACTCCACAAAACAAACAATGACTTACATGTCACAAATCCACAACACCAGTGGGGGGGAGACTAACCAAGTTCTACAAAAACTGGGAGGAAATAACAACAGACACGTGGGTCCTAGCCATTATCCAGCATGGTTATTGCATAGAATTTCTAGAATTCCCTCCAAATGTCCCACCGAAAACACACAACATGTCAAAACAACACATAGATCTTCTACAACTAGAAGTTCAAGCGTTGTTGCAAAAAGATGCAATAGAGTTGGTACCAATTCATCAGAGAGGAAGAGGAGTCTACTCACTGTACTTTCTCATACCCAAAAAAGACAAAACTGTAAGACCTATATTAGATCTCAGAACATTAAGGGGGTTATTCCAACTTTGGAGGAGGTGGTAATCTGTCCCAAATGTGACGGATTTACCACCAGCCGTATTACGAGTTCCATAGGATATAATGGACTCGTAATACGGCTGGTGGTATATCCGTCACTTTACCGTCACTTTTGGGACGGATTACCACTTCCTCCAAAGTTGGAATAACCCCCTAAATATCTACATCAAATCAGATCACTTTCACATGGTGACACTGCAGGACGTAATCCCATTGCTCAAACAACAAGACTACATGACAAAACTAGACCTAAAGGATGCGAACTTCCATATACCGATACATCCTTCACACAGAAAGTACTTAAGGTTTGTATTCCAAGGGGTACATTACCAATTCAAAGTGTTGCCATTCGGGATAACAACTGCGCCAAGAGTTTTTACAAAATGCCTGGCAGTAGTGGCTGCTGATATCAGAAGACAGCAAATACATGTGTTCCCGTATCTAGACGATTGGTTAATAAAGACCAACACGCAGGAACGGTGCTCACAACACACAAAGTATGTCATAGAAAGCCTTTACAAACTAGGTTTCTCACTCAACTACAACAAGTCACACCTTCAGCCTTGTCAAGTACAACAATACTTAGGAGCAACAATCAACACAACAAAAGGGATTGCCACTCCAAGTCCACAAAGGGTACAAGCATTTCACAATGTAATACAAGCCATGCACCCAAAACAAAAGGTACAGGTCAAGATAGAGATGAAACTACTAGGCATGATGTCTTCATGCATAGCCATTGTCCCAAATGCAAGATTACACATGCGGCCCTTACAACAGTGCCTAGCATCACAATGGTCACAGGCACGGGGTCAACTTCAAGATCTAGTGTTGATAGACCGCCAAACATACACCTCGCTTCAATGGTGGAACACTATAAATTTAAACAAAGGGCATCCTTTCCAAGACCCAGTGCCTCAATACGTAATAACAACGGATGCCTCCATGATGGGGTGGAGAGCACACCTCAACCAACACAGCATCCAAGGACAATGGGACACTCAACAGAGACAGTTTCACATAAATCACTTACAATTACTGGCAGTATTTCTAGCGTTGAAAGCCTTTCAACCTATAATAACACACAAACACATTCTTGTCAAAACAGACAACATGACAACGATGTATTATCTGAACAAACAGGGAAGAACACACTCAACACAGTTGTGTCTCCTGGCACAGAAAATTTGGCATTGGGTGATTCACAACCACATTCGCCTAATAGCGCAGTTCATTCCAGGAATTCAGAACCAGTTAGCAGACAATCTCTCTCGGGATCACCAAAAGATCCACGAATGGGAGATTCAACCCCAAATACTAGACACTTACTTCCAAAGATGGGGAACACCACAAATAGATCTATTTGCAACAAAAGAAAATGCAAAATGCCAAAACTTCGCATCCAGGTACCCACAGGATCAGTCTCAGGGCAATGCGCTATGGATGAGTTGGTCAGGGATATTTGCATACGCTTTTCCCCCTCTCCCACTCCTTCCATATCTAGTAAACAAATTGAGTCAAAACAAACTCAAACTCATACTAATAGCACCAACTTGGGCAAGACAACCTTGGTACACAACACTACTAGACCTTTCAGTAGTGCCTCATGTCAAACTGCCAAACAGACCAGATCTGTTAACTCAACACAAACCACATATCAGACACCCAAATCCAGCATCACTGAATCTAGCAATTTGGCTCCTGAAGTCTTAGAATTCGGACATCTAGACCTTACATATGAATGTATGGAGGTCATAAAACAAGCTAGAAAACCTACAACAAGACATTGCTATGCAAATAAATTGGAACGATTTGTTTATTACTGCCATAGTAATCAAATTCAACCCTTACACGCATCTGCTAAAGACATCGTAAGCTACTTACTGCAAAAGTCATAGCTAGCTTTTTCATCCATTAAAATACATCTCACCGCAATTTCAGCTTATCTGCAAATTACGCACTCAACTTCACTCTTTAGGATCCCAGTCATAAAGGCTTTTATGGAGGGCCTATAAAGAATTATCCCCCCAAGAACACCACCAGTTCCCTCGTGGAACCTCAACATTGTCTTAACACGGCTCATGGGTCCACCATTTGAACCCATGCACTCATGTGAGATACAATATTTAACATGGAAAGTAGCGTTTCTCATTGCCATCACATCTCTAAGAAGAGTAAGTGAAATACAGGCATTTACCATACAAGAACCCTTTATTCAGATACACAAGCATAAAGGAGTTTTACGAACTAATCCGAACTATCACCGTTTCACTTAAATCAAACAGTAGAACTACCAGTGTTCTTTCCAGAACCAGATTCTCTAGCAGAAAGAGCACTACATACATTAGACATCAAAAGAGCTTTAATGTACTACATTGATAGAACAAAACAAATACGGAAAACAAAACAACTGTTCGTTGCTTTTCAAAAACCTCATACAGGGAATCCAATATCCAAACACGGCATTGCCAGATGGATAGTCAAATGTATTCAAACCTGTTATCTCAGAGCAAAAAGAGAACTGCCTATAACACCAAAGGCACATTCAACTAGGAAGAAAGGTGCTACTATGGCCTTTCTAGGGAACATTCCAATGACTGAAATATGTAAGGCAGCCACATGGTCTACGCCTCATACGTTTACCAAACATTACTGCGTGGATGTGTTAACAACACAACAAGCCACAGTAGGACAAGCAGTACTACGAACTTTATTTCAAACAACTTCCACTCCAACAGGCTGAGCCACCGCTTTTGGGGAGATAACTGCTTACTATTCTATGCAAAGCATGTGTATCTGCAGCTACACATGCCATCCAACGGAAAATGTCACTTACCCAGTGTACATCTGTTCGTGGCATGAGACACTGCAGATTCACATGCGCCCACCCGCCTCCCCGAAGCCTATAGCCGTTTCGAAGTTGATCTTGAACATTTGTAAATTTGAAAATATATCACTTTAAACCACATTATTTACATACATATTTACTCCATTGCATGGGCACTATTACTATAATACACAACTCCTACCTCACCCTCTGCGGGGAAAACAATCTAAGATGGAGTCGACGCCCATGCGCAATGGAGCTGAAAGGGGAGGAGACCCTCGATCTCGTGACTCGAAAAGACTTCTTCGAAGAGAAACAACTTGTAACACTCCGAGCCCAACACTAGATGGCGGGATGTGCAAAGCATGTGAATCTGCAGCGTCTCATGCCACAAACAGATGTACACTGGGTAAGTGACATTTTCCATATATATATACAGGGAGTGCAGAATTATTAGGCAAGTTGTATTTTGGAGGATTAATTTTATTATTGAACAACAACCATGTTCTCAATGAACCCAAAAAACTCATTAATATCAAAGCTGAATATTTTTGGAAGTAGTTTTTAGTTTGTTTTTAGTTTTAGCTATGTTAGGGGGATATCTGTGTGTGCAGGTGACTATTACTGTGCATAATTATTAGGCAACTTAACAAAAAACAAATATATACCCATTTCAATTATTTATTATTACCAGTGAAACCAATATAACATCTCAACATTCACAAATATACATTTCTGACATTCAAAAACAAAACAAAAACAAATCAGTGACCAATATAGCCACCTTTCTTTGCAAGGACACTCAAAAGCCTGCCATTCATGGATTCTGTCAGTGTTTTGATCTGTTCACCATCAACATTGCGTGCAGCAGCAACCACAGCCTCCCAGACACTGTTCAGAGAGGTGTACTGTTTTCCCTCCTTGTAAATCTCACATTTGATGATGGACCACAGGTTCTCAATGGGGTTCAGATCAGGTGAACAAGGAGGCCATGTCATTAGATTTCCTTCTTTTATACCCTTTCTTGCCAGCCACGCTGTGGAGTACTTGGACCCGTGTGATGGAGCATTGTCCTGCATGAAAATCATGTTTTTCTTGAAGGATGCAGACTTCTTCCTGTACCACTGCTTGAAGAAGGTGTCTTCCAGGAACTGGCAGTAGGACTGGGAGTTGAGCTTGACTCCATCCTCAACCCGGAAAGGCCCCACAAGCTCATCTTTGATGATACCAGCCCAAACCAGTACTCCACCTCCACCTTGCTGGCGTCTGAGTCGGACTGGAGCTCTCTGCCCTTTACCAATCCAGCCACGGGCCCATCCATCTGGCCCATCAAGACTCACTCTCATTTCATCAGTCCATAAAACCTTAGAAAAATCAGTCTTGAGATATTTCTTGGCCCAGTCTTGACGTTTCAGCTTGTGTGTCTTGTTCAGTGGTGGTCGTCTTTCAGCCTTTCTTACCTTGGCCATGTCTCTGAGTATTGCACACCTTGTGCTTTTGGGCACTCCAGTGATGTTGCAGCTCTGAAATATGGCCAAACTGGTGGCAAGTGGCATCGTGGCAGCTGCACGCTTGACTTTTCTCAGTTCATGGGCAGTTATTTTGCGCCTTAGTTTTTCCACACGCTTCTTGCGACCCTGTTGACTATTTTGAATGAAACGCTTGATTGTTCGATGATCACGCTTCAGAAGCTTTGCAATTTTAAGAGTGCTGCATCCCTCTGCAAGATATCTCACTATTTTTTACTTTTCTGAGCCTGTCAAGTCCTTCTTTTGACCCATTTTGCCAAAGGAAAGGAAGTTGCCTAATAATTATGCACACCTGATATAGGGTGTTGATGTCATTAGACCACACCCCTTCTCATTACAGAGATGCACATCACCTAATATGCTTAATTGGTAGTAGGCTTTCAAGCCTATACAGCTTGGAGTAAGACAACATGCATAAAGAGGATGATGTGGTCAAAATACTCATTTGCCTAATAATTCTGCACTCCCTGTATATGTTCGATGGCATGTGTAGCTGCAGATACACATGCTGTGCACATCCCGCCATCTGGGCTCGGAGTGTTACAAGTTGTTTTTCTTCGAAGAATTCTTTTCGAGTCACGAGATCGAGGGACTCCTCCCATTTCGGCTCCATTGCGCATGGGCGTCGACTCCATCTTAGATTGTTTTTTTCCGCCATCGGATATATATATATATATAATATATAAAATAATACTGCACATATTAGTGTATGTACATGCTATTTTTCAAGGCCTGTAATGAAAAGGGGATGCAATGTCTGTTTCCCCTTGTTCTTCTGGTATCATTGAACATATTTTGTTCACCTTTTTATTTGCATGTAGCTCGAGAAACTATACCCTTTTCCTATCTATTATGATTTCCTGGCCAAACTGTGAAGTGACATGGAAGAGTACATCTTTGTTTCTCCAGATGGCCAGCTGAGTCTGGAGGCAACGTGTGAAACTGTCCAACTGTGTTCTGTTTCATGTATGATACATACTCAAGCACAACCGTGGCAAATGTAATGGAAGTACTGAAATTAAAGAGTGGGCTAGATATGAAGGTTTCTCTCAGTCATTTTACAGCTTGCGCATCTGTTTTTAAAACATTAACCTCTTCTACAAGCTCAGGGTCAGACTAAAAGCAAACTGAATTGAAATCCGGAGGGACAGAATCAACAGCGGCAACTCCGGCTACTCTTCCTGTGAAAGAAAAGGGTTGCTTCTCTTACGGGAGTGGAGCCTGTAATGCTGTTCCAGCTTAGGAAGCAGTCACTTCATCACATACATCATTGTCTTCATATTATGACTTCCGTGTTTGAAGAGCACTGCTCAGAAAGGCACTCCAAAGCTGGTCCAATAAGCAATAAATATCTGTAGTATCTGAACTCTTTAAGCCCCCAGAGACACTGTTACTTATGGACAAGCTATAGTTGTTAGGCTTGTTCACCTCAGGAATGATCAAAGCATCAGATAAACCTCTGATTTAAGTCAGTATTTGTCACCTCTATCGGATTGTGTTACTTAGAGGTGTCGTTTTGGGAGGATAGAAAAAATCAGCCCTCACAACTTGGGAGCTCTCGTGCGTGGCCTAGAGATCTTTGGAACCCTGGAGTGAGCAACCCACCAGTTACTCCATGAGGCAGTGCATACAACTGGATTTCCACTGTACTGATTTGGCAGCCATCTGGTATCTCTTTTGTCCCAGGGCTGTCTACTTCCGACACTAAGACTGATTTTCTAAAATTCTAGAACAGGATTGGTCCACACTGGCGCACACTGCATCATCATTGTTGCAAATAAAAAAATGTATATAAATGTGTATGTATTACTTACTGGTGATAGCTGGTAGGTAGCTATAGTTAGGACCTAGTTTCCATAGGAAAATAATATTTTAATTTGCCTACCACTTAGAGCGCCATTTGACGAATATAAAAAACAAATTCAAAACTAGTTTGTCACTCACTTTTCCTAATGCTTGGAAAGTTTTGGGATGACTCGTTAAGCGGGGTGAGAAAGGGGGGGGGGGCAAACGTGTTTTCCCGATTGCATTTTCCCCTAGGGATTTTAGACACAAATACAGCCCAAACTGGCAGACGGCATTACACCAGATTTGGGAGAAAGCTCATTCTTGGTCCTGAAAGCGTGCTTTTTACAATTTGAGTTCAGTAGTTTCCGAGTTATTAAAGGAAAAAGAAATATGGATATCTAGGGACTCTGATCCTTTGCAGATTCACTCAGAGGGTAGCCGCAGATCCTGGGGAAAAGTAAGGCTCTGACTGGCTGGCTGCAACCTGACAGCAAAGTTGTGGCCACTATTGTCTTCCTCTCTTTGGCTGGAGGAGAGAAAAAAAGGGGGAAACACATAAGAGGTTAAGATACAGGGATCCTGATCGCATAGGACACATGGAGGTGTCCCTCAGCCTCCTGATATCTCTTACTTTTTGTCCTGGAGGCCATCTGTTTTCCAAGCCAGGCCATGGGAAATAGAAGACCTCCAGGTCGAAGGCCGTTTGCGGCAGTGGTTGTATTAAGGTACAGTAATTATAAATTACTTCACGTTTTTAAAAAAACATAGAAATTCACTGAGAAAACCAAAGATTACAGGGGCATTATAGTCAGATTAATGTTTTACCCACACAAAACTATAGAAATTCAGCAATTATAGTTATACTTATAGTTATACTTATCTGAAGAAATTATAACTCGTGCAATTAAGTAACTTTAGGCCATGAGTTATAGTTTCTTAACAAAAGTACAGCTATAACAGCTGAATGTCTATGCTCTTGTGTGAGTAAAACGTCAACCTAACTAAAACATCCCTGTAACCTTTGGAATATATAATAATATGTGTGTGTGTGTGTATATATATATATATATATATATATGTGTGTTCGATGGCATGTGTAGCTGCAGATACACATGCTGTGCACATCCCGCCATCTGGTGTTGGGCTCGGAGTGTTACAAGTAGTTTTTCTTCGAAGAAGTCTTTTTTCGAGTCACGAGACCGAGGGACTCCTCCCATTTCGACTCCATTGCGCATGGGCGTCGACTCCATCTTAGATTGTTTTTTTTCCGCCATCGGGTTCGCTTTTCACTCCGTGTTTCGGGTCGGAAAGTTAGTTAGAATCTCGGAAAAATCGTCGGTATTGTTTGCGTTCGGTATCGGGTTAGTTACAACAGATCGACACCGAATTAAGAAGAGCTCCAGTGGCCCTTCGGGTTTTTTTCCATCCCCGTCGGGGCCTGGTCGGCCCGGCCACGTGTCTCTTCAAGGCTGATGGAACGGACGCCATTCCGCTTCTGTCCAAAATGCCATAACAAGTATCCATATACAGATCAACATCTGGTCTGTAACTTGTGTTTGTCACCAGAACACAAGGAGGATACTTGTGAGGCCTGTCGAGCGTTTCGGTCCAGGAAGACACTCAGGGACCGAAGAGCAAGAAGACTGCAAATGGCGTCGGCGCTGACAGGACAAGAGCGTTTCGAGGAGGAGGAAGAAACATTCTCCACCCAGGATTCGGACTCTGAGGAGATCGATCCCGAGGAAACGCCGAAAACCGTGAGTAAGACGTTGAAACCAAGAACTCACGAGAAAAGCGCTAAAGCCCAGGGGACGCCACCGCCAACAGGCCATGGCTTAACCCGAAAAATAGGTGACCGTTCATCGGCACCGAAAAAGGGCGAGCTGGTGTCGAAGTCATCCGACTCCGGTCGAGATACCGGCACACAGCAATCTCGGGCCCGAGATAGTGGCTCAGAGAAGATTCGGCACCGAGACAGCGGCACCGAAACGGGTCGACACCAAGAGAGCACAATGCCAAAAGTAAAGAAGGTTTCGTCGGAGCCGAAAAAAGCAGCCGAAAAGGTTTCGGTACCGAAATATCCGGCCTCGGAACCGAAAACAACTTCCTACGCTGAGGAACAAGGACTGTCCACACAAATGAAGACACATAGATTTGGACAGGAATTACAGACAATAGAGCCAGATCACACACAAAGACGGCTCTTTATTCAAAAAGATACAGGGAAGATCAGCACTCTTCCTCCAGTCAAAATGAAACGCAAGCTTGCCTTCCAAGACAAGGACAAACAGCCACACGCAAAGGTGGCTAAACAAGTAACACCACCACCATCCCCACATCACTCTCCGCAATCATCACCGGTAGCCACTCCACCAATGATGCAATCCCTAACTCATACAGGAATGAGTCAAGATGACCCTGACGCATGGGACCTTTATGACGCACCAGTGTCAGATAATAGTCCAGAATGCTATCCAGCTAAACCATCGCCACCAGAGGATAGTACAGGCTACGCACAGGTGGTGTCAAGAGCAGCGGCATTTCATAATGTCAGCCTTCATTCAGAGCCCATTGAAGACGACTTTCTTTTTAATACACTGTCGTCCACACACAGCCAATATCAGAGTCTTCCTATGCTACCCGGAATGCTAAAACACTCCAAACAAGTGTTTGAGGAGCCTGTTAAAGGGAGAGCCATTACTCCAAGAGTAGATAAAAAATATAAACCGCCACCAACAGACCCAGTGTACATTACACAACAGCTAACACCAGACTCTGTTGTAGTGGGAGCAGCGCGCAAAAGAGCTAACTCTCATACTTCAGGAGATGCACCACCTCCAGATAAAGAAAGTCGAAAATTCAATGCTGCAGGCAAAAGGGTGGCGGCACAGGCAGCAAACCAGTGGCGTATTGCAAATTCGCAAGCTTTGCTAGCCAGATATGATAGGGCCCATTGGGATGAGATGCAACACCTTATTGAACATTTACCCAAGGAGTTCCAAAAAAGAAAGCAGCAAGTAGTAGAAGAAGGACAGAGTATCTCCAATAATCAGATACGGTCAGCAATGGATGCTGCAGACACAGCTGCTAGAACTGTCAACACAGCAGTAACAATAAGGAGACATGCATGGCTGCGTACATCAGGATTTAAACCAGAGATACAGCAAGCTGTGCTGAATATGCCATTCAACGGACAGCAGTTGTTTGGGCCGGAGGTGGACACTGCGATCGAAAAACTTAAGAAAGACACTGATACGGCCAAAGCCATGGGCGCACTCTACTCCCCACAGAGCAGAGGCACATTTCGAAAGACACAATTTCGAGGGGGGTTTCGAGGGCAAACCACAGAAGCCACAACCTCACAAACAAAGCCCACTTACCAGAGCCAGTATCAGCGGGGAGGTTTTCGGGGACAATATAGAGGGGAACAATTTCAAAGGAATAGAGGAAAGTTCCAAAGTCCCAAAACTCCTCCAAACAAGCAGTGACTTCAAGTTCACAAATCCCCAACACATAACACCTGTGGGGGGCGGAGACTTACCAAGTTTTACAAACATTGGGAGGAAATAACAACAGACACTTGGGTCTTAGCAATTATCCAGCATGGTTATTGCATAGAATTTCTCAAATTCCCTCCAAACATCCCACCGAAAACACACAATATGTCAAAACAACATATAGATCTTCTAGGAGTAGAAGTTTAGGCATTGCTACAGAAAGAAGCAATAGAGTTAGTACCAAAACAACAAATAAACACAGGAGTTTACTCCCTGTACTTTCTGATACCCAAAAAAGACAAGAGTCTGAGACCTATACTAGATCTCAGAACATTAAATACCTACATCAAATCAGATCACTTTCACATGGTTACATTACAAGACGTAATCCCACTGCTCAAACAACAAGACTACATGACAACACTAGATCTAAAGGATGCATATTTCCATATACCAATACATCCTTCACACAGAAAGTACCTAAGGTTTGTATTCCAAGGGATACATTACCAATTCAAAGTGTTGCCATTCGGAATAACAACTGCACCAAGAGTTTTTACAAAATGCCTAGCAGTAGTAGCTGCACATATCAGAAGGCAGCAAATACATGTGTTCCCGTACCTAGACGATTGGTTAATCAAAACCAACATGCTAAGACGGTGTTCACAACACACAAAATATGTCATAGAAATCCTCCACAAACTAGGTTTCTCAATCAACTACACAAAGTTACACCTTCTGCCGTGTCAAACACAGCAATACTTAGGAGCAACAATCAACACAGCAAAAGGGATTGCCACTCCAAGTCCACAAAGAGTTCACACATTTCACAATGTAATACAGACCATGTATCCAAATCAAAAGATACAAGTCAAACTGGTGATGAAACAACTACTAGGCATGATGTCTTCATGCATAGCCATTGTCCCAAACGCAAGGTTGCACATGCAGCCCTTACAACAGTGCCTAGCATCACAATGGTTACAAGCAGAGGGTCAGCTTCTAGATCTGGTGTTGATAGACCGCCAAACATACATCTCGCTTCAATGGTGGAACAGTATAAATTTAAACCAAGGGCGGCCTTTCCAAGACCCAGTGCCACAATACGTAATAACAACAGATGCTTCCATGATAGGGTGGGGAGCACACCTCAATCAACACAGCATCCAAGGACAATGGGACATACAGCAAAAACAGTTTCACATAAATCACTTAGAACTGTTAGCGGTATTTCTAGCGCTCAAAGCATTTCAACCCATAATAAGCCACAAACACATTCTTGTCAAAACAGACAACATGACAACAATGTATTACCTAAACAAACAGGGAGGCACACACTCGACACAGTTGTGTCTCCTAACACAGAAAATATGGCATTGGGCGATTCACAACCACATTCGCCTAATAGCACAATTTATTCCAGGAATTCAGAACCAGTTAGCAGACAATCTCTCTCGGGATCACCAACAGATCCACGAATGGGAGATTCACCCCCAAATACTAAACACTTACTTCCAAATGTGGGGAACACCACAAATAGATCTATTTGCAACAAAGGAAAACTAAAAATGCCAAAACTTCGCATCCAGGTACCCACAAGATCAGTCTCAGGGCAATGCGTTATGGATGAGCTGGTCAGGGATATTTGCTTACGCTTTTCCCCCTCTCCCACTCCTTCCATATCTAGCAAACAAATTGAGTCAAAACAAACTCAAACTCATACTAATAGCACCGACCTGGGCAAGACAACCTTGGTACACAACACTACTAGACCTCTCAGTAGTACCTCATGTCAAACTACCAAACAGACCAGATCTGTTAACACAACACAAACAGATCAGACATCCAAATCCAGCATCGCTGAATCTAGCAATTTGGCTCCTGAAATCCTAGAATTCGGACACTTAGACCTCACACAAGAATGTATGGAGGTCATAAGACAAGCTAGGAAACCTACCACTAGACACTGCTATGCAAATAAGTGGAAAAGATTTGTTTATTACTGCCATAATAATCAAATTCAACCCTTACACGCATCTGCCAAAGATATAGTAGGATACTTACTACAATTGCAAAAGTCAAAGCTAGCTTTCTCTTCAATAAAGATACATCTTACCGCAATTTTAGCCTACCTGCAAATTACGCACTCAACTTCATTATTTAGGATACCAGTCATAAAAGCATTTATGGAAGGCCTAAAGAGAATTATACCACCACGAACACCACCAGTTCCTTCATGGAACCTCAACATTGTCTTAACACGACTCATGGGTCCACCTTTTGAGCCCATGCACTCTTGTGAAATGCAATACTTAACATGGAAAGTTGCATTTTTGATTGCCATCACATCTCTAAGAAGAGTGAGTGAAATTCAAGCATTTACAAGAACCATTTATTCAAATACACAAGCATAAAGTAGTTCTACGGACAAATCCAAATTTTTTACCAAAAGTGATCTCACCGTTCCACTTGAATCAAACGGTAGAATTACCAGTGTTCTTCCCACAGCCAGATTCTGTAGCTGAAAGAGCACTGCATACATTAGACATCAAAAGAGCACTAATGTACTACATTGACAGAACAAAACTAATTCGAAAAACAAAACAGCTATTTATTGCTTTCCAAAAACCTCATACAGGGAATCCAATTTCTAAACAAGGCATTGCTAGATGGATAGTTAAGTGTATTCAAACCTGCTATCTTAAAGCAAAGAGAGAGCTGCCTATTACACCAAAGGCACACTCAACCAGAAAAAAAGGTGCTACCATGGCCTTTCTAGGAAATATTCCAATGAACGAAATATGTAAGGCAGCAACATGGTCTACGCCTCATACATTTACCAAACACTACTGTGTAGATGTGTTAACGGCACAACAAGCCACAGTAGGTCAATCTGTACTACGAACATTATTTCCAACAACTTCAACTCCTACAGGCTGAACCACCGCTTTTGGGGAGATAACTGCTTACTAGTCTATGCACAGCATGTGTATCTGCAGCTACACATGCCATCGAACGGAAAATGTCACTTACCCAGTGTACATCTGTTCGTAGCATTAGTCGCTGCAGATTCACATGCGCCCACCCGCCTCCCCAGGAGCCTGTAGCCGTTTAGAAGTTGATCTTGAACATTTGTAAATATATTACTTTAAACTTCATTATGTACATACGTATTCACTCCAGTGCATGGGCACTATTACTAGCATACACAACTCCTACCTCACCCTCTGCGGGGAAAACAATCTAAGATGGGTAAGTGACATTTTCTATATATATATATATATATATATATATATATATATATATATATATATATATATATATATATATTCACTGTAATCTAAGGTTACAGGGATATTATAGTTAGGCTCACATTTTAAACTTACCAAACCATAGAAATTCAACAGTTAGAATTATCTCAAGTAACTATAACTCATACCCTAAGGGAACTATAATTTGTGTCCCCACCACGCACAGTTTTTTCGTCAAAAATGTTACTGCATATATAACATTGATATATACATAGATGTTATCAAAGATGTCATGAGTGCTGTAATTTTTGCGGTATTTAGCAGTGCATGGCGAGGGTGCAAGTTGTAGTTATCTTAGGGCATGAGTTATAGTTACTTGAAATAATTCTAACTATAACTGGTGAATTTCTGTGGTTTGGTATGTTTAAAATGTGAGCCTAACTATAAAAGCCCTGTAACCTTTATTTTTTTAAAAGTTAATTTCTATGTTTTTTAAATTCTATTTCCTAACTATGACGTACCTGTAACCTTTGTTTTTTTTTTTCAGTGAATTTCTATGTTGTTTTTTCAGTCGTTTCATTACTGTACGTTAATCCAACGTTGGGCAGACCCTGTGGCGAACCGGCCTAACCCCCCAACTCCATGCTGCACACTAAGGTCTGAGTGGGTCTGTGAGTTTGGTGCGTAAGGGTCTGAGTAGGTGTGTGAGTGGGAGAAAGTAAGTGAAAGAGAGAGAGAGAGTGAAAGGGAGGGAGAGAGAGTTTTTTAGGCTTTGATGGATGATATACTTAGAATGAGATATTTCTGGACAAATTAAAAAGAAAAAAGTATTTGCCAATTAAAAACAGTGAGATTACCTTTCAGTATGATCCTTAAACTTTTTAAGGTTAAAATAAATTAAAGGAGGGAAATTATCACGGACACACCTTTAGTAGAACCCACAACTGTCAGCCCTAGGGCGGTCCCTATTGGGACACTAGGACGAGAGCTAAGGGGTCAGGATGTCACTGCCCTGACCCCTTTTATTTTTTTAATGTTTTTTTCTGGGACTTGGCTGAAGCCAAGTCTCAATATGGCTGAGAACACTTCCTTGTTGAGGTGTTGGTGGCCAGTCAGGTCTCGAGATCGGTAAGTATTGTGAATCTTTGTTTCCCTGTATATACAAATTTGGATTTTTTTTAATTTCTCTAAAACTACAGAACGGATTTACACCAAATAACAAAAAGGTTGCTTTTCGAGCCAAGAGCTACCTTTCTGCCAGATTTGGTGTAAGTCTGTCCAGTGGTTTCAGGGCTATCGCTGTTCAAAATCCCTATGGAAAAATGAATGGGGGAAACGTGTTTTTGGACCCCTCCACCCCCTTTTTCTCGGCTCCTGCTTAACGGATCACAAGGAAACTTTGCAGACAGCCGCTAATGTGACAGGCAAATCTTTTGGGGAAATTTTGTGAAGATTCATCAAAGATATAGGCACTCTTAATTTTTTTTTTTTAAATGCTTTTTCTATAGAAACTAGTTCCTAACTATAACTACCTAGAACGCCACTAGGTGATTATACATATAATTATGTATATAGTCCTAGAACAAAGAGGGGGTTGGTAGCTTGGCAACTTGCATCTCTGTCATGTTACATGAAATTTTGTGTAATCAAATGAGGTAGGGAGTTAGAATTTGAGAGGTTGCTGCGGAGGCACTATGATCAGGGATTTATGTAGGGTGCACAAAAACCCTATTCCCTGCAAATTATAATTTTTAAGGAACCATCTTTCTCAAGTGTGTTTGTTGACTGATCCTCTTATAATGGAACCTTTTAGTTATACTTTCTTTATGAAAAGTGAATGGTTGCTAATAGAGAACTGTTATGTTTTTCTTGGCTAGCGCTTGCTTTTCTGAGCCTTTTCCAAGCTGAGTGTTCATATCTACACTTTGGCATTACTCCGCCCGGTTGATATAGTTGCACACCTGTCTCGGAAGAGCCAGCGATCTCGCCCTGTAATTTTCTAGGGGGCACGGATCCTTTTTGTGACAGAAAAACAGAACTTTCCGCTCTCTTGAAATATTCTATAAAAGAGAAACAGATAGATAAAGGCAAGTGTTTTAGGGAAAGTAAGAAAAGGCACTCTGTACAAGGTGAAATACCAGAAAGGTAAGTGCTGCAAAGATCATTGTGCAATCTGTGAGTTTCCTTTCCCTATGGTCAATTCAACATTTTACCTCAGAGGTCAAATAAATTAGTATGTCTGTTGGGTAAAAATAATCCTATTAAAATGTGTGAGGTGCCTAGACACCCTGAATTGCACATGATCTCATGCAGATGTACACTATATTTTTTTTTCATAAACTATGAAAGAAGGTAAGTTGCCCTGAGATAACATCTACCTAGATATGTGTGCTTTCATTTTTTCCTAATGTATTGGTGAGACGCTTCATGCTTTTACTTTGAGTCTTGGTACATTCTTTCAAAATCCCATGGCTACTTCCTGCATGTGATTTACCTATTCGTTTATCTGGATTAGCATACTAATTTGCCAGCTGGCATCATATATAATTGCTGATTTTTATATATGGTTTGCATTCCCAACTGATTTGAACTTTGCAAGCACTGCAGATCCTTAATACCTAGATGTTCCTGTTGAAACTTTAGGGAACCCGCCTGGTTCCATTACTTTCGCTTAATATCAGAATTTCAAATATTCACTTGCTTGCCCCCTTTTTCTGTCTCCATACAGATCTGGCAGTTTGGTGAATGGGTAGACGTGGTGGTGGATGACTTACTACCCATTAAGGATGGCAAGCTTGTTTTTGTCCACTCAGCGGAGGGTACAGAGTTCTGGAGCGCCCTGCTGGAGAAGGCCTATGCCAAGTGAGTGATGTGTAGGTGGGCGGTGGCATTGTTGGTCTAGCTGCACTCTAGTGTGGAAACCAGCATGTGGCTGGCCATGAAAAGAGTTTGTTAAATCATATCAGTTTGAGGATCATTTTGAAATGATGTGAAAGAATTTTCGGCATATAGGGGAAGAGTTGACTTAACACTTTGGAGTAAGAAGGGTAACTAGAAACTCCAGTTTCATGGATGAGATCTTGAGAAGGTGGTTGTGCAGGGTGTCAAGTCGACCATGACGAAGGGCAGTCCTCAGAGAGCCCACCTTCTTATGCACCCATCAGCATCCTCCACTCGTATATACAGTCAAGAACACACCAAACACACACTTCTCACACAAGAGGTCATGCAGAGCACCTCAGTGAAGGAGGACGGGACAGACCTTTAACAGGGAACCAATAAACATTCTACACAGAGGGATGCAGATCAAAAGACCAACACTCCTGAACAAGAATCACTGCTGCCCTCATCACCAGTCCCTTCATAGCTTGGACTGAGGAGTCAGTACCCACCATCATTCTGTTTGGCGTTGGGGGAATAATTTGGGTTTTGCCCACTTTCAAAAATAGCAAGCTCGATTTTCAGTCATTTGTTGTTTAAAGATGACACTCCTCAAGTGGGCTTAAACAATGTTGAATCCACTGTTGGATAAACAGGATGGTCTGAAAAATTACTGTGCAGCGCAGCACAGTGTTACAAAGCCATGCAATAGATGTCTATCCCAATAACCCAGGCATCATATCTGAAGCATGCACAAGAGAACAATGACTGATGAGGCTTATTGAGGTAAATGTCATGCAGCATTCTCTGAATGATTAGTATTTGCACAAGGGCACGTAACACCCAAGCCTTCCAGGGCGACTTTTGAGGCACCTTTAAAAGTTGGCCTGGAGCATCTGTATGGAAACACGTAGAAGCAGGTGAAGGAATATTTTGCATTTCTCTTCTTTGTTGTCTCCAGGGAATAGAGCTAGAGCTAGAGCATGCACTGGAGACAACACATTTTTTGTTGTAATGGGTACATGATTCTGGTGTGCGTTGGGTACTCTTAGTAGAGGCATTAGAGCAAACTGAAATCGTGAGTAAGTCTGCTTAAAATAAGCCAGATAACAGTCACTGACCTCAAAAGTATAAAAGCAAAGTCAACTTTGGAATGGAACCTCACAACTGAAATACTGATGTCAGAAGGCATATTCATTAACTTCCCAGACTATATTAACATTTTCCAGCATAGCATTCCGTCATGTACTAAAGGTAACTATGTCCCTTCAAAGAGCCAGTACTTCACACTAATTGATGCCACTGTCGCAGTGCCTGCCATGTTTGTTAATGGAGTGCTAGTGCCAATGTAGAACAGACTTCCACACTGCGGTTCTGACTCGGGTCCTCTCAGAAACATATGATGGGAAGATAAGTACTCTCTGCTGCATTGTGGGATGGCAGCCAAGTAGCAGCTATTCAGTATTGTTCTGCGTTTGGCCATATGCCTGACAGCTGAAGCAGAGAAATGAACCCAGTATAAACAACCAACTAATTGCTCTGCAAATGTAACATAGATGCTGTAATATAAAGGACTTGACTTGCTTGGTTAATGCATGAATCAATGTGCTTTGCAACAACTCGCTGTATCCTTGCGATTAATCTCCACAGGTTTGCTCTTTCTCGCTTTGAATTAGGATAAATCTGGCACAAGAGATAAATCCTTACAATGTTACCAAATCTGAGTACAGGACAACCCACTTTGAAATCAAGCTCAAAACAAGTTAAGGTCCTTTCAAAATAAGTGCAAACCCAACAAGCATTTTCAATGCAATTGGTCTTGCATTTGCTTGAGTTAGAGTTATTGGCATTGTAAATTCATAACTGGACTTTTCTTGCGACATAAATTGGTCAGCCGTGCCTCATAATTTGGTCTTTTGCTGCCACATAATTCCAGTGGCCCCGCATATAACTAAAACACTTCCATTTGCCTTCTTCCTCTATCTGCAGCCAAAAATGAAAATGTTGCCATTTAGCCTCCTAATTTAAATCTGCCATGCTAATTCCAATAGAATAACACCTTCATCACTCCACTATCAGAGTTGCTGGCTGGCTAACACAATTCCCAAAACAAGATAGCCACAGAGAAGTAACGAGAAAAATAAACTAGAAGGGTCACCCAAACATATAAAGAGTGTTCAAAAAGTCATAGTGTAGTAAGGATGTTAAGTTGGCCTGAATCATGGTCATAATTGCAATAAGGAACGATTAATGAAACATATAAATTATCATATAAACCCAATAAAAACCTTTATCAGAAATAAACATTTGGCATTAGACTATAATGCTCAGAACAGCCCCTAGAGGACACCACAATAAAAACAGCATTTGTAAGAAACATGGTCATGTTACCGTATAGTTAGCCCCTAGAGGGCAGAACCATATTAAAAGAAAATGACAGTATTGCAGTGTAACTATATTTTTAGCCCCTAGAGGGCATAGAACATTACTCATTTTTAGGACTAGCAGGCTTACTGCAATGATATTACAAACAAGACCCTTAAAACGCAAACTGCTCTTAGCTATAAAACAAAAGTTCCAACCATGAGAGAGATTAAAAAGGCACTGAATGGAGAAATGAATTATTAATTTTGGGTCCCCACTACCCTAGTGTGGAGACCCAGAGATGATCTAGACAGAAAAAAACTATTTCAAGCTGTAAAACAAAAGTTCCCGGCATAAGAGAACTTAAAAAGGGACTGAATGGTGAGAGGGGTTATTATTTTTGGGTCACCACTAACCTGGTGTGGAGACCCAGATATGACCTAAACAGAAAGAGTGCATCATGCTGAATGTTTTGGTGGTGGTCCCGCTGTCCTAGGACCACCACAGGCTGAGTTATGGTAATAAATGTTTTGTAAAAATTTGCTTGTAAAGCATTATGGGGCGACTTTTCCCAGGTGCAGTGAATATTGTTGTATCTGCTTTCCCGCTGTGCCGGGAGAGCCGCATTGCGGATTTCTGTGTTTTTTATTAAAGCGTTTATCAATTATAAGTGTTTTTGGGAAAGCTATGGAGCGTGAAGGGGAGAGACAAAAGAGATGACTGATTAGGGAAACAGTGTGAACAATGTGACTAAAGTGCCCACAAACTAGTGAAAATGTGAGCGTGGTTAAAAGCCCACAATACTTACAATAGGTCAAAGCACTCGCATGCAACCTAAAATGGCAAAAGAGAATTAAAAACGGGATGACAATTAGAATAGGTATTCATTTTCTTGAAAACCCCTTCTCTTTTGTGTTGTCTGATTGGCCAGGGTCCCTCAAAGCATGCTTTTATTTGTTTGCAAGGTGCTAAACATGTGGTTTGGGGCCTATATAAGACCCAAAAACTGCAATTAGAACTGGATAAAAATTATAAGTGACACTGGAAAATAAAAGCCTAATATTACTTCACTTATAGTAAACGCACTTGGCAACAGTACAACCAGACGGCTATTAATTCTTATATTGTGTGAGCAGAAACTGTTTGCCAATTAGGAACAAATGGCCACCAGTCATGCTGTTCTGTGTGCACATCAAATAACTCCAAGAAAGTCTACTGTTCAACCCCTCATACCTGCATATGGATGGCAGTAATCCCCTACTTCATGGCTTCCCTGACTCCACACTGACACCCCTTCGCGACATCCTACCCACTGGCCCCACTCATCCATGGGCTGAAAAAATATAATTGTATCACCCCCTTCCCCCATTCCCAATGAAATTCTATTTGATCCCCTTGCTGGCCCTCGCCATATTTAAAACCAGCTGCAGACCATCCCTAATGGATCTTGACATGCCTGCAGCCTGGATACAATCAGACTTTAGACTAAGAAGTGTAAAAAAAAAAAAAATTCACAGGCCTTTTCTGTCTATGCACCTAGAATCAAGAACAACATCCTCCATACACATTGGGACCTGCTCAAATTTAGGAAATAGTTGAAGGCTCGTCTCTTTAAAGAACACTTCATGACAATGAATTAATTATCCACAACCTAGCCTCCTCTCCTCTTGTTTATTGATTTTATGCTTATCATTTATAATGTACAGTGATCCACTGTCTTTTGGCTAGGTTTGTGCTATAGAAATACCATGTACATAAATACATACATCAAAATTGTGTGGTCACTGTCAACCAAGGCTTGACTTATGGCTTCAGCCCAGGTGATAAAGACTCCACCACCCTGCAGAAAACAGTAAATTCAGTTCTTGGTGCAGCAGCTAATTGTTTGCCACTCAATAGCTACCATTAACCACAAACAGCCAGCACATCCACATAGCATGTTCTGGAGCTCCCATCCTCATAAAACCAATGTTTATTTAGGGTTGACAGAACCCTTGAAAAATTGAGTAAAATAAAATGCTATCAGCCTAAGTATACTTTTTTGATCATACAATTCTTCCCAGCATGAGTGGTACCCTTGACCACTCCGAGGATAACAAAATAAAATAAATACAACTTTGTGGAGCGATAGATTGATCATTAGAACTGTCCTCAAAGGGGGACAGACCTGAAACTCCCAGAAAACTGTGACTATCTGCCATTTCCTTTGTCTTCAAGAGCCATTTGAACGGGCCATGGCTGATGGTTCAACTGATGTTCTTGGACTGTCAGCGTTTACTGGATGTTCATGGTGGACTGTAATTTACTAGTTGTGTCTTAAGGCCTCGGGTACTAATTCAGATCATTTGTTAAACCAAGTTACTTCCTTTGGGCACTTGACTACCCAAGGGTGGCGAAAAGGAGCATATTGAGTCTTTCTCTAGGAATTAATCTAGGTTAGAGTCTGATACAGAATAACACCATCAATGGCACACAATAAACTGAGTACCCATTTGAAGCAATAACCTCTGTGGAAAATAGGACCTTAATTATATATAAGCAAAATCATGGCAGTTAATAAAAGGAAACCCATAAAAACCCAAAGCTGCCAGCATATTTTGTGATTAGATACCTCCCCAACTGTACTGGTAGCATTTACATACTATGTTCTTGATTTTGCTCAAATCACACTCTACCCAAGGGTGGGCTCATGTGATTTAATAGGGTGTGTTTACATAGGCCTCAATAAATGGGGTAGCAGTGGCACACAAAAGGGTATAATGTAAATGTGAAATATCTGACCCGCTCTTCAGTTGTCTTAGTGGCTAAAAAATGTAATTCAGAGTAGCTTGCTTAGGATAAGCCCTGATAGCTGGGTATCTCAGTCGAAGTGTGAACAACCATTGGCACCCAACCTGCAGTAGAGAACCTATTTGTGAGAACTGATATAAAACTCTTCCCAATTTATTTCTTGCGACTCCCAGGCTTGTGCAGATTGCCTAATGATCGCTAAGGAGAGGCCAGGATCTAATTAAGAGAATGGGATAGTTTTGTTTAAATAACATGGATCCGTATTTAGACTGCACAGACCTGCCAGAGACCCTAGTAGGGATAGGTGCACCCACACTCCCTCTCACTTTTATTCCAAAAAATTCAAGGAACACAACTATGAAGTTAATGTCAATCTTTTATTCATTATTCTGGTGTAGCTAACATGGTAAGCAATTATTGCAGTGATAACGAGCATTACTACAAACAGACAATACAAAAAGAAAAGACCTAAAGTCTTATAGAATCCTGTCTTATTATCTGCAGTTATGTGAAATTTGCAGACAATAATACTGGATTCTATAAAACTTAAGGCCTTTTCTTTTTTACTATCTGCTTGTAGTAATGCTTGTTATCAATGGTTTACTTGCCTACCAAAGATGTCATGTGGCCTTTGATAAGCTGTTGTCTATGAGCCAATGTCAATGTCTGTGGATAAAGGAATTGTATATATTGCTGTCTTTCAGATTGTTCGCCAGCATAGTGAGTCTTAGTCCATAGCTTCAAGCTAAAACGTGACCTTTTTACACTTTTACATTATGTAAAACATGTGAACAGACAGTAATTATTTCCTAAGATGCTTATGAGAATAAGGCATGAGAATTGTACAGGTCTGACGAACAGCTCTTGCACAGAAAATTCTGTTTCATAAACTACCTACGCGTACAAGTGCTAAACCACAACCTCTCTCCTCCCCACTCTATTTACTCACGCCATGCACAGTGTAGTCACTAATGATCTCATTTCAGACATTGCAGGGTTATCAGTGATGTCATCAAATATGTCATAAGTGATGTAATGGGGAAGTAATTAGCAGTGCATGGTGAAGGCAAAAGTTATACTTACTTTAGGGCAAAAGCTCTAGTTATTTGAGATAACTATAGCTTACTGTGGCCAAAATACTGGTTAAAAAAATAGCTGTAGTTTGGCTAACAGGACTACCGGTTGTCAAGTTGTCAGTCATTCAGGCCCGGGCCCAAGAGGAGAGAGGGACCCAAGGGTACTCAAAATGTTTTTAATTTAATGACAAACACTGGAGCTGACTTTCAACTAGAAAAATATCTACCAACTGTAGCAAGACTCTGGTGCCTATTTTTCAGAGTTGACTGGCCGTTGTCATGATTTTCATTTCAGGCATAGGAACCCCTGAGTACCAGAGGCACCCACTGGACCCACTTGCTGGGAACATTTCTTTGTGAACTTTAATGTATAGTCAGGTTCTGTTGCACCTGTATGGCATAGAGGTGATCCACAGCTCCTAGGTTTAAATCCACCATCTTCAGCCAGTTGCTTAAAACCCCCAAGACCTAGAGAAATAATCTCTGTCACTCTGTGGCTGCATGAAGGCAGGTACGAATTCTGTGGTACTGGACTATCTGACAACAGCGCACATTTATGACAGATGTCTTTGAAAGTGTTATATGCGCTGCTCAACCTGTGGGAATTCTTGCTCGTGTCTTTACGATTTGGGACAGTTGGATTTTCAGGGTCTTGTGCCAAACAGGTGGCCAAAGTGTATGTTACGAGAAGCAAGTAGCACTCCTAATAAAGGATGCAGCTCTACTTTAGGTGTACCACCTTTCATCTTAGCATAAACTGTCCTTTAATACACATTTTTTAAAAGATGAAGAGTTTCATGGGATCCCTATGGAGATAGCTCCCTCTAAGAGCCACGCATTCCACTCAAGACCTTGTATCAAGGTAGATGTTGACACTATCTCTTTACTGTAGACCTAGGGTGGTCCTTTGGTTGGTACTGAGGGAATTGGCCTGACATATAAACAACTGCTTGGCCTGAAAGTATTGGTGCAGAAGCCTCCCAAACTTATAACCATGAGGATTGGATGGCATAGGTGTTCAGCACAATAATACAAAACTTGCCACCGCTAGTACTCAGTGAGTATTGTGTTTTAGTATCAAGATGCAGGGCTTGTCACATGTAGGGCTGGATCAGGTCAGCCAATAGACAGAGGGATGCGAAATCACTCTGCTCCACGTTGTATGTTCTACAGATTGATACAGGGATACAGAGCACACCATCTTTAGGGCAATGTGGGCACTCATGAATGGCATGGAGGAGAAAAGCTGTCAGTTAAAGGAATTGTGGTGGTGATTTGCCATGGGATTAAAGATGAGTTTTAATTAACAAAGGTCAGGGTTGATCTGAATTGGGTTGGTCCCCTATGTGAAATTAGTTCTCTCTTTTGCACTGCACTAGAGAACAAACATTGGCAAAGCCAGTAGGTCTGGGTTTGGCTGATGAGCTCTTAGCTTTGCCAATGCTTGCTTCCTTTGAATGTTTTTTATTAAAATATAACACAACACACTGCCTGTGTGATATGTGGCACACTACACTCTGCAATAAGGGCCTGGTATAAGAGTCTGCGGAGCTGTTGGTCTCTTGCAAAATAAAAAAAATCTGAAAAACCAGTTGGTTTGGCAGCGATGTCCTAAGGCAGACATAAAGAGCACAGAATATTTTGGCTGTTCTGCTATATCTATGCGTTGATCTTTATTTGTCAAGCTTGTGGTGCTGCACAATAGCATCACCAAAAGCTAAGGGAATAAAAAAAAACAGCAGCACCCTAAAGATGGTAGATGCAAGAACAAGGCAGACATGTGAGGCACACAAAGAGCAGGGTGCAAAGAGACACCGCACAAGGAATCTGTGTGTATTTGTTCATGCCTTTGTTTGCACGGGTCATTACAATAAAGCCAGACCTGTTGCCGTTTCCAATGATTGTATGAGTCTTGTTGCATATGCGGGATGGCAAGATGGCTTGGTGATATAAGCACTTGCCACTGTTATGTGTAGTGATTTGCGGGGAACAATTTTTAAATCTGGCATGCCAAACTCGGGCTGCCATTTTTTCTAGGTAGGCAAATTAATTGCCATTAATAATAATACTGGCAATTTGCAGCACTTAACAATACCTTAAGAGAGGTATGTGGTACTACATAGAAAACAATAAGTTATTATGTGTATGTATGCACATATCAATGCCTTCTCAATGACGGATGAGCGAGTGCATTAGAAGTCGGCATGTGGATTTATGTATGTGTGTGTATGTGCATGTGCTATGTGTGCCCTAGTGAAGCTATGTGGGCTTGTGTGTGTTTTTTGAGAGAGCTACAGATTGGTGAGATATATTTATATTTCTTAATGGGAAGGTGTTAGTGTGAGAATGACAAAGTGGCTGCCCTTATCTGTGCAAGTAAGTATGTGTGTTTTTGAATGTCCATGTGTGTGTATTAGTGTAAATAACCTTGAGTATGCATGAACATGTGAGAGTTACAGTAAATGTGTATGCATGAATAAGGGTGTGAATGATTGGGTGTGAATAACTGTGCATGATTGAGTGTGCAAGGGCGTTACAGTGAGTACAAGTGAGTACCAGGATGTATTGCTGAGTAGAAATAACCATTTCTGTGGGTGGTCTGGCATATGATCTCCAAGGGGCGTGCCTGGTTCTAGTCATAAACTGTGTTGAAGGCTTTTGGTTTGTGTGTATGGTTGCATGAAGCAGTAATAGAGCCATGGAACAACCCATGCTCCTGAGAGAGCATAATTTTGTGTTGACTAATTGTGTGAGTAATTAACTAAACTGATGAATGTTTAAACGGTGCACAGGTGAAATAACATGAGCACACGTTTTAAATGTGGCCTACACTTTACTAATGAATGCACGATACATGAATGTATTTCTGAAATAAACACACTGTGAAATGTGTTAAGTATTTTCCTAACTCTGCACAATGATTAACTAATGATTTATGAAATTAAAATGTTTTAGTTTAGATCTTATGAAATGTTCACACTGCACTTTTTAAATGTGTGTTTTCTTTCAGCTGAAAGCCACGTAGAATTAGTTCAACATGTAGAGAAAGGTTTAGAATTCATGATGTGAAGGGGAGAAGTTATCTCCGTCTTTCCCAGAGCTTTGCTCAGCACATTAGAAATGTTCCTTAAACTGCAACATATTGTTAACTTCCTTAGCTGATAGTGTGCCGGGGAAGGACAATGGCTTACAGTTTGCATTTTGTGAACACCGTGAGAAGCAGTTGGTGAAAATCGCTGCGTGTGAACAGAAGCCGAAAAGATGGCACATAAGAAAGCTGTTACGTTATGAAACTTGTATGAATTTTTATTGGTCCTTTCCTAGTCCCCTTAGTAATTGTCCAATGGCAGACAATTTATATATTTTCTGAGACTTTAATAAAAAACCTCGGGTGATGAGAAGTTAAGCACATTTCAGTCAGCAGATCAGCCTCTCTCACTCTGTCTCTTGGATGCTGAGCTTTTTATTCAGTTCCTCTTTAGATTCTTTTCTGTTCTTTCATATTTCAGTTGCTTTACAATTCTTTTTCAGTCTTTTCTGTTCAGTTCTTGATGCTTCACCTTAGCTTACTGCCATTGATGGTTCAGGTACTTTAAGCCCACTTTTTACTGAGCCATTCCCTTATGACACTGCCCATCTGAAGCTGACCGTGAAGATGCTCTACTGAAGAAAATCCTCGCTGCCTGCTGAACCCAATTAAGGAAAGGTATATATGTATGTTCGATGGCATGTGTAGCTGCAGATACACATGCTGTACATATCCCGCCATCTAGTGTTGGGCTCGGAGTGTTACAAGTTGTTTTTTCTTCGTAGAAGTCTTTTCGTGTCATGAGATCGAGGGACTCCTCCCCTTTCGGCTCCATTGCGCATGGGCGTCGACTCCATCTTAGATTGTTTTCTTTCCGCCATCGGGTTCGGACGTACTCCTCTTCGCTCCGTGTTTCGGTTCGGAAAGTTAGTTAAATCTCGGAAAACTCGACGGTATCGTTTGTGTTCAGTATCGGGTTAGTTATAGCAGTTCGACACTGAATAAAAGAAAAGCTCCGGTAGCCCTTCGGGGCTTCCATTCCCCGGCGGGGCCTGGTCGGCCCGACTGCGTGCGTCTTCAAGGCTAATGGAACGGACCCCATTCCGCTTCTGCCCCGAATGCCACAATAAGTATCCTTACACAGAACAGCATTTGGTCTGTAATTTGTGTTTGTCCCCCGAACACAAAGAGGATACCTGCGAGGCCTGTCGGGCATTTCGGTCGAAAAAGACGCTACGGGACCGGAGAGCTCGAAGGCTTCAAATGGCGTCGACGCCGTCAGGACACCACGACGACGACGAAGAAGAGGAGACTTACTCCAGTCTGGATTCGGACTCTGACGAGGCCGAAAGTGAGCAGCCGGCGAAAACCGTGAGTAAAACTGCCCCGGCCAAAACTCACACCAAAATAATGAAAGCCCAGGGGACGCCACAGCCGGCAGGCCATGGCTTAACCTGTAAACACGGTGACCAACCATCGGCACCGAAAAAGGGCACACACGTGTCGAAGACATTTGACTCCGGTCGAGATACCGGCACAGAGTATACTCGGCACCGAGATACTGGCTCCGACCAAACTCGACACCGAGATACCGGCTCCGACCAAAGTCGGCACCGAGAGATCGGCACCCCGAAACCGAAAAAGGTGGCTTCGGAGCTGAAAAAGACTGCGGAAAACGTTTCGGTGCCGAAACACCCAGCTAAGGAGCCAAAACAGAGCTCCTATTCCGAAGAACAAGGCCTGTTATCACAACTTCAAGGCCATAAAGTTGGACAAGAATTAGAGCTGGGAGAGCCAGACTATACACAAAGAAGGCTCCATATTCAGAAAGACACAGGGAAAATAAGAACTCTTCCCCCCATTAAAATGAAAAGGAAACTAGCTTTCCAAGAAACAGATAAACAGCCGAAAGCAAAAGTGGCTAAAGAAAAAACTCCACCACGTTTTTTGCCACAACCATCGCTACAGCACTCACCGCAACTGTCACCAATTGCAACACCCCCTATGATGCAATCTCCAACGCACACAGGGATGACCCAGGATGACCCAGATGCATGGATCGATATACGATCCTATACGATGCACCAGTATCTGACAATAGTCCAGATTGCTACCTGGCAAGACCGTCACCACCTGAAGACAGTACTGCTTACATGCAGGTGGTGTCCAGAGCAGCTACTTTTCACAATGTAGCACTGCTTGCTGAACCTATTGAGGATTACTTTTTATTCAATACTTTGTCATCAACACACAGCCAGTACCAGAGTCTGCCGATGTTACCAGGGATGCTAAAACACGCAAAACAAGTGTTTCAAGACCCCGTCAAATGCAGACCCATTACACCTAGGGTGGAAAAGAAGTACAAGCCTCCCCCTACGGACCCTGTGTACATCATGCAACAACTAACACCTGACTCAGTGGTAGTAGGCGCAGGACGCAAAAGGGCAAACTCACAGACTTCTGGGGATGCACCACCACCCGACAAAGAAAGTCGAAAGTTTGTTGCAGCGGGGAAAAGAGTTGCAGCACAGGCAGCCAATCAATGGCGCATTGCCAATTCACAGGCTTTATTGGCAAGGTATGACAGGGCTCATTGGGATGAAATGCAGCATTTTATTGAACATCTTCCCAAGGAGTTTCAAAAGCGTGCACAGCAAGTGGTGGAGGAGGGCCAAAGTATCTCCAACAACCAGATACGATTGGCGATGGACGCAGCGGACACAGCTGCCAGAACTGTGAACACAGCGGTCACTATTCGGAGACACGCATGGCTACGCACCTCCAGGTTTAAGCCAGAGATCCAGCAGGCTGTGCTTAATATGCCTTTTAATGGACAACAGTTGTTTGGGCCGGGGGTGGATACAGCTATAGAGAAGCTAAAGAAGGACACTGACACGGCCAAAGCCATGGGCACGCTCTACTCCCCGCAGAGCAGAGGCACCTTTAGGAAGCCACACTTTAGAGGGGGGTTTCGAGCCCAAAGCACAGAACCCTCAACCTCACAGGCCAGACCCACATACCAGGGCCAGTATCAAAGAGGAGGCTTTCGGGGACAATATAGAGGTGGACAGTTCCCTAAAACCAGAGGGAAATTCCAAAGCCCAAAGACCCCACAAACTAAACAGTGACTTCAATGTCACAAATCCCCAACACATAACACCAGTGGGGGGGAGACTCACAGATTATTACAAAAATTGGGAAGAAATAACTACAGACTCGTGGGTCCTAGCCATTATCCAACATGGTTATTGCATAGAATTCCTACAATTACCACCAAATGTGCCTCCAAGAACACACAACATGTCCAAACAGCACTTGGATCTATTACAACTAGAAGTCCAAGCGTTGTTACAGAAAGAGACAATAGAACTGGTACCCAACCATCAGAAAGGAACAGGTGTCTATTCCCTGTATTTTCTAATACCAAAAAAGGACAAAACTCTGAGACCCATCTTAGATCTCAGAACACTAAATCTTTACATCAAATCAGATCACTTTCAAATGGTAACACTTCAAGACGTGATCCCCTTGCTCAAACAACAAGACTGCATGTCAACATTAGATCTCAAGGATGCTTACTTCCATATACCCATACATCCTTCACACATGAAATACTTAAGGTTTGTAATCCAAGGAGTACATTACCAATTCAAAGTGTTACCATTCGGGATAACAACAGCACCAAGGGTATTCACAAAATGCCTTGCAGTAGTAGCCGCACATATCAGAAGACAGCACATACACGTATTCCCGTATCTAGACGATTGGTTAATAAAAACCAACACTCAGAAACAGTGTCTTCAACACACAAAATACGTCATAAAAACCCTTCACAAACTAGGGTTCTCAATAAACTACCTAAAATCACACTTACAACCGTGTCAAATACAACAATACTTAGGAGCAACAATCAACACAAAAAAAGGGATTGCCACTCCAAGTCCACAAAGGGTACAAGCATTCTAAAACGTAATACAAAGCATGCACCCAAACCAACAATATCAAGTAAAATTAGTGATGAAACTTCTAGGCATGATGTCCTCATGCATAGCCATTGTCCCAAACGCAAGATTACACATGCGGCCCTTACAGCAGTGCCTAGCGACACAATGGACACAAGCACAAGGTCAACTTCAAGATCTAGTGTTGACAGACCGCCAAACACACACCTCGCTTCAATGGTGGAATCCTATAAATTTAAACCAAGGGCGGCCTTTCCAAGACCCAGTGCCTCAATACCTGATCACAACAGATGCTTCCATGGTAGGGTGGGGAGCACACCTCAACCAACACAGCATCCAGGGACAATGGGACACTCAGCAAAAACAGCTTCATATAAATCAACTAGAACTACTAGCAGTGTTTCTAGCATTGAAAGCATTTCAACCACTAATAGCCCACAAACACATTCTTGTCAAAACAGACAACATGACAACAATGTATTACCTAAACAAACGGGGAGGGACACACTCCTCACAGCTGTCTCTTAGCACAAACGATTTGGCATTGGGCGATTCACAATCACATTCGCCTAATAGCGCAATACATCCCAGGAATTCAAAACCAGTTAGCCGACAATCTCAGTCGAGATCACCAACAGGTCCACGAATGGGAAATTCATCCCCAGATACTACAAACCTACTTCCAAAACTGGGGAACACCGCAAATAGACCTATTCGCAACAAAAGAAAACGCAAAATGCCAAAACTTCGCATCCAGGTACCCACACCCTCACTCCAAGGGCAATGCGTTATGGATGAGTTGGTCAGGGATATTTGCTTACGCTTTTCCCCCTCACCCACTCCTTCAGAATCTAGTAAACAAATTGAGTCAAAACAAACTCAATAGTAGCACCAACCTGGGCACGCCAACCATGGTACACAACAATACTAGACCTGTCAGTAGTACCTCATATCAAGCTACCAAACAGACCAGATCTCTTAACTCAACACAAACAACAGATCAGACACCCGAATCCAGCATCGCTCAATCTAGCAATCTGGCTCCTGAAGTCTTAGAGTTTGGACATCTAGACCTTACACAAGAATGTATGGAGGTCATCAAACAAGCTAGGAAACCTACTACAAGACATTGCTACGCAAATAAATGGAAACGATTTGTTTATTACTGTCATAATAATCAAATTCAACCATTACACGCGTCCACGAAAAACATTGTAAGCTACTTACTACACTTACAAAAGTCTAAGTTAGCTTTTTCATCCATTAAAATACACCTCACAGCAATTTCTGCCTATCTACAAATTACACATTCAACATCACTATTTAGAATCCCAGTCATGAAAGCATTTATGGAGGGTCTAAAAAGGATCATTCCTCCAAGAACACCACCAGTTCCTTCGTGGAACCTCAATATTGTATTAACACGACTCATTGGTCCACCATTTGAACCCATGCACTCTTGTGAGATGCAATACTTAACATGGAAAGTAGCCTTCCTAATAGCTATCAAATCTTTCAGAAGAGTAAGTGAAATACAAGCCTTTACTATACAGGAGCCCTTTATACAAATACAGAAAAACATAAAGTGGTTCTACGCACAAATCCAAACTTTTTACCAAAAGTTATATCACCGTTCCACTTAAATCAAACAGTGGAACTCCCTGTATTTTTTCCAGAACTAGACTCTGTAGCTGAAAGAGCATTACATACATTAGACATAAAAAGAGCACTAATGTATTACATTGGTAGAACCAAACAATTTCGCAAAACAAAACAATTGTTTGTAGCTTTTCAAAAACCTCATGCAGGAAATCCAATATCCAAACAAGGCATTGCCAGATGGATAGTTAAGTGTATTCAAACCTGTTATGTTAAAGCAAAGAGAGAACTGCCTATTACACCAAAGGTACACTCCACTAGAAAGAAAGACGCCACCATGGCCTTTCTAGGAAATATACCAATGACAGAAATCTGTAAGGCAGCCACATGGTCTACGCCTCATACATTCACTAAACATTACTGTGTGGATGTGTTAACAACACTACAGGCCACAGTAGGACAGGCAGCATTACGAACATTATTTCAAACAACTTCAACTCCTACAGGCTAGACCACTGCTTTTGGGGAGATAACTGCTTAGTAGTCTATGCACAGCATTTGTATCTGCAGCTACACATGCCATTGAACGGAAAATGTCACTTACCCAGTTTACATCTGTTCGTGGCATGAGACGCTGCAGATTCACATGCCCCCTCCCACCTCCCCGGGAGCCTGTAGCCGTTATAAGTTGATAAAAATACTTGTACTTTTGTAAATTTGTAAATATATATATATCACTTTTAGACACATTATGTACATACATACTTACTCCATTGCATGGGCACAATTACTATATACACAACTCCTACCTCACCCTCTGCGGGGAAAACAATCTAAGATGAAGTCGACGCCCATGCGCAATGGAGCCGAAAGGGGAGGAGTCCCTCGATCTCGTGACTCGAAAAGACTTCTTCGAAGAAAAACAACTTGTAACACTCTGAGCCCAACAATAGATGGCGGGATATGCACAGCATGTGAATCTGCAGCGTCTCATGCCACGAACAGATGTACACTGGGTAAGTGACATTTTCCATCTGTTTTCCTTCCAGGTTTTTATGGTTTCCCATCTAGAAGCAAACCGCAGATTTTAGTTAGCGCCATATGTAGATGTTTTCCTAACTATATTTCAGCCGGATTTTTCCTTTTGCATGAAGCCCAACATGCGGAATCTGATTAGGGTAATAGTTTAGAGTGCTTAAGAATATTAGCCTTACAGCAGCTGAACTTCTTTAGGAGATTTGGACAGTCAGTGTTATTTTTATCATATTGTTCTGCCCTTGATTTACTTGATCTTAGCATTGTTAATCTAGGGAAACAAATGTTTAAACTTTACTAAACTGGTGTGGTGATTCATGTTCACATAGGGTCATGGTGTGTTCAAGTTACTGACTCCCTATTTAAAGTTGTGATATTATTGATTACAATGTTTATTGGTGAGTTCTTTTTGAGACCATACCCTTTCTCACTGTCAAAGTCCAAAGGTCCATGCTACTTCCCCCAACGTGTCCCCTAATAAAATAAGATATCAACAGAAATATAAGGTCTAAAGGACAAGCCAGCACGTCCGACAGTAATAACCTCAATAGTAAAAGAAACACACAAAGAACTGACCTCGGAACACTTAAGCTGGGAGAACAATGGCCGGGATAAAGCTCTAAAAAGTGGCGACCACCAAGTGGTACTGTACCCCAGCCATCATGCAGCTATGCAGTCACGAGACCACTGCCATGCTAAGGGACTTCACTGGATGACTCAAGACCTGCACTAAAATGAACAAAATGTTTTCTATCTATTCCTAATTCGGATGTATTTATAAAATATAAGTTAGATGTTGCAGTGGGCTGTGAGATTCTTTAGCAGGTGGAGCCTTCTTGATGACGTTGTGACGTAATATGCGTACCCTACGCAATTTCTCCAGGCCGCTATGAAATGCGCTAGGTGAGCAAAGTTATGTGGTCAGTTTCAGTAGGCGTAGGCACTAACATGAGTTGTCATGAATGAAATTCAAATATAGTTATGAAAGACCCTTAGGGGGACATCGGGAAAACTAGGTTGCATATAGTCGCAATCTGATACCTTTGGACAGTTCTTCTCCTTTTGCCTCTGTCTGCAAATAACTGTGGGCTACGGTCCACCCTTTCTAGCTTTAGCACACTCAGTGCAACTATAAGAGCAGCACAGGCGGCACCCGGGAGAAAAGGTTCTGAAAACGTGATACAGATGTGCTACTTTTCAGTGGCTTGCCCAAGCAAGTGACAGTTCTTACCCTGTGAGTGCTGGTTCACCCACGGTTGTAGGAGTTGCTTTTGAAAGGCCTAAAGCATAATTCTTTTTTCCACTTGCATGATTGTCTGAAACAGATGAAAAAATTTCATGAAAGGAGTAACACCCTTCTGCTTTCTTCCATGAATCCATTCAGATATAAGAAGTGTCACGGTCAGCCAATAATTTAAAGCATGCAAGAAGTTGATTTGGCACGACATCTTGTATTGCTGGTGGAGGAGAGTCTCCCACAAAAAGCGTGGGCATACCCTTGCCACCTAGGGTGGTACATCAGATACACAAAAGCTGATGGGAGGAATGCTTTAAATTTCGCTAACCACTGGCAATCGCTGAGGGTAGCATTCCAACCCATTGCTCTTTTGCACACCATGCCACCTCAGTTTGGACCAAGCCATATGCAAATCAGTCCTGACCTTGCTCCAGTAGGGACAGTTCAGCCTGAGCCACCAGGCTAGATCCTCCCTTAGCTGGAACACAAGCAACACAAGACTGACTTCGCCCTGAATGGGGCTCGTCAGTTGGCTGTCACTTGTTTCTAGTGGCAGGTGAGCACGGGACCCATGTCTGTGCATACCCTTGTCACCTAGAGTCTTACATCAAACACACAAAAGGTGATGGGAGGAAAGCTTGTAATTTTTCTTACCACTGGCAATAACTCAGATAGCATTCCAACCCGTCACTCTTTTGCCCACCATGCCACCTCATTTTGGACCCAGCTTATATGCAGATCAGTCTTGACACTGCTCTAATAGGAGCAATCCAGCCCAAACTGCCACGCCAGGTCCTCCCTGAACCAGAATACATGCAACCCAAGACTGGTTTTGCCATGAACGTAGCTTGCATTTGGGTGTAACTTGGTTTCAATGGCTTGGGCATGGGGATCACGTCCGAGCAGACTTTTGCCACCTAGGGTGGTCCATCAAACCCACAAAAAGTGATGGGAGGAATGCTTGCAATTTGTTTAACCACTGCCACTCTGCCAATCTTTACGATTTGCATATGGCTGGGACATAGTTAAGTGGCATGGTATGCAAAATAACAATGGACTGGGATGCAGCCCAAGGATTTACCAGTGGCTGAGATTAATTCAGGCATTCCATCCATCACTTTTAGTATCCTTTCTATACTTCAGTGTGATACTCTAAGTGCAATGAGTATGTCCAGATATGGGTTCTGTGCACACTGTGCCACTGGAGCCAAGCTATACCTGGCTGATGAACCTAATAAGGTTGAAACTGGTCCTGGATTGCTTGTGTTTCGGTTTGCATTTCTTTATGACTTACATATGGCTGGGTCCAAACTGAGGTAGCATGGTGTGCAAAAAACCAATTGACTGCGATGCGGTCCTGAGTAATTACAAGTGGCTGAGATTAATTCAAGCATTCCATCCATCACTTTATTCCATATTCAGTGTGTCACCTTCATTGACATTGGGGTGCCCATACTTGGGTCCCGTGATCAGTGTACCACTGGAATAAAACTCTACCTGGCTAATGAGCCCTGGCAAGGGTGAAACTGATCGTTGGTTGCTTGTATTTTGGTTTATTGAAGACCTGGCTTTACAGTTCGGGCTAGACTGCTCTCATTGGCACAGGGTCAAGACCGATTTGCATATGTCTGAGTCCAAACTGAGGTGGCATGGTGTGCGAAATAACAATGTACTGGGATGCAGCCCTGAATAAATACCAGTGGCTGAGATTAACTCAAGCATTCCATCCATCACTTTTTTTAAATATATTTTGGTGGAGTAGAGCCTGTCATTCCCTTGGAAATCAAACTGTTTTATATCAAATTCCTTAATGTTTTCTTCCATGTTGTGGGAATGGACCTTCTGTTCCTTGACCTGGAGCCTTGATTCACAGGTACACTTAAGTATGTTGGAATGGTCTATATTCATTTCTGCTGGCTGGTTACGGAAAATTGGAGACCCATTGTCTGCTGAGGGGCCTTTCCTTTTAGTTTGTTATTTAATTCCTCAAATTGTTTTTCTTTAACATGGATGGTCTTCCATAGTCAGTGAGATTTGATGTTCTATATACCTTGAGCCGGATTCTTGGTTTTCCAAAACTTTTGCATATTTTAGGTAATGGTCTCTTTGTGCTTAGAAGCCGACCCTGAATTGCTGAAAAATAAAGACTATATTTGAGGAGTTGTCTCCTCTGTTTACTCATCTTTACTGGAATAGAAACCCGCTGATCGACGCATACTACCTCCAGTACAGCTGATTGCACTCTAGCAAGAACACTTGCATGAAAAACAAATAGTTTTCTCACCCTCTTCCTATTCTTTTTACTTTAGTATTCCCTACTTTAAATGTGTGTGGATGTTTTTACAAAATACAATTTATAAAATAAATACTGTTTCATTTTCCCCCAATCACTCTTACTGGCTTTGTCCATACTTGTTTCTGTGGACTTGCTCTTTATTATGTAGTATGCATGATGGGTTCCAACTCACATTTTTAGAGACTATTTCAAAGTGGGTGCCAATTGATAATTTATTGGTAAATTAACAAAACCATTCAGCGAATTGAGGGTTACAGCTCTGAAGCATTTGTTTGATAGTATATTGCCAATTTATTCACAATCACATGCATTCAAGTGTTGCTATAAACTTAGGTTTCCCTTTAATTGTTCTCGAATTAATTCAAATACTCTTCATTGTATAAGTGAAATGTCTGTAATAGGTTAGACTGAGCCATGATGTGAAGAGGAATTATATGAGTCTTATCTTATATTTTTAGTTAGTGCATTGAGTCATTCAAATATTCTGTAAAAGTGCTTAGAAATTAATTGTGGAGTCGAAAGACCATTGTAATTACTCCTATGTACTGCAGTGGAGGGGTGTACTGTTGCCACCTCAGTTGGTTTTTACAGGCCTGACCAGTATTTTTCTGTGAAGGCCCACAAAAAAGGTGGAAACCTCAGATTGAGTAGATTTAGTAGACACTTTCCCCAGCTGTATATGAAGCTGAGAGATGCAGTCAGCCGCTATAAGAGTGATTGTAGAGCGTGAGCCATCAGTCTTGCCTGTACTTGTAGGAAGGTAGTTCTCCATACCAGAGTCCTCAGTTCCTTCTTCGTGGGATCTACTTGGACAATTGGGACACTTTCCCGGTATGTAATAGGCACATCTAGAAAGGAGTTTTTATTTATTGCTAGTGTGCACAACACTCAGTGCTGAAAGTTATGGACATGAAAATTAATTCTGATCATGCGAGATAGGTTTGGTTCTGTGCAGACACCGCAGATAACCCTAATTCTCTATCTCAACCTCCTTCCACCCTAAAGTTGTCCTATCCTTCCTCCCATCGAGGCCATCCTCTCCACCACCTCCTGCCCCACGTTTCACCATCTTCCTCATCACCCTCCACCTACAGGTCATCCTCTCCCACTTCACCCCAAAGGTCATACAGCATCACCCTCTTCCCTTTACAAGTCCCCTTATTCCTCTTAGCCCTCTTCCGGTCTCCCTCTCCTTAAAGATCACACTCTCCCATACTGTTCTCTCATTACCTGCAGGCCACCTTCGCCATCATCACTCCTCCCATGTGAGTGGCCCGCTTCCTTTCTCCTCTTATGTCATCTCTCCCTGTGGCAGACCATCATATCTCCTATCCTCGTAGTTACCCGTCTCCTTTACCCAGCGTTATTTCATGAGCTCACAGACCTTTTGTGCGTGAGTGTTTTTATCCTATTGCATGGATTTACCCTCTTCTAGTCCAGGTTTAATTATAAAGATGGATTCACTTGTGCTGCATGACCCTGGAACCTGCAGGAAAAGTATTTCTTAAGCCCTGCCGTTAACCTTTCATCCTAAAAGTCGATTTTTTCTTCAGTGTTCACTTCGTCAGCCTTCTGTCACTCCCCCAACCCGCTGGTCATCTTTGGATCTGCTGCCCTCCCAGATATAGGTCTCTCTCTCTTTCCTTCTATGTATGTATATAAGCAAGTGAATACAGTGGTGGCTGGCAACGCTGAGAGAGATGGGGGGCAGGTAAATGGGTGGAAATAAAATAAAAAATAACTTACGTTGCTTGCTGCGGCCTGCACGACGACATGTCCGCCTGCTCCAGTCCTCTTCTGCTCTCCTTGAGGCTCCAGTCAGCTCCCTTAATCAATCCTGACGCTGCTCTCATGCTGTTAACCAGCATGAGAGCAGCGCCAGGATTGGATAGAGCAGGCTTTCTCAGCGCTCCTAAGAGCACTGGAGGCCTGTGGTTTCTCTAACCCAGCTGTCTTAGACAGCTGGGTTAGAGAGGTTTAAAATGTGCATGCCTGGCTGGATGTCGCAAGACGGCCAGCCAAAGAAACGTGCACTTTAAACCTAAAGTGCCCTGCCCATCACTGCTCTCTGCTGCTGCCAGTCATCAGCGGCCCTTCCTCCTCCTTCCTGATGCTCGGCCCAGGGTTATTGAAAAATAAAATGAACTTTATTACCATTTTATTTTTCACCTCACCTCTGGGGGCAATTTAGTTAGTGGGGTGACTCCTTCGCTTTAACAGAGGAGCCCATGTGTGTATAGTGCCAACCTTTCTACAAAGCAACGCAGACTAGTTCACAATGGATGGTTTATGATAAGTAGTGTGAACTTCGGAAGAGGGGACTGTGAGAGTTGGGGATACAGTATCAAGGTCCTCCTCCCTATGCAAGCCTACCTCAGAACTCCCCCTCTCACGTGTGCTGCTCTGCCCGCAGATCTCCCTCATGCCTTCTTCCTGGAGATCATGCTTTCCCTTCAGTTTGTCCCCCTTACCCTCGCCCTGAGCTTAGCGTCCCCACGCCACAATAAGTGGACTCTCTTCCTCATTAAACTCCACCCGCGGCAAGCAGAAATGTAGTGAAATTGTTATATATAATGACTAACACATGATTTCGACCCCTTTTTAAGTCCTCATATTTTTAGATCGAGGCTACCGGGCAGCACCGTTGTTTGCAAAGACGTATTGTTGGCTTCCCGAGAGCTTACCTGGGTTTAGTCTGTTTATTTCTTACCATAGGCTAACGTTATTGTTGCTCTCGTTTACTTGTTTTTTTGTTTTTGTTTTTAATACAGTTTTTCTTCTTTTGGCTTGCCCTTCTTAATTTGTCCCTCTTTTGGACCACACCCGGTGCATTATTTCTGTGACTGTCTGTTTTCTTTCTTCCACTGCTGACTTTTCCTGAACTATGTTTTTCTTACAGCTTAGTATTTGCTATACCAACCTTTTTCACGTTTCCTCCTCTGTATAAGCTAAAACCTTATACCTGCGTGTTTCTTCTTAGTAGTCATCATACTTCTGTGTTCCTTAATTATCCATCTTCCACATGTAGTTTCTCGTGTTTTAATTTAATTTAACCTTCTACATTATAAATAGTCGCTTTGGCGTTTGCCATACAGTACTGAAGCTTTATCTGTCTAGTGTTCTGTGGCAACAATGTCAAGATCTTTCGCAGCATGTGTAGGATGTGAAATCAGGAGGTTCTCTCTGCATTGGCTTGTACTGCCATGTTGAGCTTGTTGTCCAGGATGATCCCTAGGTTTCTTGCATGGTCTGTTGGTGTGGGTATTGGTCCTAGCTACGACGGCCACAAGGTAGAGTCCCATGCGGAGGTCTTGTTGCAGTTGTAATTATCTACCTTCCCCATGCGGTTTCGCATGTTGCTTTATCCATGCAATCCTATAGCATTTCATGTGTCTTCCTTTTGCATTTTTACCACGCTCCATCTACATTTTTGTCCACTAGTAGCTTTTCATTACCAGAAGTGTGCCCTTAGAAATCATTTAGAAATGTAGACATTATGTGCATCAAATGTGACATTTTTCTGACGTTTGTCTTCTACTGTTTTGGCCTCCATTGAGACTTCATCTTGACGCTTTGCTGCTTTGCTAAATAAATTTACATTCATTACAGCAAAATCTCACATTTTTAGGTTTAGCTTGGCAGTGGGCAGCACTGTCTGCAAGACATGTTGTATTGAATATGGGCTTTTAACCATGCCCACTCTTGCCATTCGTTCTCTTGTCTTAAATACTTAATTTTTATTAGTGCATTTTTCTAAATGCCCCTCTTTTGCTTGCTAAGTTCCCGCTCAGGGGATTTCACTAAGAACATTTTTGTTAGCCATCACACTGTGTCACGCTTCCTCTTGTTACAGCGTGTCATGCCCTTCCACCCTCCCGTCTGGTTTCGGTTTTGCCTTTAATCCCAGCAGCGATCCTTTCTCCTTGTAGCTCGGTGCCAAGCTTCATGTTCGAATTGTCTTGTTTCAATTTATGTGACAAGAAAAGTCCAATTATGTATTTACAATGCCAATAGCTGGAACTCAAGCAAATGTCAGACCGATTGCATTGCAAATGCTTGTTTCTCTTTCTGTTATGTAGTTAGTCTTTCATACAGCGAGCTTCACCTTCGTGGGTCCACAAAACGTGAAGTTGTAGTGCCATTCAAACTTGTTTTCAACAGTTCTAGACATCACTCAGTCTTCACCTTAACATGTTACCGCTTTGCTTCCCATATTTACATACATTTCTGTGCAATATTGCATTTCCCCCCAAAACAAAGATGGTGCCAATACTTTCGCTTTTACAAAGCCATGACTTTAAATGAAAGAACTGTAATCTTTCTTGACAACAAACATTAGCGACTTCCCACTTTTCCGTATGCTTCACTCACCCTAGAACTAATATAGAATATGCAGCTCTACTAATAAATGCACACTCACACTTTTATAACTACAGTCCAGTGGTCAAGTTGTACTTTGTTACCACAGTAGCGTGAATTTGAGATCAGAAAGATACTGTTTATTGCCTTACATATTCCATATTACAATTACTTAACACATGGAAACAATTCTTCTAATGGTTACAAGGCATCTTTAAAATCCTTTTTGCCTCACTGCGCAGTTCTAATCCCTTGCATCTTGGTTTTGGATAAATATGATTTTTATAAACAAATATGAAAAATAGTAGGATATAAACCATATGTGCAAATGCTCAGAATTTAAAATGTTATTTATTATCAATGTTGCAGACGGATGGGAATCAAGACCCATTTGTGGCTTCACTTTTCATGAGCTATGGTCCTTCCCCACACTAAATAATGGTAATAAACACCATATTGCACTCTGCACATACTAATCTGTGTGTTTTTATAGTGACATATTCAAATTATAAATATATTACATTAAAAGGAGACGTGGCAGGATTCCCCCCCCTCAAAAAAGCAGCGTTCGGTGTTTTTCTGTCCTGAAAATACTATATATATATATATATATGTTCGATGGCATGTGTAGCTGCAGATACACATGCTGTGCACATCCCGCCATCTGGTGTTGGGCTCGGAGTGTTACAAGTTGTTTTTCTTCGAAGAAGTCTTTTCGAGTCACGAGAACGAGGGACTCCTCCCATTTCGACTCCATTGCGCATGGGCGTCGACTCCATCTTATATTGTTTTTTTCCGCCATCGGGTTCGGACGTGTTCCTTTTCGCTCCGTGTTTCGGGTCGGAAAGTTAGTTAGAATCTCTGAAAAATCGTTGGTATTGTTTGCGTTCGGTATCGGGTTAGTTACAGCAGATCGACACCGAATTAAGAAGAGCTCCGGTGGCCCTTCGGGGTTTTCTTCCATTCCTGTCGGGGCCTGGCGGCCCGGCCACGTGTCTCTTCAAGGCTGATGGAACGGACCCCATTCCGCTTCTGTCCAGAATGCCATAACAAGTATCCATATTCAGATCAACATCTGGTCTGTAACTTGTATTTGTCACCAGAACACAAGGAGGATACTTGTGAGGCCTGTCAAGCGTTTCGGTCCAGGAAGACACTCAGGGACCGAAGAGCAAGAAGACTGCAAATGGCGTCGGCGCCGACAGGACAAGAGCGTTTCGAGGAGGAGGAAGAAACATTCTCCACCCAGGAGTCTGACTCTGAGGAGATCGATCCCGAGGAAACGCCGAAAACCGTGAGTAAGACGTCGAAAACAAAAACTCACGAGAAAAGCGCTAAAGCCCAGGGGACGCCACCACCAACAGGCCATGGCTTAACCCAAAAAAGCGGTGACCGAGCCAAGGCACCGAAAAAGGGCACGCTGGTGTTGAAGTCATCCGACTCCGGTCGAGATACCGCCACACAGCAATCTCGGACCCGAGACATCGGCTCTGAGAAATCTCGGCACCGTGACAGCGGCACCGAACAAATTCGGCACCGAGACACCACCACGCCGAAAATTACAAAGGTTTCTTTGGAGCCTAAAAAGACCTCCGAAAAGGTTTCGGTTCCGAAACATCCAGCCTCGGAGCCGAGAACAGGTTCCTATACAGAGGAACAAGGATTAGCCTCACAAATGAAAAAACATAGATTTGGAGAGGAACTTCAAGCTGTAGAGCCAGACTATACTCAAAGAAGGCTCCACATTCATCAAGACACAGGGAAGATAACCACTCTTCCTCCAATTAAAACAAAAAGAAAACTTGCCTTTCACGAAAAGGACAAGGAGCCACAGGCAAAGGTGGCAAAGAAAACAACTCCACCACCTTCTCCACCACCATCAGTGCACACATCACCAGTAGCAACTCCTCCACTGATGCACTCACCGACTCATACTGCCATGAGTCAAGATGATCCCGATGCATGGAAATTACGATGCTCCAGTATCGGACAACAGCCCAGACTCGTACCCTACCAGGCCGTCCCCTCCTGAGAACAGTACATCTTACACACAGGTGATCGCAAGGGCAGCTGCTTTCCATAACGTCACCTTGCATTCAGAACCAATTGAGGATGACTTCTTGTTTAACACGCTAACCTCCACTCATAGCCAGTACCAAAGACTACCTATGCTCCCAGGAATGCTAAAACATTCAAAACAAATCTTTCAAGATCCTGTTAAAGGCCGAGCCATAACTCCAAGGGTGGAGAAAAAGTACAAGCCACCGCCAACAGATCCTGTTTATATTACAACGCAGTTAACTCCAGACTCAGTAGTTGTCGGGGCAGCTCGTAAGAGAGCAAACTCTCATACCTCGGGAGACACACCATCTCCAGACAAAGAGAGTCGCAAATTTGATGCTGCGGGCAAAAAGGTTGCAGCACAAGCAACAAACCAATGGCGCATTGCCAATTCACAAGCGCTTTTGGCAAGATATGACAGAGCTCACTGGGATGAGATGCAACATTTGATAGAACACTTACCCAAGGAGTTCCAAAAAAGAGCACAACAAGTGGTGGAAGAAGGACAAAGTATCTCGAATAATCAGATACGGTCTTCAATGGATGCAGCAGATACGGCTGCAAGGACAGTAAATACTGCAATAACAATAAGAAGGCACGCATGGCTCAGCACGTCAGGTTTCAAACCGGAAATTCAACAAGCCGTGCTAAATATGCCATTTAATGAACAGCAGTTGTTTGGGCCGGAAGTCGACACTGCTATTGAGAAACTCAAAAAAGACACTGATACGGCAAAAGCCATGGGCGCACTCTACTCCCCGCAGAGCAGAGGCACCTTTCGCAAAACACCTTTTAGGGGAGGGTTTCGAGGACAACCTACAGAAACCACAACATCACAAACAAGGCCCACTTACCAAAGCCAATATCAGCGGGGAAGTTTTCGGGGGCAATATAGAGGGGGACAATTCCAAAGAAGTAGAGGAAAATTCCAAAACCCCAAAAGTACTCAAAATAAGCAGTGACTCACAAGTCACACATCCCCATCACATAACACCTGTGGGGGGAAGATTAAGCCAATTTTACAAACATTGGGAGGAGATAACAACAGATACTTGGGTACTAGCAATTATCCAGCATGGTTATTGCATAGAATTTCGCGAATTCCCTCCAACAGTCCCACCGAAAACACACAGTATGTCGAAACAACATATAAATCTTCTAGGATTAGAAGTTCAAGCATTGCTCCAAAAAGAAGCAATAGAATTAGTACCAAAACAAGAACTAAACACAGGAGTTTACCCACTGTACTTTCTGATACCCAAAAAAGACAAAACACTAAGACCTATACTAGATCTCAGAATATTAAATACATACATCAAATCAGACCATTTTCACATGGTTACATTACAAGAAGTAATCCCACTGCTCAAACAACAAGACTACATGACAACACTGGATCTAAAGGATGCATATTTCCATATACCAATACATCCTTCACACAGGAAGTACCTAAGGTTTGTATTCCAAGGGATACATTACCAATTCAAAGTGTTGCCATTCGGAATAACAACTGCGCCAAGAGTTTTTACAAAATGTCTAGCAGTAGTAGCTGCACATATCAGAAGGCAGCAAATACATGTGTTCCCGTACCTAGACGATTGGTTAATCAAAACCAACACGCAAAAACAGTGTTCACAACACACAAATTACGTCATAGAAACCCTACACAAACTAGGTTTCTCAATCAATTACTCAAAGTCACACCTTCTGCCGTGTCAAACACAGCAATACCTAGGAGCAACAATCAACACAGTAAAAGGAATTGCCACTCCAAGTCCACAAAGAGTCCAAACATTCCAAAATGTCATACAAGCCATGTATCCAAACCAAAAGATACAGGTTAAATTAGTAATGAAACTCCTAGGCATGATGTCCTCATGCATAGCCATTGTCCCAAACGCAAGATTGAACATGCGACCCTTACAACAGTGCCTAGCATCACAGTGGTCACAGGCACAGGGTCAACTTCTAGATCTGGTGTTGATAGACCGCCAAACATACATCTCGCTTCAATGGTGGAACAGTATAAATTTAAACCAAGGGCGGCCTTTTCAAGACCCAGTGCCACAATACGTAATAACGACAGATGCATCCATGACAGGGTGGGGAGCACACCTCAATCAGCACAGCATCCAAGGACAATGGGACATTCAGCAAAAACAGTTTCATATAAACCACTTAGAACTGTTAGCGGTATTTCTAGCTCTGAAAGCATTTCAACCCATAATAACCCACAAATACACTCTTGTCAAAACAGACAACATGACAACGATGTATTACCTAAACAAACAGGGAGGAACACACTCAACACAGTTGTGTCTCCTAACACAAAAAATATGGCATTGGGCGATTCACAACCACATTCGCCTAATAGCACAATTTATTCCAGGGATTCAGAATCAGTTAGCAGACAATCTCTCTCGGGATCACCAACAGATCCACGAATGGGAAATTCACCCCCAAATACTGAACACTTACTTCAGAATGTGGGGAACGCCACAAATAGATCTGTTTGCAACAAAAGAAAACTCAAAATGCCAAAACTTCGCATCCAGGTACCCACAACATCAGTCTCAGGGCAATGAACTATGGATGAACTGGTCAGGGATATTTGCGTACGCTTTTCCCCCTCTCCCACTTCTTCCATATCTACTAAACAAGTTGAGTCAAAACAAACTCAAACTCATACTAATAGCACCAACATGGGCAAGGCAACCTTGGTACACAACACTACTAGACCTTTCAGTAGTACCTCATATCAAACTGCCAAACAGACCAGATCTGTTAACACAACACAAACAACCGATCAGACATCCAAATCCAGCATCGCTGAATCTAGCAATTTGGCCCCTGAAATCCTAGAATTCGGCGCTTAAACCTCACACAGGAATGTATGGAAGTCATAAAACAGGCTAGAAAACCTACCACTAGACACTGTTATGCAAATAAGTGGAAAAGATTTGTTTATTACTGCCATAATAATCAAATTCAACCTTTACACGCATCTGCAAAAGAGATAGTAGGATACTTACTACATTTGCAGAAATCTAAACTAGCTTTCTCTTCCATTAAAATACATCTTACGGCAATTTCAGCTTACCTGCAAATTACGCACTCAACTTCATTATTTAGGATACCAGTCATAAAAGCGTTTATGGAAGGCCTAAAGAGAATTATACCACCAAGAACACCACCGGTTCCTTCATGGAACCTCAACATTGTCTTAACACGACTCATGGGTCCACCTTTTGAGCCCATGCACTCTTGTGAAATGCAATACTTAACGTGGAAAGTTGCATTTTTAATTGCCATCACATCTCTAAGAAGAGTGAGTGAAATTCAAGCATTTACCATTCAAGAACCATTTATTCAAATACACAAAAATAAAGTTGTTCTACGGACCAATCCTAAATTTTTACCAAACGTAATCTCACCGTTCCACTTGAATCAAACGGTAGAATTACCAGTGTTCTTCCCACAGCCGGATTCTTTTGCTGAAAGAGCACTACATACATTAGACATCAAAAGAGCACTAATGTACTACATTGACAGAACAAAACTAATTCGAAAGACAAAACAACTATTTATCGCCTTTCAAAAACCTCATACAGGAAATCCAATTTCAAAACAAGGCATTGCTAGATGGATAGTTAAGTGTATTCAAACATGCTATCTTAAAGCTAAAAGAGAACTGCCTATTACACCAAAGGCACACTCAACCACAAAGAAAGGTGCTACCATGGCCTTTCTAGGAAATATTCCAATGAACGAAATATGTAAGGCAGCAACATGGTCTACGCCTCATACATTTACCAAGCACTACTGTGTAGATGTGTTAACTGCACAACAAGCAACAGTAGGTCAAGCTGTACTAAGAACATTATTTCAAACTACTTCAACTCCTACAGGCTGAACCACCGCTTTTGGGGAGATAACTGCTTATTACTCTATGCACAGCATGTGTATCTGCAGCTACACATGCCATCGAACGGAAAATGTCACTTACCCAGTGTACATCTGTTCGTGGCATTAGTCGCTGCAGATTCACATGCGCCCACCCGCCTCCCCGGGAGCCTGTAGCCGTTCAGAAGTAGATCTTAAACATTTGTACATTTGTAAATATATTACTTTAAACTTCATTATGTACATACGCATTCACTCCATTGCATGGGCACTATTACTAGCATACACAACTCCTACCTCACCCTCTGCGGGGAAAACAATCTAAGATGGAGTCGACGCCCATGTGCAATGGAGTCGAAATGGGAGGAGTCCCTCGGTCTCGTGACTCGAAAAGACTTCTTCGAAGAAAAACAACTTGTAACACTCCGAGCCCAACACCAGATGGCGGGATGTGCACGGCATGTGAATCTGCAGCGACTAATGCCACGAACAGATGTACACTGGGTAAGTGACATTTTCCATATATATATATATATTTATATATATATTTATATATATATATATATATGTGTGTGTGTTTGTGTGTGTGTGTGTTAAACAAATAAATGGGAAGCACTCCTTAGCAGGTGTAGCTGTTTGTTACTTTATAAGCAGTAAATGCGTTTTAACCATAGCGGTCTTGTTCACAACTAGTCGTGAAGAAGACCATTATGGTTGAAACGGGTTGACTGTTTACAAGAAAATAAATAGCTAAGTCTGCTACGGAGTGCTTCCTTTTTATTTGTTTAACAATTATCTGGAGTTGGTCTAACCTCCCGTGAGCACCGGCCTGAGCTGTGTGCAGACATTTTAAAGATAGTTGATTGTTTTTTGTTTGCCATGTCTTAACCCTAAAATGTATTGTTAATCTGTGTAACAACTTCAGAAAGCTGAAAGGCTAAATTGGCTTTGCCAGTTTTCACCCTCACGATCCTCTGGCCATTTGGATTCTAAGCAGCTAACTCAAATCTGCTATCGTGCCAGCCATTTTGTGAAGAAATATGCATCCATTTACTCTTTAAAGGAAATCCTAGTTTCCTGTAAACCTGCCCCATCTATGCAGCTTCTTCAATAATCCCCTTTGTAGTGAAGATCACATGTCCCAGCCTTCAGGTGCTCTGCCGAGTTCTCTTCCTTGTCATGTTTAACGCCCTCTGCTGATGGACAGGACATAAGCTGAATACTCCAGTATGACTGAGAACGTAGAGCATTTCTAAACCTAGGTCTCCCTTGTTATTTACAATCCATAGACACCAAAGTGTTTTTTGAACCACCAGGTGGCAGTAGATTATAAAACATGGGCATCAAACCTATTCTACAGAAAAATTACTTTCCTTTGTCGCTTGTGTTCTGTTTTTTTCAGTATTGAATGTTTTCCCACCTTGTCCTTCACAGGGTAAATGGCAGTTATGAAGCACTTTCGGGTGGCAGCACGTCCGAGGGGTTCGAGGATTTCACTGGAGGAGTGACGGAGTGGTTCGACCTGACCAAGCCCCCGTCAGATTTATACCAGATTATCCTGAAAGCCCTGGAACGAGGGTCACTGATGGGTTGCTCCATTGATGTAAGTTCGGAATGGGCCAGCTGGAGGGAAATATAGGGGGTTGAAGGGATTGCAGGCCCTTAAGTGCATGAGGGGCAATCAGGGCTGCTTTAAAATATCGGCATGCCATCAAATAATCTTCAGATCGGCCCGTATTAATGCCTACTATCGGTGTTGTTTTTGCCACGTGCTTGTGTGAAGAACTCAGTAAATGTGCTGCCTAAAATGATAGTCTACCTTTTGGCTAGGCACGCGCTTTAAAATACCATATGTGAAATGTAGTGCTTTGCTGTGTGTGCCCAGCTCTCACAGTATCATTGTGTGAAACCCATGACATTCGTACCAGTGAAGGGGGTCTCCTGCAGGAACATCCACCTGCCTTAGGAAATTGTCTGTCTCCCCCCATTTTACATGCTGCACTGGTCTTTGCTCGATGTTAACGGTGACATTGAAAAGAGGCTTTCTTTGACCTTCACTGCAGGCGGGATATTCCTATACTACACTCGGAGCTGTTCTGGTAGTGCCTTTTTTATTCATACGGGTACATTTTCATGTTCAATCCTCAAGGCCTTTTTTCAGCTTTTAAAAGTGGAGCCTGGAAGTGAGTGATCCAAACTCCGCTGTCCTGAGCAGGGTTGTAGCAGTCTGGGGTGAGCAGATCTTCTGATTGCGTCTCCTGCCTACACAGCTTAAGTAGAGCAGGCACAGGGCAATTTTTTAAGCCATCTCGGTCCTGGGAGCGTTTGAATTAAAACAGCAAGAGTATATTTTCAGATTCTATCCTGTCTCATCCAGGTGGACAGGGGGTGACGCAGGGACTGTCCAGAGAGAAAGAAAAAACAGCAGGAATACACAGAAATGGGAAAAAACACAACCCTTCTCTGTTAGCAGGCAGCTAGAGTATAAAACAACCATTAGCAACTCCAAAAGGCTTTGGCTGCAAAATTTTGAATTTTGGCTTTGCCCCTATTTGTAAATGTTTTTTTATAAAACTCTTCAAGAGGATTGTGGTGTAAGTGCACATTGTGCAATGACAGAATACTGTCATCTCTCGAGAACAGTTAGTGACTGAAGTAGGATGTTCCTTTGGCCAACGCAGGATTCTGTGGTGGACAGACCAAAAATATGAGTGACACACTGATAGACTATTAGATGACTAGAACTGGCCAAAGACCCTACGACTTAGTATATTATCGATATACGTTTATTAAAACCAAAAAGTGTTTGTTTACTCCAGGCCTATTAAGGACCTGACAGGTCTGAATTGTGCTAGAATAAGCTGTGATGTAGGACCTCTGAGCTGGAGTTAGGGCTGCAGAGCTCCTTATATTTCTCGGATCTTTTCATCTTAGATTTAGTTATGTAAATTTTACATAGAGCCCAGGGTCTTGGAATACTGATGTAAACTGAGTTTACCAGATTATTCCATTTCCACCGTGCTCTTTTTCTTATTTTTTTGTTTAACAAAGTCATACATTCAGAGAGTTGAGTCTCCAAGGATTAATTGAAAACAAGATTTTGTAAAAGAATCGGGCCAGTCTGTTTAGTGGTATAGGGACTGGATGACCTTAATGGAGGCGGGGGACCCACATACTGTTTTCCGTTATTTGCTGACTCTTTTCTGACATAGCGCATGCTCACGAATGCTTGGCTTGTGTTAACTTGTCATGTACCGTTGTGGGGTGTTCTATATACTTAGTAGACATGTATTTATTCCTTTACAAATGTTAACCAGGCTCAGTCCCAGAAGGAAATACATGGAGTGACGAGGCTCAGAAGTCGAACAGTTAGTTGTTTTAGCTGTAAAAAAATAATCCTTGAGCAAAGGGATATCCGCAAAAGATGTATGTATATAAGTGAACAGCTGTCATGTTTTGACAGGCCGCATAAGACACTGTAACCTGGTAACGAGTAGGCCATTGTTGGTTGATAAGTGAACCAACATTGATTAGATCATAGTTGATCTTGAACGTGCCTTCATCGAGCAGAGCATATTCAGGATGATGAATGTATAATCATGGAGTGGATTATTGTCTAACGATGACTCGGTTATTTTTGAGTAGACACGATGCTTAGCAGTAATGGATCATTCTGGAGAAGGTCATAGTCTATGAAAGGGTTATCATCGTGCATGTAATTCTGGTTAAATTGTCCTTGTTAAAGTTGCTAATCAGGTCATTATCCCATAATTAGCAAGTCATTACGGGATTGTTCTATATAATTCATCCATAATTTGGAAAGTAAATCCTTAGTATATCAGCATTTACTATGCCACAGCCTCCTGCCATTCTGAGGTGCATGCTTTGTGAAGAATAAACTTATTTGCCAGAGGGAATGTGAAAGTGTGAAAATGGGGAGCTTTGCAACAGGCACAAACAGTGTGGCACAGTTGCTTTCCTGTTGGGACAAGGGAGCACCAGAAGGTAATGTTCCCATAGACTGAGGTATATATTCACCGCACTCTTTCCTTGCAGATCACCAGTGTAACCGACCAGGAGGCTGTGACATTCAAGAAGCTTGTCAAAGGCCACGCCTACTCTGTAACTGGTGCAAAAGAGGTAAATACATTTTCTGCATACAGTTTTCCTTTCTCATTCTGAAACATGCTTGCACAATGTTCTTTAAGATGTGGTGTGTCTCTAGCATTTAGACTTTTTGAGCTTTGATCTCTTAGGATATTCTTCGCCGTCAGTGAGGATCAGTGGTCATAGGTGGTTCTCTAATGATGGAGAGCTATGGTACCAGTTAATTATATTTCTCTGGGCTCTTTATGTTGTTGTATATTGAATTTACTTTCAGATATTCTCAGATTTTTTTATGAAGTGGTTTCCTATCAATATCTGAAAACTCTGTAGGCTTTCTAATCAACAAGTGTATCACAGGCTGTGCGAGTGTATATTGTTATGGGCAACCTGGTGTTCCAGTGAGACCCCACCTCCCTGAGACAAGGAAGGTAAGTAAAGGTTCATTTTTCAGCATTACAGTATTTCTGAAGTTTTGTGTTTTAAAAAAATAGTTTTTCTTCAAAAGGTCAAGTGATAGCTGAATATATTTATTTATTTTACAGACCTACGATAGTTACTTATAGTTATGGTTAGGTCAGAGTTTCCGTTTGAAATACTTTTATTTGCTCAATAATTTTGACGGGATTCAATTAATTTAGAAAAAAAGGTTCCAAAAATTGGTTAATTTTTGTTCGGCAAGTTTTATGCAAATCAGTGAAAGAAGTGACTTTTTCCCACTCTCATGGGATTCTTTGCTTTCATGAACTGAAAAGAACGTCTGAAGGGAATTACACCAAACTAGGCATCAGAGTAGAACTTTACTCAAGGAGTACTTTTTAGGAACTTAGCATTACAAATATGTTGGCCGGCTTCGAAGGGTTAAAAAGTTTAGCGCTATCTGGACTCTACACAGACAAGCCTCAAGAATGGTTTGTCAGTCCCTGAATAGTCTACTTCCTGTTAGTTCATCGGGGCACAACATCAAACGAAGGAAGGCAACATTTATAAACATGCCTGGGGTGGTTCAAAAGCTTTTCCATGATGCATCTTTCCCTTTTACACATTTTGAGAAAGTTTACCTTTCACAGTTAATTTAGTGCTTATCGCCAGAAATTACTAATACGAAAGCACTTCCAAAAACGTATGATGTCACAAACAAAGCTATTAGTGCTGGTAGTGGAAAGGCTTCGGTGCAGTACGAAACATAACAATTCAAGAGGGGTGCAATTCTGATTTAGTTCACGATGGAAGTTTGGTTCCGCGTTTCTCAGCAAACATTTGAGACACACTTGTTTTACGCATTCTTTCTTGGATGCCATGTGTAAGTCAAAACTTGTGAGGCGGAACTGGGGTGCATGAGAGGCCATTTGGGTCCCAGATTCAAATTTTGCTCTCCCAAAAGCGCTTTGTGTTTAAGAGACACTCAGTGGGGTCTCTTCATAGTGTTCACACTTTAGAATGCTCCAGAATCAGTACATCGATATGGCTCTGTCCTAAAGTCTAATGGGCATTTTTGTCTTTTAGGTGAATTACAGAGGGCAGAATACGAGCCTAATTCGCATGCGCAATCCGTGGGGAGAGGTGGAGTGGACTGGGCCCTGGAGTGACAAGTAAGTAATAATGGGGTAAGCACGATGTATCGGCTAATGACTCAGCCTTGAGGGCTCTTCTTACCGTGAACCCTGTCCTTTCCCCTGTCTCATCTTTCGTGTATGGCTGGTGTGCACCAGCCATACGTGCATACTCGTGTGGGGCGAATACATCCCCAGTTCCCTGACTGCTGTACTCCTAACCAAAACGTTTACTCTTTAGCAGAAAGGAGATTCTGGCGCAAACGTTCATGCGGCTATCTGAAATGAGCTCACCCAAGCATCTGTACTCTCAATACATCCTTGAAAAAGCGGATTGGTGGGCAGGAGGCTGGGTGAAAGGAACAGCTCTCAATAGATCTTTTTTTCTGTTTGCCTCATTCTCCTCAGCTCCCCGGAATGGAATACCATAGACCCATCCGAACGCGGCTCCCTACGGAACCAAATGGAGGATGGAGAATTCTGGTGAGCACTTTTGTCAGCTGGAGGGGACAGTCATGTTGCAGGGCACAAGGCACGGTTGGGGTCACTGAGAGGATATACTTGTACATTACGTTTATATATTCATTACTTGTGCACACTACTGTACAAAAGAATGCTGCTTTTTTTTCCATATTTGTTTTACATGAGAATTCAAATTGCTAACAAGGCAACACTTTAGGATCTGTCAAATTAAGATATAGTTATACGATCTGTTAAATCAATCAAATTTTTCTTTTTTCTTCCATTGTCAAGCTTAGAAAGTAAATCCGCATTTTCCAAACTTTTTTTACATTGGCAATAATGGAAACTACCGTGGATGCTCTATACAAGATGGAAACCGTGCAGTTTGTTTACTTGTGAAGCACGTGGTGCACCCACCTGCTTAAAGCTACCTCTTCCTCTGTTGCTGCGTAGACGGCTGAAGGGCCAGTTAAAGCATGGCTGCTACAAAGGAATCAAACAAACCGCAAAAACACACTTCTTACTGGATATATAGCCAGCAACAGATGTTTTCGAAAACAAAAAAGAAATATTTTTAGCACAGGTTTTCCCCACTTATGCATTTTAGCACTTTTAGAAAACAGTGGCTCCGACAACATGTCTGAAAAAAATCATTTCGAAAAGTACACTGAATATGTCCATCCTTGATTCACTTTTGTGTCTTTGAGCACCATTGGGGGTGTTGTGTTAACCCAGCTTTCAGGTCTCTATTTTCTATGGGTTGTACACTAGCTGGGGCGTCTCTTTCCGATCTCGCTATTCGTAGAATTTCTGGCGTCTGATTTTCAGCAGAAAATAAGAAACAGTGGAATCTGGCATGATGCCGACATTTCTTTCAAATCTCAAATGAATGGAGTCATAAAAACTAGTTCTACCAGGTCAATAAACACAAACCTATTTTACATTTGATCATTTCCTTAAAAAAACTGGTTTCTGCTTGTATAAGAGTTCAGACCGTATTTTAGGTTTATAATTGCTGCATGGTTTCGCACCTCAATATCTGTGTAAGAAAATTAGCTCACAGGAGTCTCGGAAATCACTTTGCAGCAGCAGCAGCAGCAGCAATATACTTCTGCTGTAAGTTCCTACTTTTAACTTGTCTACCAGGAGGGACTACTATTTTTGTATCCAAGGCCCTAAGCTCTGAAATTCATTACCAGTGTGCAACAAGCTCTCAACCACACTGAACATTCGGAAGTGCATTCGGTCACAAACAACTCCATCCCGTAGAGATCTTTTCAGTTTCAGATCAGCAGTTATCCGGCAGTTAATCAGTTAATCACTTATTGTAGAACTGCAGAGATGGATGCTGGAAAAGGACAGTTCACTGAGCGTCGGGCATGTCGATCTTTTTAATGTGTATTTTTTAAAAGAAAATTATCAAATATAAAATAGGTGTATTCTAATTGATCTGGTACAACTAGTTTTTTTATGACTGCATTCATTTGAGGTTTGAAAGAAATGTTGGCAGTAAGCCAGATCCACAATTCCTTAATTTTATTTTCGTAGCTGGTGAAAATTGGGTACCAGAAATGGTAGGGATTGTCAGATTTGAAAAAGAAGACCTACCATTTGAAATTAATGATAAAATCTTCTTGTGATTAACTGAGTTAGCGGTAGTTCTCCTCCATCCAAACCATGAAATCCCGGTGAAAGTTATTGTAAGTCATTTGCCAACGTAGTCGTCTGTGAAAATGTAGCATATAATTAAAAATTTCCTAGCTAATGTAACCAAAAGTTTCAATTCTATTAAGGACTCGGAGGCGAGGATTAGGCTTCACTTTATTCGTTTTTATCAATCCAGCAACTACATTTCCCATGAAAGAATGGAAGAAAACACAGAAAGCAGTTCTTGCAATCAGGGGCTCCAATTTCCTCTCATATCCCCCATAGATGTTCTATACCCCTCTTTCTTCCTGTGAACACAGCGTATCCGCTGTTAGATCATTCCTGTTTAGTGGACTCTACCCCTGACAAAATAAAGAACAGTGTGAGAAACCAGTGAGAATACTCTTGTGAAGCATGCAAACTACCACAATAAGGAAATACACATCAGTGAAATAAACTTAGATAAGTAATAGAGTACAGCACAATGAATCAAATGCATTACAAATGTTAAATGCCAGGAAGAAAATTTCACCACCTAGCAAATGTAAAATGCACAAACTCCATCCCCCTGGAGAGTCTTGCATGGGAAGGGCTCAGTACCTTAGCACAAAACCGCATGGAGTAATCCTCGCCTCTGAGTCCTTAATAACATTGAAACTTTCCATTATGTTAGCTAGGAAATTTTTAATTCTATGTTAGGACCCGGAGGCAAGGATTGTCCACCACCAGTGTCACCAGATTCATCACTGGTTTAAAATAAAACCTTTTAAAAGTTGAATCTGAAGACCAGTCTGCCGTGTTAAGGATATCCTCCAGCCTAGCCTCCAAAGAGAAGGCTTTTGATGCCATCACTCCTCTAACAGAGTGGGCCCCAAACTGGGAAATGTCAATACCTGCATCCTGTGTGGCCCACCTAACTCACCTTGCAATATTAGGCAAAGATACTGGTTTGTGAGGTTCAGTTGGGGCAATAAGAAGTTGTCTTTCCCCAGGGAGACGTAACGACTCTGTCATGGACTCATAAGCCCTGAGGGACTTGACTAGACACAACTTTGGAATGTCTGGGAATGCCGGCTAAGAAACAACCCTAGAGTTACACTTTGTTCTCCTAGAAATATAGAAAGTTATTCCTTCTGGAGTAAATACTCTACCTGATAAGTCCAGAACTCTCACATCTGAAACCCCTCCGACAAGATGCCAGACACAGTAGAATTGCTAGTTTTGCAGACAGTTGTTTCCAAGACAAATATGTTCGGTGGCATGTGTAGCTGCAGATACACATGCTTTGCATAGTCCGCCTTCTGGTGTTGGGTCGGAGTGTTACAAGTTGTTTTTCTTTGAAGAAGTCTTTTCGAGTCACGAGGCCGAGGGACTCCTCCTCTTTGCTTCCATTGTGCATGGGCGTCGACTCCATGTTAGATTGTTTTTTTCCGCCATCGGGTTCGGACGTGTTCCTTTTCGCTCCGTGTTTCGGGACGGAAAAAAAGTCAGAACTTCGGAAAACTACGTCCGTATTGTTTCGTTCGGTATCGGGTTAGATTAGAGTCGACACCGAATCTTGAAGAGCTCCGGTAGCCCTTCGGGGTAATTTCGATCCCCCGTCGGGGCCTGGTCGGCCCGACCGCGTGCAACATCGACACTGATGGAACGGACCCCGTTTCGATTCTGTCCTAAATGCCACAGTAAATATCCCTATACAGACCAACATTTGGTCTGTAACTTGTGCCTGTCACCCGAGCACAAGGAAGAAACGTGTGAGGCCTGTCGAGCGTTTCGGTCGAGAAAAACACTCCGCGACCGAAAGAGCCAGAAGATTGGAAATGGCGTCCACGCCGACAGGACAACGAGGGTTCGAGGAACAGGGAGAAGAAGAAGAAGCCTTCTCCATCCATGAATCGGACTTGGAAGAATTCGACGTCGAAGAAACCGTGAGTAAGACGTCGAAGCAAGCACCACACGGGAAAACAGACAAAGCCCAGGGGACGCCACTGCCGGCAGGCCATGGCTCAACCCATAAAGTAGGTGACCGTCCATCGGCACCGAAAAAAGGCGAACTGGTGCCGAGGTCGTCCGACTCGGGTCGAGACACAGGCACGCAGCAATCTCGGGACCGAGAAAGTGCTGCAGAAAAAGTTCGACACCGAGACAGCACCACCGAAGCTGCTCGGCACAGGGACAGCGGCCCCGAAGATAGTCGACGCCGAGAAATTTCGACACCGAAAAAGAGAAAAATCTCGTCGGAGCCGAAATCAACAAAAGACACGGTTTCGGTGCCAAAACGACCAGCAACCGAACCCACAACTAGTTCATACACAGAGGAACAATCACTTTCCTCCCAGATGCGCAAACACAGATTTGAGGAAGATTTACAAGCCACAGATGTAGACCACACCCAAAAGCGGATCTTCATACAAAGTGGTACAGGGAAGATCAGCACCCTTCCCCCAATCAGGAGGAAAAGGAAACTCGATTTCCAACCGCAAGAAAAGACACCACAGGAAAAGGTGGTAAAGAAAGTAACTCCACCACCCTCTCCACCACCGGTAACTCATACATCACCGGCACAAACTCCGTCACTTTCGCCAGCTCATACCACCATGAGCCAAGATGACCAGGATGCGTGGGATCTCTATGACGCACCAGTGTCAGACAATAGCCCTGAGTCATACCCTACTAAGCCCTCACCACCTGAAGACAGTACAGCGTATGCACAGGTGGTAGCTAGGGCAGCAGAGTTCCATAACGTGTCGTTACACTCGGAGCCTGTCGAGGATGACTTCCTTTTCAACACCCTCTCCTCCACCCATAGCAATTATCAGAGCCTTCCTATGCTCCCGGGAATGCTAAGGCACGCTAAACAGATCTTTAAAGAACCTGTCAAGAGCAGAGCAATAACTCCAAGGGTGGAGAAGAAATATAAAGCACCGCCCACGGACCCTGCTTTTATCACATCACAACTGCCACCAGATTCGGTTGTCGTAGGAGCAGCCCGTAAAAGAGCCAACTCGCACACATCAGGCGACGCCCCGCCTCCAGACAAAGAGAGCCGCAAGTTCGACGCAGCTGGGAAAAGGGTTGCAGTACAAGCTGCAAACCAGTGGCGCATCGCTAACTCGCAAGCGCTCCTAGCGCGATATGACAGAGCCCATTGGGACGAGATGCAGCATCTCATCGAGCATCTACCCAAAGAACACCAGAAACGGGCAAAACAAGTGGTTGAGGAGGGACAAAATATCTCCAACAACCAAATACGTTCCTCTATGGATGCAGCAGATACGGCTGCAAGAACAATAAATACTGCGGTAACCATAAGGAGGCACGCATGGTTGCGCACATCCGGCTTCAAGCCTGAAATCCAGCAAGCAGTGCTCAATATGCCGTTCAACGAACAACAATTGTTTGGCCCAGAAGTGGACACGGCAATTGAAAAACTGAAAAAAGACACTGACACAGCCAAAGCCATGGGCGCACTCTATTCCCCGCAGGGCAGAGGCACATTTGGCACATTTAGAAAAACCACTTTTAGAGGGGGGTTTCGAGGTCAAGCCACACAAGCCAGCACCTCACAAACAACTCCACCTACCTACCAGGGACAATACCAAAGGGGTGGTTTTCGGGGACAATACAAAGGGGGCCAATTCCCAAGAAACCGGGGGAAATTTCAAAGTCCAAAAACCCTGCAAAACAAGCAGTGACTCACAAGTCACTCAACCCCTTCACACAACACCTGTGGGGGGAAGGCTAAGCCAGTTCTACCAAGCTTGGCAGGAAATAACAACAGACACTTGGGTACTAGCAATTATCCGACATGGTTATTGCATAGAATTTCTACAACTCCCTCCAAACGTCCCACCAAAAACACAAAACATGTCCAAACAGCATATAGACCTTCTAGGACTAGAAGTTCAAGCACTACTGCAAAAAGACGCAATAGAATTAGTACCAGGTCCACAAAAGAACACAGGAGTCTACTCACTGTACTTTCTAATCCCCAAAAAAGACAAGACTCTAAGACCAATACTAGATCTCAGAACATTAAACACCTACATCAAATCAGACCACTTTCACATGGTCACATTACAAGACGTAATCCCACTCCTGAAACAGCAAGACTACATGACAACATTAGATCTCAAAGATGCGTATTTCCATGTACCAATACATCCCGCGCACAGGAAATACCTAAGATTCGTATTCAAAGGAATACATTACCAATTCAAGGTGTTGCCATTCGGAATAACAACCGCACCAAGAGTCTTCACAAAGTGTCTAGCAGTAGTAGCTGCACACATCAGGAGGCAGCAAATACACGTATTCCCGTACCTAGACGATTGGTTAATCAAGACCAACTCGCTAACAAGGTGTTCACACCACACACATTATGTTATCCAGACACTTCACAAGCTGGGGTTCTCCATCAACTATGCGAAGTCACACCTTCTGCCATGTCAAACACAGCAGTACTTAGGAGCAACTATCAACACAACAAAAGGGATAGCCACTCCAAGTCCACAAAGGGTTCAAAACTTTCACAAGATTATACAAGCAATGTATCCAACTCAGACCATACATGCAAAGATGGTACTAAAACTACTAGGCATGATGTCCTCATGCATAGCCATTGTCCCAAACGCAAGATTGCACATGCGGCCCTTACAACAGTGCCTAGCATCACAGTGGTCACATGCACAGGGTCAACTGCTAGATCTGGTGTTGATAGACCGCCAAACATACACCTCGCTTCTATGGTGGAACAGTACAAATTTAAACAAAGGGCGGCCCTTCCAAGACCCAGTGCCACAACATGTGATAACAACAGATGCTTCGATGACAGGGTGGGGAGCACACCTCAATCAACACAGCATCCAAGGACAATGGGACGTACATCAAAGAAAGTTTCATATAAATCACCTAGAGCTGTTAGCAGTATTTCTAGCGTTGAAAGCATTCCAACCAATAATAACCTACAAATTCATTCTTGTCAAAACAGACAACATGACAACAATGTATTACTTAAACAAACAGGGGGGGACACACTCGACACAGTTGTGTCTCCTAACACAAAAAATATGGCATTGGGCAATCCACAACCACATTCGCCTAATAGCACAATTTATTCCAGGAATCCAAAACCAGCTAGCAGACAATCTCTCACGACATCACCAACAAGTTCACGAATGGGAAATTCACCCCCAAATCCTGAACAATTACTTTCAAATTTGGGGAACACCTCAAATAGATCTATTTGCAACAAAAGAAAACGCAAAATGCCAAAACTTCGCATCCAGGTATCCACACAAGCAACCCCAAGGCAATGCTCTATGGATGAATTGGTCAGGGATATTTGCGTACGCTTTTCCCCCTCTCCCTCTCCTTCCATATCTAGTAAACAGGTTGAGTCAAAACAAACTCAAACTCATACTGATAGCACCAACATGGGCAAGACAACCTTGGTATACCACACTACTAGACCTTTCGGTAGTACCTCATGTAAAACTACCCAACAGGCCAGATCTATTAACACAACACAAACAACAGATCAGGCACCCGAATCCTGCATCGCTGAATCTAGCCATTTGGCTCCTGAAATCCTAGAATTTGGACATTTAAACCTCACTCAAGAGTGTATGGAGGTCATAAAACAAGCTAGAAAACCTTCCACTAGACACTGCTATGCAAGTAAATGGAAAAGATTTGTTTGTTACTGTCACAATAATCAAATTCAACCATTGCATGCATCCCCAAAAGATATAGTAGGGTATCTACTACATTTGCAAAAGTCAAATTTAGCCTTCTCTTCCATAAAGATACATCTCGCAGCAATATCTGCATACCTACAAATTACTCATTAAATTTCCCTATTCAGAATACCCGTCATAAAAGCGTTTATGGAAGGACTAAAAAGAATGATTCCGCCAAGGACACCACCTGTTCCTTCATGGAACCTCAATATTGTCTTAACAAGACTCATGGGCCCACCTTTCGAACCCATGCATTCTTGCGAAATGCAATACTTAACGTGGAAAGTTGCATTTCTAGTGGCCATCACATCTCTTAGAAGAGTAAGTGAAATCCAAGCGTTTACTATACAAGAACCATTTATTCAAATACACAAAAATAAAGTCGTTCTAAGAACTAACCCAAAGTTCTTACCAAAGGTTATCTCACCGTTCCACTTAAATCAAACAGTAGAACTACCAGTGTTCTTTCCACAGCCAGACTCCATAGCTGAAAGAGCACTACATACACTAGACATCAAAAGAGCACTAATGTATTACATTAATAGAACAAAACTAATTAGAAAGACAAAACAACTATTTGTTGCATTTCAAAAACCTCATACAGGAAATCCAATATCAAAACAGGGGATAGCCAGATGGATAGTTAAGTGCATCCAAACCTGCTATCTTAAAGCAAAGGGCACACTCAACCAGGAAAAAAGGGGCTACCATGGCCTTTCTGGGAAATATCCCAATGAACAAAATATGTAAGGCAGCAACATGGTCTACGCCTCACACATTTATGAAGCACTACTGTGTAGATGTGTTGTATACACAACAAGCCACAGTAGGTCAAGCTGTACTAAGAACTCTATTTCAAACTACTTCCACTCCTACAGGCTGATCCATCCATAGATTTGCTAGTCTATGCAAAGCATGTGTATCTGCAGCTACACATGCCACCGAACGGAAAATGTCACTTACCCAGTGTACATCTGTTCGTGGCATTAGTCGCTGCAGATTCACATGCGCCCACCCGCCTCCCTGGGAGCCTGTAGCCGTTTGGAAGTAATCTTCAACACTTGTATATTTGTAAATATATTATTTGAAGCAACTCTTGTATATACATACTCATTCCATTGCATGGGCCCTATTACTAACATACACAACTCCTACCTCACCCTCTGCGGGGAAAACAATCTAAAATGGAGTCGACGCCCATGCGCAATGGAAGCAAAGAGGAGGAGTCCCTCGGTCTCGTGACTCGAAAAGACTTCTTCGAAGAAAAACAACTTGTAACACTCCGACCCAACACCAGAAGGCGGACTATGCAATGTGAATCTGCAGCGACTAATGCCACGAACAGATGTACACTGGGTAAGTGACATTTTCCTTATTGGAGGGCCAAGCCTGAAATAGGGGGAGCGGGGAGCACCGCATTACATCCCATAACTTAGAATAATGGGATTGAGATGGAGACAACAACCTAATCCCTTTCAGAAGTTTGCAAGGGGATGCTCACTGATCGGATGCCCATTCACTGGTATATTGCCTGAACAGATCGCGGACCTAATGGTATTAATAGACCTAAAGGCTAATTCTTCGGAGGCAATAAATGCCCAAAAACTCAAGATAAAGATAATGTCAGCCCTCAAGGGATCCAATTGTCGTTGACAACACTAACCCAACCATCTTGACCAGGCCGAACAGTATTGTTTGTTTGTGGAATCTGCCCATGCCTTGGAGAGCAAGCTGGCAGCCTCCTCAGAAAGTCCTGGGACTTTTCAACGTTCCCTGTAATCCACCAGGGTATGAGGCAGAGAGAGTGCGATAGAATCAGATAACGTTGATTGGCCAGGGGATCCCTGAGGAGATCCGGAAACAGGGGTAGAAGGGTTAGAAAATCCCAAACAAGTTCCATCAGAATTAGAAATCATACTTGAGATCACCAAACCAGGGTAAGGCAGGTCCGCCTGCTGCCAAGGTACCTGATTGGAGAATCACATGATCATTGCGAATGGGAAAAATGCATTACCCTTTTCTTTGCTCCAATCTTGGAGAAAGGCATTGGTCGCCACTGCATTGGGATCCGGATGTCAGCTGAAGAACCTTTCTAGTTGGTTGTCCAACCAGGACGCAAACAGATTGATTGGGAAAGGTCCCCAACGGGTCTGTAGAGCTCAAAACACTGCTTGATGAAGTTTCCACAGAGCTGGATCCTGCCAATTACGGGAGTGCCAGTCCGCCACTTGATGTTGTGGGTTTGGCCAGGATTCTCTTGAGCTCATGTTTATTTTGGAGAGATTCAGAGAAGGAAAACTCAGCGTTCGCTTGATTGAGTCGATCAGGAACCCCAGAAATTGAGTGGACTGGGCCAGAATCAGAGAAGATTTCTGCTTGTTCATTACAAAACCCAGAGATTCCAGGAGGTCTATGGTAAGTTGTAAATGAGCAGAGAGACGACTTGAATATTGATTGGGGATGAGAATGTTGTCTAGGTAGATAATAAGCCTGTGCCCTTAAGTGTTTCACCATTGGTTTTATCACCTTGGTGAAACACCAAGGAGCAGAGGACAAATCGAAGGGCAGGGAGAAACTCAAATATCTGTGAGTTGAATTGAAATAGCAGTAACCTCGTGTGAGGGGTGAAAGATGGGCACCGTCAGGTAGGCATCCCTGAGGTCCAAATCGACCATAGTCGTTCACCTGCAACAAATCCCTGAGAAGGTGAATGACTTCCGTTTTGAGGTGGAGGTAAATCAGCCACTCGTTGAAGTTTCTGAGGTTGATAACAGGGTGTTGACCCCATCCCTCTTCTCCGCTAGAAAAAGGTTGCTCAAAAAACCATGAGGGTGAAAAAGCTTTTGGGACGATAGCCCCTTTCGTCCAATCCTTGGCTGATCTCGGCCTCTATGACAGCTGTCTGAACAGAGGAAAAACAAATGGGTTTTGGGACGAGGGTATGCTGTGGGGTCCCTTAGAACTCCATCTGAAAACCCCTGACCATTTGAAGGACCAATGCATCTGAAGTGAGACGTTGCCAATTGTGGAAGAATTCCCCCAACATGCCCCCAATACGAAGGCCTGTCAAGGCCTGAACACTTACCTTGTGGAATGTTGAAGGAACCGTTGGCACGTCCTCTTGCAGCCCGTTGTCTGGGATAGGATCTGGTGGGACAGAAATTCCAAAACTTGGACTGACCCTTCCACTGTCCACGGCCAGAGTCCAAACCTTTGGTGGAGGCTGAGAAAGCAGCACGACCGGCAGAGCGCCCCCTGTCATGGGCAGCGGCTGCAAAAACACAGGGCTGAATATACACCTGATAGAGGTTTGGGCTTAGTCCAGCAAATTGAACATGCTCACAAATTTTCCCAATTCACAAATAAAGGGGTCTCCAAAAAGGCCACCCTCTGCACTTGCCCTGCTTCAGAGGTGGACAGCCTGCTTAACTTGGGGTCTATTTTAATTAAAGGAGACCGGCGACACTCAGTGGAAATGGCGCAGTTTGCGTATCCAAGAAATATCAGAGCCCTTTGAGCCCATTCCGACAGGGTCTCTAGAGATATCAGAGAGCCAGATGAGCCTCCACCATGTCTAGGATCTTAGCCAAGGGGCCCGTTACATCCAGCAGTTTGTCCTGACAAGAGCGCCAGGAGTGGTCCATTCCCTTTTTGTGATCTTTTATCAACTTTGCCAAAAAAGTGGGCATTTTGGGGTCGATTTCAGGGGGCGAGGGCCACTTTGCCCTCCAAAACCAGGCGAGGACATTCTGCTCTCAAGCAATTTCTGACTTCTTTATCTAAGGGCTTCCACAAACGCCCGCAATATAAGTGGCCACTTTAGGCACTGGGACCCACTCTAATGAGCGAGGATGCATAAGGTCCTCTGGATCCAACATGTCTGAGGTGCAACCCGTAGGGCTTGGAAGGGTCCCTGAATCACTGCCAGCGGGCGTCAGGTCCGGGTAAGGACGCCAAGGCCTACTCTGTTCTCCATCCCCATCAAAAGCATTGGGGAAATCATCCCCTACGCCCAGGTCAGAGAGGACTCCCCGAAAGAGGGGTTAGTTAGGACAGGTTGGAAGTCCATTAAAGCGTTTTTAAGATGCTCAAAGGCATCTAGATCAACTCCCTGGCAAACAGCGTGCTTGTGTTTGTTGTCATGCCCAGATGTCGAGAGCTGTCCCGGAGCTAAGTTGGTCAAAGACCCAAAGATATCTTCCCTCTGGTCAAGGGTTTTGTGGCCTAGAGCCTGTAGCTAGAGTATTTTCTTCTCCAGTGGCCCCACACCCTGGGACAGTTTCACAAGGGTGCACTGAGCACAAAGCCAGAAGCGGCCGCAAAGGAGCGATAAAGTTCCCGTGGCCTCACAAATAGAAACACACACTGTGGTGAAGCGCACCGTGTTTAATTTGCAAACAAAAGGCAAATATCATAAAAACACCATAAGAAGAAAAGTCAAAGGCACTTAACTCGTGCTGCTGGAGCAGTGACGAAAGAGGGGGATAGATTGTCTTCAGGGAATAAGAAAGGACATTGGTGGCCCTGATTGGATGAACTGTTTTCTGTGTTTTCTCCCATTGTTTCATTGGAAATGTAGTTGAATTTTGAATGTGTTAGAATATCATTGGGTGGTGGATTAAATAAAACGAAGAGAGTGAAGCCTAATCCTCACCTCTGGGTCCTGACATAGAATGTCAGTTTCATCTGACGTATTGCGTAGATACCTGATAATACATGACAAGATCGAACATTGGTCTCAGATAAATATTCCATAGTAAAGGTAGAGGGGCTGATCCCTGAGGCATCCCGCTTTGAGTTAGACTGACCCACAGCAAGAAATGTTCCATTTTTATTTGCTGTATCAGACTACCCAAGAAGAATCAGAGCTATCCAACTGCGGACCCCAGACACCTTCAACACAGAGGACAAGCATTCCCACAGGATATATTGGTCCACCGTGTCAAAGGCAGAAGATAAATCCAGCATCACCAGTAACAAAGCTGCTTCCTCATCAGTAAAAGCTAATTGGTCTTCCCAAAATCCAGTCAGAACATTGGCCATACATATATATGGAGTAATTTAACACATTATTGAAATAGGACTACACAATAATTACAATTTAAAAAATATTCGAAGTCATTGAACTACCAAATTGTCCAGTATCTTTGCTGAAGTTGGCAAAGATGGTAACCAGCCAGCTGCTGGTCGGGTCAGATGGCAATAAGTTAGATTTCCCGAATAGGAGAGCAGGGACCTCCTCTTCCAGTGAGCTCGACGGCACCCACAGACCCTATATTTATTTGTTCACAAATCCCTTCTGAATCAATAGTCGTCAGCACAGCACAGAAACATGCTAACAGCCAATCAACATGAGATACACCTCCCCCTGAAAAGGAGAGCAAAAAACTAGCTGCTGTAGGGAAAAGGGTGGCTGCACAAGCTACCAATCATTGATGTATTGCCAACTCCCTGGCACTTTTGGAACGATACATCAAGGTCTACTGGGGCAAAATGGAGGATCTTTTCCAGTACCTCCCAGAGGTACATCGAAAAAGGGGACAGGAGATAGTTTCTGAGGGTTAAACAATTTTCAACAACTCCATCAGGTGTGCAACCGATGCCACAGATACAGCAGCATGTGCTATTAATGCTAGCATTATTCTCAGAAGGCATGCTTGGCTTCAATGCTCAGGCTTCAAGCCAGAAATTCAGCAGGGAGTTCTTAATATGCCTTTTAACAGGGAACACTTGTTTGGTCAGGAGGTTGACAATACCATAGAGAAACTCAAAAAGGACTCCAGCAAAGGCTATGGGGGCTTACTCACCACACCACAAAAGGGTATTTTTCGTCGTCAATTCGAGGGAGGCTTCCAACCATCCTCTACTGAACTTTCCACCTCTCCAAGCAAACAAGGCACCCATTTCTATAATAGAGGTTCCTACAGAGGTCAAAACAATAAAGGTAGAGGAAACGCATCTACCTCCAGAGGATCTACTTACATCTTCCACTGGCTCACACTTCCCCAGTAGGGGGAAGATTAGTTCATTTCCACCCACAATGGTCCAATATCAACACTCAGATCAGTGGGTTCGCTCAGTTATCCAACATGGTTACTGTCTGGAGCTTACTTCCACTCCACCAGACATTCCCCCTCACACTCACAAACTCTCACAAGACCATCTTACTCTTTTGAAAGAAGAGGTACAATGCCTTCTTCCCAAAGGGGCTATAGAGCCAGTTTCCCTCTCACAGCAAGGGTTAGGAGTATACTCCCTATACTTCCTCATACCAAAGAAGGATGGGTCACTAAGACCTTTTCTAGATCTCGTGCTACTCAACCTATATATTCTCTCAGAGCATTTCCATATGGTCACTATTCAAGATGTCATTCCACTCTTACAACACGGCGACTTCATGACAGCTTTAGATCTGAAGGACGCATACTTTCACATTCCCATTCATACAGCACACTGTAAGTATCTCAGATTTGTCATTGCGGGAAAACATTATCAGTTCAAAGTCTTACCATTCGAGGTCATAACTGCCCCCATTGTCTTCACAAAATGTCTAGCAGTAGTTGCAGCAAATCTCAGATGACAACACATCCATGTCTTCCCCTATTTGGATGACTGGCAAGTTCAAAGTCTTACCATTCGAGGTCATAACTGCCCCCATTGTCTTCACAAAATGTCTAGCAGTAGTTGCAGCAAACCTCAGATGACAACATATCCATGTCTTCCTCTATTTGGATGACTGGCTCATCAAAGCCAGTACCATCCAACAATGCCAGCGTCACAGGGTCATCTCCAAGATCTAGTGTTAATGTACAGCCAGACTCACCGCTCTCTTCAATGGTGGAATTCGATCAACCTCTCCAAGGGGTGGCCCTTTCAGGACCCCTTGCCCCAAATCACTCTCAATACAGTTGCATCACAGACAGGTTGGGGAGCTCACCTCAACAACCTCACAATGCAAGGTATATAGGATTCCATTCAACAGGCTTCTCCCATCAGCTACCTAGAATTACCGGCAATCATCCTAGCAGTCAAAGCCTTTCTACCACAACTCTCTCACAAAGTGATTCTAGTCCGTACAGACAACATGACAGCCATGTATTACCTGCAGAAACAGGAATGGACACGTTCTTCTCAATTGTCCCTTCTTGCTTGGACAATTTGGAAATGGGCAATTCACCATCACATTCACTTAATGGCAAAATATCTCCCAGGCATGGGCAACCAGTTTGCAGACCTCCTCAGCAGTATGCAGCAAAAAGTCCGCAAATGGGAGCTCCACCCACAAGTCCTACGCCACTTCTTACAAAGGTGGGGAACACCACAAATAGATCTCTTTGCCACCGTAAAAAATTCCAAATGCCAAAACTTTGCATCCAGATACCCAAACCCTTAGTCCAAGGGCAATGCTCTATGGATGAATTGGTCAGGGATATTTGCTTACGCTTTTCCGCCTCTCCCACCCATTCCATCTCTAGTTTGCAAACTGAGACAAACCTCACTCGCAATGATACTTGTAGATCCCACATGGGCACGTCAACCTTGGTCCATAACATTATTGGATCTGTCTCTAGTTCCTGACTAGAAACTCCTCAACAGGCTGGACCTTCTCACTCAGAGTCAAGGTCAGATCAGACATTCAGACTCCAAACTGCTCAATCTTGCAATAAAGCTCCTAAAATCATAGAGTTTGGTTATTTGAATCTTCCCTCGGAATGTATGCAAATTCTTAGGGAGGCACGTAAACCTAGAACTAGACAGTGTTATGCAGCAAAATTGAAACATTTTGTCTGCTACTGTCAACCAAACACATTGACCCACTCAAAGCCTCAGTTCAACACATTGGGGGTCAATTTGACCTTGGCGGTCTTTTGACCATCAGGGCAAATGTGGCTGTCACACCACCAACAGGCTGGCGGTGCACATTATGAGTGTGGTGGGTTAGCCTCTGCCAACCCGCCACATCTCCACTCATACTGCTTTGGCTGTCAGAACCGCCGGACCGGAGGTGGTCATCACTGACCCGGTGGTCCACAAAAGACCACCAGCGGTATTAGGAGTAGGCTTTCCACCATGGTTTCTGCTGCGGTAGCACCGCCAAACAACCATGGCAGAAAGGCTACCGGTGACAGAATGTCTTCCCTGTCACTGGTAGGTGGCTCCCCCCCAGCAAGCACTAGACACCCCCAACCCCACTTAAACCACAGCCCCCCGCATAAATGCACACAGACACCCATACGCACCACGCATACACCCATTCACCTACACTTAAATACACACATCCACTCACGCATCCATACATGCATTCACAACGACATTCATACACGCATAAAAGCACCCATCCATACACACATTCAGAACATTCATACGGCCATTCAAGCATGCATCCATACATGCATTCACAACATTCATATACGCATTCAAGCACGCATTGATATATGCACTCACAATAGCATTCATAGCCGAATTCAAGCATGCATACTCACACCCATCCATACACACATACTCTCAGGCATACACAATTACATGCAGACACGCATTCATTTCAACATTTAGCCATGCATACTCACACATTCATGCACACATGCAGACACCACACATTCACACGTACATACACAACACCCCCCACTCTCCCGCCCCCCTCCCATGTTGGACGATCCCCTCACCTGTTCCAGGAAGGAGGTCATCCGGCAGGGAAGGGGCGCTTCCACCGCCGGCAGAACACCGCCAGGCTGTATTATGGCCCTTAATACCTTAATACACCAGGCGGTGTCCTTCTGGCGGGGCCGGTGGTGGAACTGCTAGAGCGCCTCCTCCCACCAGCACGACTACTGCTGGATTTCTGCCCAAAGTGTGGTGGAAATCCAGCAGTACCTGTAATGTGGTAGGCGGGAGACCGCCAGCACTGGTGGTCTCCTGGCACCGTGGCTTTGGTGGTCTTCATGGAAGACCGCCAAAGTTGTAATGATGGCCATAGTTTATCTGCTGGATTTGCAAAAGGCAAATTTAGCTTACTCATCTATTCTTCTCCTTTTGGCAACTATAGCTGCTTACCTACAAAATATACAACATATTTCTTTGTTTAGAATCCCAGTTATCAAAGTCTTCATAGAAGGCCTCCTGGAACCTTAATGTTGTACTTACTAGGATCATGGGTCCACCATTTGAGCTTATGCATACCTGTCCTTTATACTTTCTCTCATGGAATGTAGCTTTTCTAGTAGCTATTACTTCCCTAAGATGTGTAAGTAAACTCCAGGCTCTACCTTTAGAAGAACTATTTTTTCAGTTACACAGAGATAGGGTAGCCCTTCAAACAAACCCTACGTTTCTTCCAAAAGTAGTTTCGGTATTCCACATTAATCAATTGAGTTATCAGTCTTTTTCTCAAAACCTGACTCAGTTGCAGAGAGAGCTCTTCACACATTAGATCTTAACCCCTTCGCTGCCAGGCCTTTTCCCCCCTCCTGTGCCGAGCCTTTTTTTGGCTATTTGGGGCAGTTCGCGCTTAGGCCCTCATAACGTTTTGTTCACATAAGCTACCCACGCCAAATTTGCTTCCTTTTTTTCCAACATCCTAGGGATTCTAGAGGTACCCAGACTTTGTGGGTTCCCCAGAAGGAAGCCAAGAAATTAGCCAAAATACAGGGTAAATTTCATTAAAAAAAAAAAAAAAAAATTTGGAAAAAGGGGCTGCAGAAGAAGGCTTGTGTTTTTTCCCCTGAAAATGGCATCAACAAAGGGTTTGCGGTGCTAAAATCACCAGCTTCCCAGCTTTCAGGAACAGGCAGACTTGAATCAGAAAACCCAATTTTTCAACACAATTGTGGCATTTTACTGGGACATACCCCCTTTTTACGATTTTTGTGCTTTCAGCCTCCTTCCAGTCAGTGACGGACATGGGCGTGAAACCAATGCTGGATCCCAGAAACCGAAACATTTCTGAAAAGTAGACAGAATTTTGAATTCAGCAAGGGGTAATTTGTGTAGCTCCTACAAGGGTTTCCTACAGAAAATAACAACTGAAAATTTTTTTTTTTAAATTGAGGTAAAAAAAACTACAATATTTCTCTACGTTTTACTCAGTAACTTTTTCCTGCAATGTCAGATTTTTGAAATATACCGTTACCTCTGCTGGACTCTTCTGGTTGCGAGGATATATAGGACTTGTAGGTTCATCAAGAACTCTATGTACCCAGAGCCAATAAATGAGCTGCACCCTGCAGTGGGTTTTCATTCTATACCGGGTATTCAGCAATTCATTTGGTGAAATATGAAGAGTGAAAAATAGCTATCAAGAAAACCTTTGTATTTCCAAAATGGGCACAAGATAAGGTGTTGAGGAGCAGTGGTTATTTGCACATCTCTGAATTCCGGGGTGCCCGTACTAGCATGTGAATTACAGGGCATTTCTCAAATAGACATCTTTTTTTGCACACTCTCTTATATTTGGAAGGAAAAAATGTAGAGGAAGACAAGGGGCAATAACACTTGTTTTGCTATTCTATGTTCCTCCAAGTCTCCCGATAAAAATGGTACCTCACTTGTGTGGGTAGGCCTAGCGCACGCAACAGGAAATGCCCCAAAACACAACGTGGACACATCCCATTTTTTGACAGAAAACAGAGGTGTTTTTTGCAAAGTGCCTACCTGTAGATTTTGTTCTCTAGCTCAGCCGGCACCGAGGGAAACCTACCAAACCTGTGCATTTTTTAAAACTAGAGACCTAGGGGAATCCAAGTTGGGGTGTTTTTTGGGCTCTGAGTAGGTTCTGTTACCCAGAATCCTTTGCAAATCTCAAAATTTGGCTAAAAAAACACTTTTTCCTCACATTTCGGTGACAGAAAGTTCTGGAATCTGAGAGGAGCAACAAATTTTCTTCCACCCAGCGTTCCCCCAAGTCTCCCGATAAAAATGATGCCTCACTTGTGTGGGTAGGCCTAGCGCCTGCGACAGGAAATGCCCCAAAACACAACGTGGACACATCCCATTTTTTTACAGAAAACTGTAGATTTTGGCCTGTAGCTCAGCCGCCACCTAGGGAAACCTACCAAACCTGTGCATTTATGAAAACTAGAGACCTAGGGGAATCCAAGATGGGGTGACTTGTGGGGCTCTGACCAAGTTCTGTTACCCAGAATCCTTTGCAAACCTCAAAATTTGGCTAAAAAAACACATTTTCCTCACATTTCGGTGACAAAAAGTTCTGGAATCTGAGAGGAGCCACAAATGTCCTTCCACCCAGCGTTCCCCCAAGTCTCCCGATAAAAATGATACCTCACTTGTGTCAGTAGGCCTAGCGCCTGCGACAGGAAATGCCCCAAAACACAACCTGGACACATCCCATTTTTTGACAGAAAACAGGGGTGTTTTTTGCAAAGTGCCTAACTGTAGATTTTGGCCTCTAGCTCAGTCGGCACCTAGGGAAACCTACCAAACCTGTGCATTTATGAAAACTATAGACCTAGGGGAATCCAAGATGGGGTGACTTGTGGGGCTCTGACCAGGTTCTGTTACCCATAATCCTTTGCAAACCTCAAAATTTGGCAAAAAAACACATTTCCCTCACATTTCGGTGACAGGAAGTTCTGGAATCTGAGAGGAGCAACAAATTTTCTTCCACCCAGCGTTCTCCCAAGTCTCCCGATAAAAATGATACCTCACTTGTGTGGGTGGGCCAGGTGCCTGCAACAGAATAGGGCAAAAACATGTAGAGATAGAGGGGATAGCACAGCGAGTTGATAAGGACATATTCTTCTTTTATACATCTTTAGGCTGACTCTGCTTTGGGGACCCACACAAGTGAGGTGTCATTTTACTTGGGAGACTGAGGGGAACGCTGGGGAGTAGGAATTTTGTGCTGGAGTGGTAATCGTACAAATTTTGAGGTTTGCAGAGGAGTCTAGGTAAGAAAATGTTGGGGGATCCACGCAAGCCACACCTCCCTGGACTCCTTGGGGTATCTAGTTTAAAAAAATGTCTGGGTTTGGTAGGTTTCCCTAGATGAAGGCCGCACCCAGGACCAAAAACATAGGTGCCCCCACCCCCCAAACACAGGTAGTTTTGTAATATATCATTTTGATGTGTCCACATACGTCTGTGATGTGCCAAACACTAAAATTGTGAAAAGAAACGCACTTAGGTTATGTGAAAAAGACCCCTCACCCACCAACCAAGTTGGTGGCATGCTTCATCATCGGGGTCCCATCTGAAGCACCTAGCGTGTCACAGGTGTGCTGCGACGCCTGATTACAGCGGAGCAGGTTTTGGCATTTTTACCACACATACTGGTTGGATTTGGCACGGGGGTGAGTGATGGTTCAGTGGATCAAATTTTATTAACAAGAGATTTCACAAAAATGAAATGCACTGTTAGTAACTGAAAGGCCAAAAAAAGTGAACCAATGACTCACAGCTCGTGAGCTGTAAAGCCACGGCAAGGCATCAACCGCTTTACAGTCCATTCACACACTTTCATACATGACACGCACAAGACCATTCACGGCGCCAGCCATGGGCCCAGCACATTACAACACTCACATCGACAGACAGCGCTGCTTCTCTAGGAACTCTGGCCTGTTCCACCACAGTAAGGCTCTCTATCACTGACTCCTGACATTTCACAAATGTCATCTTTGACTCTGGAGACCTATCCTTAAACACAATAAAAGCATTAAAAGTTGCTAAGTGGAAGAGGTGAATTGCTAACTTCTTATACCAAACGTAAGACTTAGGAATAGCAGTATAAGGTTCCAACCTTTGATCAACTCTATCTACACCTCCCATGTGCTTATTGTAATCTAAAATGCACACAGGTTTGCGCACTTCAGCAACCTGGCCCCAAACAGTCACAGGGGAAGTACTCTCATCATGGATGGTACTTAGCATGTAGACATCCCTCCTGTCTGAAAACTTCAAAGCTAGCAGCTCATCATTCCGCAAGGCACTGCACTGTCCCCTCTGAAGTTTTTTACAGACAAGCTCCCTTGGATAGCCTTTCCAGTTAAAACGAATTGTGCCACAAGCAACAGTGTCCACTCTAAACAATTCCTTGAGCAACTGCACTCCAGTGTAAAAGTTATCTACATACAAATGGTGACTTTTGCTGAACAGTCGTCTACCAAGTTCCCACACAATTTTCTCAGTAACTCCAAAAGTGGGAGGACAACCAGGGGGGTCAATACTGGAATCCCTACCAGTGTAGACACGGAAATTATACACATATCCTGTAATACTTTCAGACAGCATATACAATTTAATTCCACATCGTGCCCTCTTGCTAGGAATGTACTGCCTAAAAACAAAACGACCCTTGAAGAGGACCAAAGACTCGTCCACATCCATTTCTTTGCCTGGAACATAGACCTCTGAAAACCGATCTACAAAATGATCAAGGACAGGCCTAATCTTAAAAAGACGGTCAGCATCAGGGTGATCTTGTGGCAAGGCTAATGCATTGTCAATAAAATGCAGCATCCTAAGAAGAAGCAAATACCGATTACGACTCATTGTTGCAGGAAATATAGCTGTTGCCATCAAGGGACTAGTAGACCAATAAGAAGCCAGTGACGGCTTCCTTATCAGCCCCATCAAAAGAGTCAAACCTAAAAACCTTTTCATCTCCTCCAAGGTTGTGGGAATCCACTGGGCAGCTCTAGAGTGCGACCTAAGTCTAGCAGCGTTGTTCCTCAAATACTGCTCTGCATACAAATTAGTCTGCTCAACAATCTCTTCCAAAAACACATCATCCACAAATAACTCAAAGAAATTGACAGGCAAAAGGTTCTCAGTATTGACTCTACACCCCGGGAGACCAGTGAAAGCAGGCAATTCTGGCTGCTCCATGTTTGGGGCAACCCAGAGTTCAGGTCTTCTAACGGGAAACCTTTCAGCCCCAGGTTGCTGCACTAATGACACATCAGTGTCCTCCTCAGTGCAGATGAGGGGCCTGTTTCAGAGTGTGGCTTCCTCATCAGAAGATTCCTCTCAAACAGAAAATTCACTGCCAGAATCCCTCACTTCCTCCTCTGCCTCAGATGCAGAGTCCGTCTCATAATCATGATCAGACAATGATTCAAAAAGCATACCAACCACCTGCTGAGCGGTCACCCTGCGGCTAGCCATGATCTTTCCTACGAAAATTAACTGGACAAATGCACCACCAACAACCAGAACTGTGTAAGATAAGTAATAAAGTGTAGCTTTATTAGTAAGAGTTATAAACTCAAAAACTATACTGCTCACTTGCCTGAAAAAGCTTGAATCACCAGCAACTACTCTGCACAGACACAGCAATCACTAATCATATCCCACTAAAAAGAAAGAAAGAAAAGCAAATTAGAAATAAGACAACACAATTATCATTGTGCACAAATCTAAGGACAATTTCACACAAACCTGCATTTAGTACACCACCTACAAACATGCCATTCATGCATGGCAACAATACTCCTTTGGAGTAAATTGTTTTTACTTACCTAAAACATGCAACTTCGCAAACCGCAGGTCAACCACCGCCAAAACCGCAAGGAGCCACAGCAAAGAAAGCAAAAGCTTTGAACTAGAACAAAAAAGAGGAAAAAAATTATCACAAATACAAATACTTTGTCAGTTGACAAACATCCCACCATCAAGCATTTAGAAATTGGTGCCTAAGTGGATTCTGCCATAGGGGCAGATGGGCCTACTAAAAAATAGACCTATCTGCCCAAAGGAGGGCAGAAAATACCTTTAGTAGTGTGTCCCGAGGGGGAGCGACCCTTGCCCAAGGGCCCACCCCCAAGCAAATAACAAACCACACACACAGACACACACTATCCCTGGTGACTACGCGGCTTCTGCCCCCCTTAGGGGCAGATGGGCCTAATAAAAATAGGCCCATCTGCCCCCAAGGGGGGCAGAAATGGCCAACAGTTCAATGCCCCCCTTGGGGGGGGGCGCCCCTTGCCCAAGGAGATGCCCCCCCCACCCCCCATAAATAAACATATAAAAAAAAATGCCTGGCGTTCTAGTGGTTTCTGCACCCCTTGGGGGCTGGTGAGCCTAAAAATAATAGGCCGATCTGTCCCCATGGAGGGACAGAAATGGCCTTGGAACACGTGCCCCCAAAGGGGGGGGGGGCGACCCTTGCCCAAGGGGTTGCCCCCCTCCTCTAACACACACACACACTCTATCCCTGGTGTCTAAGTGGCTTCTGCCCCTCTTGGGGGCAGATAGTACATTAGGGGACAAGAAAATCACATGTGGAAATGAATTAAGAGAAAACGTATAGGCATGAATATAGGTACAAGTTTAACATTTAGGGTAGAGATGCCTGAAAAAAAGTAGGCATACTGGTACTATGATGGGGTCGAGGTAGTGGTACCAATGTAGGCAGAAATAAATATATTAGAGCATAGTTTGGTGGAATGGACCAGGTTATGGCAGTTGTAGAGGAAGTACAGTATGGTTGCAATTGAGGTGCTAGAGTGTAGGTATTGGTAGTGATATGAGGGAGTAGGTATGGGTAATGGTATACAAGGATACTGGTTCTAGAGTTTAGAAAGCTGTAGTGGGCCTAGTTTATAGGTAAGGGAAGTAGTGCTAGGGTACCGACTATGAGGGGGGCAGGTCTGTGTGTGTGTGTGTGTGTGTGTGTGTGTGTGTGTGTGTGTGTGTGTGTGTGTGTGTGTGTGTGCGTCCCCACCACCACAAACCAGGGAAGACCAAGGGATAATTCACATGGAAAGGATGCAGTACAGGGAGGTGATGGTTCCCTCGTAAAAGAGAAATGAGGGATCTAACGTTATCCTGCGAAAAAGTGGAGCAGGAGTTTGTTTTTAATGTACAAATTCCCATGGTACATGAGAAATCCTGGGAACGACATTTGGAAACATTTAAAGAAACATGTTCCTAAAAAAGGTCTCTGCGGAACACATTCACAGAAATTAAAAAAAAAAAGTTAGTAAAAGTAAAGACATCAGCAAAACTTAAAAAACAACAATACAGCATAAAGAAAGTACTTCTTGGGTGTTTACTAAACAACATAATGCCCGTATGATCAAGAATTCTATTTTTTTGCTAGAATTTTGTTTCTAATCCTCCAGGCTAAAAGCAGGTACCTTGATACAGAAAACACAACCCAATCCGTGTTATCAGATCTTACAATTCGCATAGCTTCTAGGAGGCGAGAAATCGACATTAGCCGACATGCTGGGACTATCCATCTTCTTCTGGTCTTCACATACAAAAAGCAAAAACGCATAAAATGCTTTACAGGTTCAGCAGGCCGGGCAAAACGGTAATAAAATAGACTTCTTCCATTTACTTTTTTCTAAATTTACAGGTAAATTCCCATACCTAAATTGCAAGTAAAGTGCTTGTGCAAGTGGAGATTCTATTTGGTCCATAAATGTCTGCAATATAAAAGAACATTTAATATCCAAGAACCGCTCAGTTAGTGCTGAGTGCCATAGAATTAAAAAGGATGTCTTGGATCTAGTCACAAAACTTCACCTTAAGCTTTGGTCATGGTTTCTGGTTGCTCCCATAATTCCATCAAGTCTAGCTTGTACAAGCATCCTTTGACCTTGTTAAACCAAGGGATATGTTCTGCCACTCTATCTAATGCCTGTACTTAAGCAACAGCTTCCTTAACAGGGATATGTGTTTTGCCTGTCCATAGCTTCACCCAAAACACTAAGGTTTTTAAAGCAGCAATATTGATAATGCTTTTCGCTCCGAGGTCAAGGCGTACCAGGACAAGTGGTGTGCTTTGTGGCAGTTCTAGAATAGATCCTATAAATTTGTTCTCAACCAGCTCTAATCCCTTAGTCTATTCCAAGCCCCACAATTCTGCCCCATATAGGGCTGCGCCCAGCCCTGTACCACAATATATTTCAAGTGCGGGGGAAATGGGGTAGAATAAAGATCCATTTCATTTTTCAAACAGTCGCCACCTCTACATGTTGCAATGACGTTTGGCTTTTTTGAATCTGGGCCAACCATGACAAATTTCTAAACAATCTAACCCCAAATAGTCAAAAACCTTGACCTGTTCACAAATCTTTGATCCCAACCTCAGTTTTTCTTTAAGTGATCAGTGAGGCCAAAAGGTCATAAAGTTAGTTTTCAAGTAGTTGATCTTCAGGCAAATTTATCACATGCATCACACAATGTATTTAACATGTTCTGCATGCCCATTGGTGTTTTTGAGATCAACACTATGTAATTGGCAAAGAGAAGTGCTGGTATTGGTCGACTCCCTACTTTAAGCGAGGGTCACCTCCACAGTCATAAAGTGTATCAATTAACCCATTCATGGATAAAGTAAAGAGGGGTTCAGCGAGGACACAACCTCGACGAACCCCTCTTAAAACATCAATTTTCTTGGTTAACTCACCACCCTCACCCCACCTGACTTGTGCATAGTTACCTTGATGCAGATGAACTATAAGTTGCAGCAGACCTAGGGGCATCCCTTGATCCCTCAGAGCAACCACAATTTTCCCGCCGAATTAAATCAAGGCAGACTTGAGGTCCACAAACCCAACATGAAGGTGCCCCTTCCCAACCACAACAGCCTTCCAAATAATCAATAAAAAAAGGAACACCTGGTCTAAAGTGAGTGTATATGCCCTAAAGCCAGCCCGCAACCCTGTTATCCTCGATCTAGGATTATATCTGTGTCAAAATTTGCTTGCTAAAAACTTTCTGCATGGTATCTATCAGGCTAATTGGCCTATGTTTTATAGGGTCCCTTGTTGGGGTCGAGCCTGCAAGTGCATGCACTAGCACAGCGCCTCGCTTGCAAAATCATGCTGTATGCAGAAAAGAGCTTGGAGTCAGTTGCAGTGTGTTTCATAGTAGTCTTCAAGTTGTCTGTGCGTACTCTGCGCATACTAGCAGTAGCAGCTGCTGCAGGTGAGAGCAAGTCTGTTAGAGGAGAACAACCCACTCTGAAGCTGTCAGGATTAGATTCACTTTTGTTTCTCAGTTAATCTTTTCCCCGATTTAATCCCTCAAAATCCTTTTTTTTAGGGCGGAGCGTGCAAGAGCTCTGTCCCTGTTGTAATCTCTCTGTGGGCTTTTAACCACGCACATGTCATGCCCATCACTTTCGTTCATTTGTGGGCTTGCCTTTTAAAATTTGCTTGGTTTCATTAGTGAAAGGCATGCATACATCATGCCTTTTCTGGTGTTTAGCCCTCCTCTTGTGCACCGGCCAACTACTGAAAACATACGAGTCATCCGTATGGTTTCTGAACTACTTTTTCTCTTTATTTCGTAGGCACCGCGATCTCGCTGGGCAGTAATCAAGTGCTTTTCATGACTACCAGTTTAATTCTTTTGTTTATCCAAGCATTCCTTCACATATTAAAGGTTTTACACAGCACAGTCATGCTCGTTTTTTGTTTTTATTACTATGCAAAGGCGAAAGCGGACCGGTCTTTTTGTTCTGATTAGTCACCATCACGCTCATGGCGTGGCGCTTTAAATCGGCCCCTTATGTGAAATTGTATTACTTTTCATTTTCAGTATATGTAGCAAGAAAAGTCCGCTTAGGAGTTTGCAATGCTAATTAATAGCTCTAACTCGAGCAGACGCAAGACCCATTGTATTGCAAATGCTTGTTCTACTTTGTTTCTCACTTGTTTTATACCTATTATTACCATGTGGGAAAGGCTACTTTTAAAGTACAGTCACACAAATCATGTACGCAACTTCCACACTAGGCACAATAAAGTTATTTTTTATTGTGTGCTTTTTAAATTGTGGTAAATGTATTCTACTTGCGAGTTGTCAAAACATTTACCAGCCTCTTCCAAACACCAGTGTTGCCATGTAGAATCAGAGTAGCCCCAACGCTTCAGTGTGACTCAACATTTTCAAAAGCTGCTTTCAAAGTGAAGTTAATAGCGATTGTGCATAATGTGCAACCTATACCTCGGTCAAAGGTTCACATCCTTGTTTAGGAGGACATTTAATCCATGGCCAATATGGTTAGATCTTCCACTTCTTTGGAGCTCATGTAGAGGCAAGCACTAACTAAATCACATTATATGAGAGGAGGGTTGCGTTTCCAACCAAGTGGTAAGGCTGCAGAAGACCTTAAAAATGCCATTTGGCGGTGAGCTTTCTACTGTGATTTAAAAGCCAGTGCTAGTGCAGTGCTTTTGTCCAGTCGTTAGCAAGACTAGATAAGCATGTAGTCTTTTACCCTTTGTGAAAAAAGGTCGGGGTGGTGGCTGTTTGGAATAAAAAAAAAATCTAGCTATCCCGTCAAGAATTTTAGATTCTGTTAAGGACATGGAGGTGAGTATTATGCTTTTCTTCTTTGTCAGGACCTGACCTTTCCTTCTTTGCTGTTTATTATTAGTAAAAAAAAACACAGCAGCCAATCAAAATAAACTTTTGCAATAAACCACATTTCCCATAAACACGACGCCATGTCCACTGCGCCAGTGACCCACCTCGCCCTATAAATGCTTAGTCCAGCGCCATATTCCTTCTTTTTCTTTGCCTTGCGGCAAACTTGAACTTGGAATTCACTACGTGGCTTAGCTGGGACCATAAATCGAATCAGCAGATTCTGAGCCGAAAGAACATAACTGACGACCATTAAGGTCTGGAAATCCTAAACAGGAAATTAAAACTGATTCCTTGATCCATTCTTTTGTTCTAAATCGGTAAAGGGAATAAAAGAGGACCTGGTGATACCCAACCTCTGACACAAGTCATCATATCAAACTACACAATTTGGGTGGGAGAAAACATTCATCATGGCATTTAACATTGCTGTTTCATTACAAATGTTATCGTATAATGTTAAAGATAAATGAATGGGAGGGATAATATTCGCCTCCATGTCCTTAATAGAATCTAAAATTCTTGACGCAATAGCTAGAAGATGTTTGATTCTATGTCCGGAAAGGATGCTTCATATTATTCTTGTTTAAAGCTGTTGTAAAACTAAAGAAGCAACATCTATATAGGTTTATAATAAAAGGTTTGAAATGTTGAATCTGTAGACAAGCCTGCTGCTTTCATGTTGTCTTGTAACTGTGAACCTAAAGAGTAAGACTTAGAAGCCATAGCGACTCTCACTGAGTGTATACCAAAAATAGACGTTTCTATAACTGCTTCTGACAAAATATATTTCACCCAGCGAGCTAACGTAGAGGAAGACACTGGATGAAAGGATTTCTAAGGCCAATCAGGAGTTGACCACTGTTAGACCGTCGAAATTCATGTGTGCGGTCTTCGTACTCTTTTAGGCAATGTTCAACACAAAGTTTCTGGTTTTCATGAAAACTTCGATAAGAGATCTGTCTAGAAAAGGTCTTTGTTTGTCTTGAGATGGAAAATGAGACTCCCATCTAGAGAGAATACGTGACCTGAGAGATCCAGAGCCTTGACGCCAGACACTCTCCTGCATGACACTAAGCATAGTAAAAGCATTAATTTGGCGGAAATCTGTTTCCTAGACAGATCCGCGTTACATGGCCAACATTGCAGGAATTTTAGAACAATGTTGACTTCCCAGAGAACTGAATATTTAGGAAGGGCAGGATTAGAAAGGCAAATACCTCTCATGACTACTTACCAGGGGATGTTCTCCAATAGGCTTACCATCCAGAGAGACATGACCAGCGGAAATGGCAGATTGGAAATTGTTGACTGAACAATAACTAAGACCATTGGAGGCCATTTTGGCTACGAAGTTGATGACAAAGGTAACGGGATCCCCCATTGGATCAACATTCTGTGAGTTGTACAAACCCAGCCACCTTGTGAGTGGATTCAGACCAAGATGTGGAGATGAAGTTAATAGTCTGTTCCGAAGCCATGAGTTGAAGGTTACTTTCCTGAAGAAGAGGGTGTCTGTTGCCCATTGGGTCTGTCAATAGATCCATAAATGAGGATATCAGCACCAGGCAATCTAGAGTCATCTCTAACAGAATAGGAAACTAGGGCTGAGCCCTCCAAAGTGGAGTGATCAGAATCAGTTCGGCTTGTTGACAGAGGACTTGAGCTACCACCCTCAGGATTATGAGGAATGGGGGAAAGGCGTAATGTAGATGGCCCCCCAATGTTGGAGAAAAGCATCAGTGGCGCTGGCTAGATGATCCGGTCTCCAGGAGAAGAACCGGGGCAGATGATGTTACAGGCGACATGCAGGTAGGTCTGTATGGCACGGACCCCACCGATTCTGAAGAGCTGGGAAGACTGAATGGAGTATCTTCCATTCGCTGGAGTCTCTGAGGTATCTTGAGTTCCAGTCCGCCACCACATTGCACTGACCTGGGAGGTATTCTGCAGTCACTGAAATATGATATTGGAGGTGGAACTACCAAAAGCTTTTTGCTATCTCCGTCAGAATACAGGAGCATCTTCCCCCCAGTTTGTTGATATAGCAGACTGCTGAGATGTTGTCCATCCGCAGCAGAACGCAGCATTTGGAGATGGGAGCCAGTGTCTGGATTGCGCAGGAACCAGCCAAGAGCTCTAAGCAGTTGATGTGCAATTTCGGATTCCTCTTGTGACCCTCGACCCCCGGTGGAGATGTCGCTGCATCTGGCACCCCAACCCCACCGACTGGCGTCTGATTCCAGAACGACATCTGGTTGTGAACCGAAGATGGCCCTGCCATTCCATGCTGACGTGTTCTAGCCTCCATTGAAGTTCGGCTTTTGAGAGATGTGAGTTCTGAATACCCTACTCCCTTCTGGAGGTGCTGAATCTCTAATCGTTGAATTGCCTTGTAATGTTGAGGGGCAGGAAAGATCCCCTGGATCGAGGGTCTCAGGAGACCCACAATCCTGGCTAGAGACCTGAGGGAAAATTGGTCTTTGTGTAGGAAAGACTTTTTTTCTTTCCAAACAGTTTTCAATTTTTGAGGTGGGAGAGAGAGGAAGGAGGACAGAGAATTGATCTGGAAATCTAGAAACTCTTTGCAACGGGAGGGAGAATGGAACGATTTCTTCTTGTTGATAAGGAAGCCTAAATCTTGTAACAGTTGAACTATCCAATTCAGATGGACAATGAGAGTGTGAAACTGTTGGGCCATTTTGAGGAAGCCTTCTAAATAAATTATGAGATGAACGCCCCTGGAGTGAAGAGACTCTACCACCGGGAGCATTATTTTGGTGAAACATCACAGGGCGGATGATAGACCAAAGGGGAGAATTTTGAAATGGAACCAGTGACCTTTCCATTGAAATTGGAGAAATTTCCGGTGAGGATGCCAAATTGGAATAGAGAGATATGAGTCTTTCAGATCCAAATGGACAATGCATTCATCCTCTCGAGGGATATCCCTCAGAAGGTGGATTCCCTCCATTTTGAAATGGCGGTAGAGAATCCAGCCTTTGAAGTCTTTCAGGTTTATGACAAGAGGGGAACCTTCCCCTTTTTTCGTCACTACGAAAATATTGCTGCAGAAACCGAAAGCTTCTGGAAGGCAGGGCCATATCGCATCTTTCAGCAGGAGTTGATCTATTTCCTGTTGAATAAAGTCTTGATCTGTTTGGGAAAAATGGTGAGGGGTAGGATAGAGTTTGTTGGGGAACTCTCTACAATTCTAGTCTGAAACCCTTGACTGTCTCTAATACCCAGGGGTCTGTAGTCAGAAGAGACCAGTTGTTCAGGAAAAACCGTGTCCTGCCCCCAAAGATATCATATGTTGGCAGGATTAGGCTTACCTTGGGTATTTGTTCCGGAATTATATCCAGCGTGGGCTCAGAAGGAGCCTCTGTTGCAACAAGGGTGACCACCCACGATTTATAGCGTGTTAGAATGTATCTCTGCCCTGGTTGTGGTAGCCATGACCTCTGGAGGAGGTGGAGGGGGCTGCGGTTGGCGAATCAGCCGGGCGATTGCCCTCTATAACGACAGGCCTTAGCAAAAAGCCGCTGGTTAAACACCTTCTGCATAGAGTTCTGAGCCTTGTCCAGGGTTGTAAAGGTGTGAACAAATTTCCCCAGATCCTTCACAAATTTGTCGCCAAAGAGTAACCCATTGGCTAGGGGTCCGAGTTCTGCATGAGTCAGTTCTGTCAGTTTGGGGTCTATGCGCATGAGCACTGATCTTCTGCGCTCCACTGATAACGCACAGTTGGCATTGCCTAAAAGGTATAGAGCGCGTTGAGCCCAGCCTGCTAGTGTGTCAGGGTTGACAGGCGTGTCAGATTGTTTGGCTGTCACCGTCATGTCCACGATTTTACATAAGTGACCAGGGATCTGGTCTTGTTCCGAATTGTTGGAGTATGAGGCTTCTGTATCACTGTCTGGTTGGAGATCGTCGCTGTGATGGTGGACACTTTTGGTGTGGATTAAGGTGGTCTGAGGCGAAGGCCTGTGAGATCCAAACCATGGTCTTGTTGTTGGGGCAGTTAGACGAATGGGCACTTCGTCTCCCTGGGGAAGGGGCAGAGAGGCAATTGAGTTGGAATCATAAGGAGGCACTGGAAGAGCGTATCTTTTTAATTGTCGCACTATAGGTTGCAGAGCGACTGCCAAGGCTCTATTTATGGATTGCGTGACAGAGGCGTCTAGCCAGCAAGGAGTAGGTCCTCATTGGTTTGGGGAAGATTGTCTGTCAGGTCTTTTTGGGCCACGATCACAGGAAAGTTGACTGGCAAAAAAAATCTTACTAGAATAGTCAAGGGGGGCACCCATTTACACTTCTATGTCACTATGGGGGCAATAAGCAAGTAGAAAAAACAATCCTAGCTGCAATAAATTGCAGGTGTATAGGATATATGCTCCTCAGGAACAACCTGTAATAGCCTGTACTGGCCCTGGCGTAAGGCGCATGGGAGACGTTTCCGAGCTGCCGAGGTGCAGATTATTGATGCCGGCAGAGTGCTCTGACTTGCCAAGCATAGGCATGAAGCTCATGTCCTGAAATGCTCTGGGGACCACCTGCCGTGAGGAGAACTTGGAGAGCGAGCTAAAAATAGCACTGGCCGAGAGCGCAGCGTCTCCCGCCCCCAGGTGCCCACGGCGGGTGCCAGTAGCGACTTCTTGAGCGGAGCGCTCGGCCGAATGCAATTTAATGTGCAGTCGTTTTTACGGGAAAGAGTTGAAACCAAAGAGAATGTACTTAGCTTTTCTCGCAGAAGCAGCAAAGAAAGAGGAGGAATAAGGCCCCATACTAAGCATTTATAGGGCGAGGCCCATCACTGGCGCAGTGTACATGACATCGTGTTTATGAGAAATGTGGTTTATCACTAAAGTTTATTTTGATTTGATGCTGTGTTTTTTTTACCAATAATAAACAGCAAAGAAGGAAAGGTCAGGTCCTGACATAGAATTTATATAGTGCTGGATGTTACCCTGATCACTCAAGAGCACCAGAATATGGGTAAATATGGAATAATTTAAATATGTTTGGTTGGTTAATGGAACTGCTATTAAAGCAATGTTCTTTGGTCAGTCGCGTTGATGAGGCATGCATGGTGCTGTAGACTGAGAACATGTATAGTAATTTATTTTAAAATATCGTACTAGCAACAGGTCCGGCCTTGTGCTGAGGGGCGCACAGAGCTGTGTGCATTAAGAGCAGCACCCCTTTTGTCTTACTCCAGACTTGCTTGTGTCCCTGCATGCTTGCTTCTGTCTGATTTGCCAGTAAGCCTTTTTTATCCTCCATTATCATACCAAAGGCAATATTTTTAACACCCCAATGCCCCCATTCTTTCCCTGCCTCACTGTCTCACCCCTGTTGACACACTCCAGCAAAACCATCATCAGCCTGAGGCAGCTAAGCTGTCGGTGATTTAGGTGAGCTGGAGGGGTGAGGGGAGGGCGGCCCGGGACGGGAATGTTTGTGTTCAGGGGTCAGTCACTACTCAGCCAGGGATTGGCCAGTGAACACAAAACCCCCCCCGCTGACTCATATAGTTTCTTAGCATCAGCAAAGGCGCCAAGTTTCTGATGACGTCAGCACGCGATCAGAGGTCGCGAGAGGAGGGGGGCGGGAGAGACATCGTATCTCCAATGTCATTCTGAGCATTTCTGCTGCCCGATTGCGATGCGATCGGGCAGCAGAAATGCCCACTAGACACCAGGGATTTTTTTTTTTTTTTTTTTTTAAATTTACATGAGGGGAGCGGCCCCTTGGGCAAGGGTCGCTCCCTAGAGGGTCAAATAATTTCTAGGTCATTTCTGCCCCTTAGGCCGATCTGCCCCCGGGGGGGCAGAAATGCCCACTAGACACCAGGGAATAAATTTTTTCTTTTATGTGCAGGGAGCGACCCCTTAGGCAAGGGTCGCTCCCTGGGGTGGGCAAATTGTGCTTATGCCATTTCTGCTCCCCCCCCCCCACACCCCCAGGGGGTGGCAAAAATGCCCACTAGACACTAGTGAATTTCGTTTTTTAACAAAAAAATTTACATGAGGGGAGCGGCCCCTTGGGCAAGGGTTGCTCCCTAGGGGGGGCTAATAATTTTTAGGTCATTTCTGCCCCCCCAGGGGGCAGATCTGCCTGATATAATTAGGCCGATGCCCACTTGACACCAGGGAATTTTGTATTTTAAAAAAAATGTACATGAGGGGAGCGGCCCCTTGGGCAAGGTTCGCTCCCTAGGGGGCAAATAATTTTTTGGTCATTTCTTACCCCAACCCCCCCACCCCCCCCCAGGGGGGGCAGAAATGGCCACTAGACATCAGGGATTTTTTTTTTCCTTTTTTTCTTTGATATGCAGGGAGCGACCCCTTATGCAAGGGTTGCTCCCTGGGGGGCCAAATTGTGCTTAGGCCATTTCTGCCCCCCTTGGGAGCAGATCGGCCTATTTTTGTTAGGCCAATCTGCCCCCCAAGGGGGGCAGAAACCACTAGACACCAGGGATTGGTGTGTGTGTATGTGTGTGTTTTGTTTGGGGGCGCAGTCCCTTGGGCAAGGGTCGCTTCCCATGGGGACACATTACTGTTGGCCATATCTGCCCCCAAGGGCGGCAGAAAGCTCACCAGAGACCGGAGAAGATTTTTTTTTCAAAATGAGGGGGTGGGGTTATGGCCATACCTCCACCCTAAATAAATGGGGCCAAAGTTGTTCTGTCCACCGTTGGGCAGATGGGGCAATTACCCTGATCCACATCCCGGGGGGAGAGGGGACAGAAAGTCTGCTAGATGCCATGAAATAAAAAAAATAAAATAGTGGGGTGGTGATTACCAACCAGTATGAGCCTGGTTATGCCCTCACCTGAACTGAAGGGGCTAACAGTGATTCAGCTCTCCCGGCACCCTAGAACATCTTACCCCAGGGCAAGCAAGAGGACATTTTTGTTTTTTTTGTTTTTTGTTTTACATTTGGGCCATGAGAGCTTGGTAACTCTCAAAATCGTCCCACTTGGAATGGTGAGGGCTGCACTTTTTTTACTTTGGGAGGCTGCCATGTAGAAAAATGCACAAGACCTAGACACATCTGAAAACTAAACATCTAGTTGATTCCAGGGTGGTGTGCTTCACATGGACCCCGCACCATTTCCTTACCCACAATGCCCTGCAAACCTGCAATTTTGCTGGAAAGCACACATTTTTCCCACATTTTTGTGATGGAACCTTCTGGAATCTGCAGGAATCCACAAAATTCCTACCACCCAGCATTGTCTCATCTATACTGATAACATCTCTGTTGCACTTGTCAGCCTAAAAATGTTTTGTTTCTAACTGCCCTTTTGGACCCACTGTGGTCCACCCTCAATTTCAACGTGTTTTTGGCTCTTCCCTGTCTCAAACACTTGGCCCACCTACACAAGTGAGGTATCATTTTTACCGGGAGCCTAAGGGGAACGTCAGGTGGTAGGAAATCTGTTCCGGTGCGGTGGTCCCACACAGAAATGTGGGAAAAATGTGATTTTTTTTTTTTTAGCTAAACTTGAGGTTCGCTGAGGATTCTGGGTAAGAAAACTTTGGGGGATCCTCGCAAGTCACACTTCCCTTGAATCCCTCGGGTGTCTAGTTTTCAGAAATGTCTGGGTTTGGTAGGTTTCCTTAGATGACTGCTGAGCCCAGGACCAAAAACGCGGGTGCCCCTCGCAAAACAGGTAGTTTTCTATTTGATAATTTTGATGTGTCCAGATAGGGTTTTGGGGCATTTCCCATTGTGGGCACTAGGCCTACCCACACAAGTGAGGTACCTTTTTTATCGGGAGACTTTGGGGAACGCTGTGTGGAAGGGAATTTGTGGCTCTTCTCACATTCCAGAACATTTTGTCACCGAGATGTGAGGAAAAAGTGTTTTTTAGCCACATTTTGAGGTTTGCAAAGGATTCTGGGTAACAGAACCTGGTGAGACCCCCACAAGTCACGCCATCTTGGATTCCCCTAGGTCTCTAGTTTTCATAAATGCACAGGTTTGGTAGGTTTCCCTCGGTGGCGGTTGAGCTAGAGGACAAAATCCACCTCAATTTCAATTTTGTTTTATTTCAGTTATTTTCTGTAGGAAGCCCTTGTAGGATCTACACAAATCACCCATTGCTGAATTCAGAATTTTGTCTACTTTTCCAGAAATGTTTAGGTTTCTGGGATCCAGCATTGGTTTGACAACCATTTCTGTAACTGACTGGAAGCAGGCTGAAAGCACAAAAAATCGTAAAAATGGGTTATGTCCCAGTAAAATGCCAAAATTGCGTTGAAAAATTGTGTTTTCTGATTCAAGTCTGCCTGTTCCTGAAAGCTGGGTAGCTGGTGATTTTAGCACTGCAAACCCTTTGTTGATACCAATTTCCATGAAAAACCACAAGCCTTCTTCTGCAGCCCATTTTTTCAATTAAAAAAAATAATTAAAAAACGATTTGTTTACTGTATTTTGGCTAATTTCTTTGTCTCCTTCAGGGGAACCCACAAAGTCTGGGTACCTCTAGAATCCCTAGGATGTTGGGGAAAAAAGGACGCAAATTTGGCGTGGGTAGCTTATGTGGACAAAAAGTTATGAGGGCCTAAGCGCGCCCTGCCCCAAATAGCCCAAAAAAGGCCTGGCACCTGAGGGGGAAAAGGCCTGGCAGCGAAGGCGTTAAAAGTGCGTCTGTTTTTATCGCTCTGTACATGTTTCTTTTAAGATATCCTGATGAGTCTTCCTGGGCCAGAGTGGGGTGCCCAAATCAGATCTGCGGCAAGTGATGACAAATGATGAGCTCCTTCAAATCTAAGCTTTGATATTCTTGGTTAAGGGGGCTTTGTGCATTGATAGTTTTAAAGGGCGTGGTTGAAACACTGTACTCCCAGAGGCATTTTCTAAACTTTACTGTTAAAGGTTTCGATTGCTTTTTCCAAGTAAGATGCTGTTTTGCTTTTATAAGAAGGAAACTGCTTACCCGCGCAGCATAGACTATCTGGTATTTTATTTTTTTCTGTTGTTCTGTGAGTAAACATTTTCTTTCAGGTCCTCGTGCCAGCTTCCCCCCAGTCTGTAACCCTCTTGCTGCTTTGTCACCTGCTGCCATTTGTCTGTGCCTTTTCTGCTCTTTTCTTGTTTTATGTCATCTGTGCAGTCCATAGGATGTTTTCTTTTCTACAGACTACCATGGCAGCTGACCTTTAACCTGCTACCACGGTGCTGCGGAGCTCCAAGTAAAGGATTTCCCCAAGCATGTCCCTGGACTTTTTCTTACAGCGATCTACACAAAACGACTCCCATCAGAAAATACCATAAAGCTACAACCCACAGGTCCTGACAGATCCAAACTTGCGGAATAATACATGCAATGTGACGCTCATTTAATGTGCAACCTACAAACCAAGGGGACATTTTAAGGATTATGGGGGCCCTTGGCCAAACATATTTTGAGAGCCCCTGTTCGGAACAGCTATGAATTTATGACCCAGTTTCAGGTCTTTCATTATTCCCTCTTTGGCCAGGTCACTGACAGTGCACAGGCACACTCTCAAATTCTAAACATGTTTACCTTTAATATGCAGGGATAATGATTTGTCTTTTCCATATTGTAACACAACATCACTCAGCATCACCTGAGCACCAGCACAGCACCACTAAAGCATCACTCAGCACCATCGCAGCACAACTTCAGCATCAGCGTAGCACCACTTCAGCACCAGTCAGCGTCACTCAGCACCCCTTCAGCAGCACCACCACAACACCACCTGAGCAGCACCACTTAGCAGCACCTGAGCACTATCACAACACCAACACACACCACCTCAGCATCACTCAGCCCCACCTCAGCACCAGTGCAGCACCATCTCAACACCAGTGCAGCAGCACCATGTCAGCATGACTCTGCACCACCAAATCACTCAGCCTCACCTCAGCAGCACCTCAATCTGCCCTTGGAATCTGGCATCTGTTGATTCTCTCCTAGGTTTTCTCAGCTCTGGAATCCTCTGTGGTGACTTAAAAGTTGTTACAGCTGCAGACTGCTCTGCTAAGCACTCTGCCCCAGCCCCGCAAGCTTTTCGGAGGCTTCCTATGCAAGCACATTTTTGTGGCCTCATGCAAACTTTTTATTTTTAAATTTTTCGTTCTTGACTACACATTAGGCCATCTTGGAAATATAAATAAAAGTTTTATAATAATATGCCAAAATGGCAATCTCTGCCTAACGATATAGGTGCACACATCATCAGCCATATATACATTTGATTTGTTAGAAAACATCTAGAGCTTAAATTGGTGAATGTGGAACCAGTAGACTTAGGTTTTAAACCTGACTCTCTCACTTGACTACATTGTGTAATCTTGGGCAAATCCGGTAATCTTTATTAATGTGAATCCCATCCGAAGAGTCTGAGGAAGATGCATCATAAACAGAATTGTTCCACTCGCCTGGGTACCTTGTGGCATATCCGGATGTTTAGTGTGACATGCAACCACACAATTCCTCACCACACACTTTACTGCCACACAGTTCAACACCACCCAACACAAGTACACTCCACATTTTACCACTCAGCGCAACATGATTCAACTACACATATTTACACTCTAGTCAATGCCAGATAAATACACCCCACATAAAACCACTCCATCACATAACAACAGTCCACATAAATACACTCCACCCCATGCTACATAATTCCAGCCAACTTAATTCCACTCAGTGCCACACAGTTCCCCTCCACACAATTCAATTCCACACATTTCCATTCCACACTCATAATTCAACAAACCACATAATTAAACTCAACGCAATTACACGACACACCACATACATCCAATCCACACCACCAAATTCCACATCCATGCCACAAAAGTCAACAGCACACCACATAGTTCAACAGCACACCTCATAATTAAACTCCACTGCATGCCAGTCCACAACAAAAAATACCAATCCACATAATTACACCCCATACTCAATACCACATAATTGCTATCCACATAATTTCACTGCACACCGTGCCACATATTTCGACTACACAAATCCACTCCACACCACACTATTCCACACCACACAATTCCACAACTAACAATTCCAATCCAGCCCACATAATTCCACTCCATAACATGTGGATTAAAGACATTGGGGGTTATTACAACTTTGGAGGAGGTGTTAATCTGTCCCAAAAGTGACGGATATACCACCAGCCGTTTTACGAGTTCCATAGGATATAATGGACTCATAATACGGCTGGTAGTACATCCGTCACTTTGCCATCACTTTTGGGACGGATTAACACCTCCTCCAAAGTTGTAATAACCCCCATTGTCATTTATAATGCAAATAGCTCTAACTCTTGCATGCACTCTTCCCGCCCCTCTCGTGTGGTTGACTTCATGTCTTCAAGCACAGTTTCTTTCCCGTACCTTTTTGAGATTTCCATCCCTCAATCACACGCTTCCCTTCCTCTTCTTGAGGTGTGTTTCGAGTACCCAGGTGCTTCCTCTTTATGCACCTGTCGCCGGCTCCACCCATCTTTCTCTCTTTCTAACCCACTTTCTTCTGTCTGGAGTTCATTCAGCACTTCACGCGCAAACTACCTATCCCTCTCTGTCTTTCTGTCTATTCTGTGCAGCTCTCACTCCTATCTACCCACTATGTCACGTAATTCCACCCCACAAATCCACTCCACACCACATACATACTCTCCATTCCAAACCAAAACACATGGGTAAAAGACATAGGCAGTCATTCTGACTGCGGCGGGCAGCGGTAGCCGCCCGCCATGCGGTCACCACCATTTGGCCGCTCCGCGGTCAAAAGACCGCGGAGGCCATTCTGGCTTTCCCGCTGGGCCGGCGGGCGCCCGCCAAAGGAGCACCCGCCGGCCCAGCAGGAAAGGCCCTGCAACACAGAGGCCGGCTCCGAATGGAGCCGGCGGTGTTGCAGGGGTGTGACGGGTGCAGTTGCACCCGTCGCGATTTTCACTGTCTGCTATCCAGTGGCATGGGCAGTGCAGGGGCCCCCAGGAGCCCCACGACACCCGTTCCCGCCATCCTGTTCCTGGCGGTCAAAACCGCCAGAAACAGGCTGGCGGGAAGGGGGTCGGAATCAGCGCCGCCATGGAGGTTCAGCCCTGCCAGGGGTATTCCGACGGGAAACCGCCGGATCCCCTTTTCTGACCGCGGCTTTACCGCCACGGTCAGAATGGGCAATGAAGCACCGCCAGCCTGTTGGCGGTGCTTCCGTTGCCCGCGGCCCTGGCGGTTTAGGACCGCCAGGGTCAGAATGAGGGCCATAGTCATTACAACACCAGTAGCTCTAACTCTTGCAAATGCGAGACCTATTGGCATTGCCAGTGCTTGTTTATAGATTGGAATTATTTTGGCACCCTTCCATGAACCTGGTACTTCTCGACCACGGGCTATAGTATTAAAAACTGTAATACTTATGCAGCCCCAAATGGTTGGTTCTGAACAATAGAGATCTCCGGGGATTATATGGAGTCCTGGTGCTTTTCCCCTTTTCATGCTATGAATAGCAGCTATTCCACTGAATCCTAGAGGCTTATGCTGTTCTTCCCTCCCAATATCAGCCTGTTTCCCATTCCCCGTGAGTATGATTTGGAATAATGCTGTTCCCATAAAAGAGGTTGTATTAAAAAATCCTCTTCCTTCACATTATACAGTACCCCTTCAGGCAACAAATGCCAAAAAATTGGCTTTCTTTCATTTTTGATGCGCTAGCTAATTGATGCCAGTTATCTTTCTCCCAGCATCTCCGGGCATGCAACTGTGTCCTATTGTAAGCCCTCCTTCCCTCTGCTATGGCAAGACCATTGCACTCTTAACAGCTGTACTTAAATCCGATCTTGCTAATTTACAGTTTTTGTTATCCCATAGCGCATCCTTCCTTCTGCGGTGCTTCAAGATTTAAGTATTTGAAGCAAAATTAAAATAAAAAAATTAGAAGCTTAATTTAGATTGACAACGAAAGCCTGGGTTTGTAAATGTTTATCCATGCATGTACATGTGGGACTTTATCCAGAACAATTTTATATCTCCTGATGTTTTTCTGTATACATTGCATATTAAAATCTCTTTGTATGTATACCTCTTATGTGTGCTTATGTAGCTAAATACTTCCATATTTTCCTCTCACTGAAGAGAAAAATTAACTAACTAATCACCCCAAACCTCATCAAATCACCACTCTATGACTCATCCTGTTTCTCTTCCAAAATACCCCCACCTCCACTCTGATTCACCCCAAACCTCTTTTACTACTATGAACTCCCAAACAGCTATTTCCGAACTCTTCTCTCCTCTGTCCATCCTTTATCCTATTCATCTAATTAACAGGCTCTCTGACTCATTCTAAACCTCTTTTACTACTATGAACTCCCAAACAGATATTTCCAAATTCTTCCCTCCTCTATCCATCCCTTATCCTATTCATCTAACTAACAGGCTCTCTGACTCATTCTAAACCTCTTTTACTACTATGGACTACTCCCAAATTGTCCTTTCTAAAATCTTCTCTCCTCTATGCTACTCATCCAACTAACAGACTCACATGCCTACCGCACCCCCCACTTAAAAAAATAATTTATATTTTCCTCTGCTAAACCGCCGCTAATCCACCTTTGGGTTCTGGAGCATCGTGCTAGTTGCTGAAAAGCGCTTCAATGCTTTCTGAGGGGTAGTATGTGCTACATAAATACAATTACAATTCAGAATGTCACTTGCAATCCTTTTCTCCCATTGACATCCTTTGATGCTACACCACTCCACACTCCTCATATTAACATGTCTCGGAGCAGGGGCAGCTCCTTTGTTTGTCTGACTTCGAAGCACTGGTAATATATACTACCATTGTAGTAATCTCAAAGCATGACTCAGATTTTTTTTTTGTATCTTCTTCATTGTATATATACGGACATATGCAGCACCGGGTTACTGCAGCCAAGCACCAGAATAGAATGTTCCTCTAACTTTCTATTCACCACTCCTATATGCCCCAAAAACGTAACCACATTCCAGATTATTCATGCAATGTTCTAGTACTTAACTCATCACTACAACCATTCAGCATCCGAGCAATTGTTCAGAAAGAAACATAAAAATTCTGGGGCCTGATTTAATGTTTGCCTGATTTGCAATCCAGTACCTTCGCCGTCAAACGGAAGGTCCGCCTGCCTCATTCAGAGTCTGGTTGGGGCATGTTCAGTATTTTGACGTCCAAGACGACACAATTTCTGTCGTGACATACACTCCCTGACAGTCCTGAGCGTTTCTGCTGCATTCATATCATATTTGACCTGTAACCCGAGACTCCTACCTTGTGAATAAATCTTATCCTGTTTCACTTATACTACTGTTTACCCTGCATCATCATGCACCACAATGGTGACGAGCGGAAAAGAGACCTAGCGTTAAGACCACAGCGCTACTGTAGGAACATGAGAGGAGATTAAAACTGAAGATTACCTGAAACTATATAAGAGACCTAATGCTAAAAATGAATTTGTACAAGTGCAACCTGAAGACACTGAAACATCCTCAAGGCCCCACCAGTGTCTTTAACAGGTGACAGCCTGCAGTTTGAGGCATTCATGCTTCTTTTCATCAATTCCATCCAGAGCCTTTTGACATCTTTATCAAAGCAGGAGATGGACAGCCCTTCAGCCTGCAGTCTTCTCAAGTTAGAAGTGTGTGCCTGCTTGCCTCATTGGACCAGCTTCTACTGAGTGCTGTGTTTACACTTAAGGTTTGGCTAACCCAAAGAATTGGCCTTCTGAACTTTATTTGAACAGAGTTCAACCCCGAAGCCATCTGCAGCGCTGCTGATGAATCACTTAGCAGTGTTTCCAGTAAATTTCTTAATAACTTTACTTTTATTCACTCTGGTTGAGCACTGAACCTCTAGTAAGTGAGCGGTTGACCTGTTTTACTCGTGCCTATCCTCGCTGTTCAGACTCCTACTTCTTTGTTTACTTCATCTCTTGCTGTGCTACGCTCATCAACAGTAATAATTAATACGTTTAGGCAAGGCTGTGCATAACCAGACCATCTATCTAAGCAGCAAAAATTAGTACACCATTCTGCATGTCTGGGGCAGAGGGCAGCTGTCACATCACTTAGGTAACAGTAATCCATGTACACAACTGATGCTGATTAGAGCACGCTTGTTGCTATGCTAGGGCACTGAAGAAAAGGTGGGTTTGTGGGAGGAGAAGTAAGGTTTCCCCAACCCGAAAATCAGTCGTCTGTGCCTGCCTCTCCCCAGGAAGCAAATACATATGAACAGTCTGCTCAGCCATGGTAACCAGTACAGCCACATCTGGTTGCTAATCTAGTACTAACATTGAAGGCATATTAATTGCAAAAGTAGCCTGCTTATGAGACAGCGAGAAGAGCAAAATAGTTAAAGATTTTTGTTCCTTCTGGTAAAATATAATTTTGTCTGTTGGAGCACTCCCTAATATACTTAAAAAGACTGCATCCATGAGTACAGTGATTTATTTCCTCAATATTGCAACAATGGCATCAGTAACAAATATGGGTGACCCTGCAGCCCAAAAAAACCACCACATACCAGACTGTTAGACCGATCAGCTTTTGGTGTGATTTCCCTAGTCTTTTTGCTTCTGACCTCCTGTTTTTGATCCGGTGCTGAATTTTGTTTTTGCTGGCTTTAGGACTCTGCGCACTTTACCACTGCTGACCAGTGCTAAAGTGCAAGTGCTCCCTGTCTAAATGGTATTGGTGATTGGTTTATACATTATTGGCATATTTGATTTACTAGTAAGTCCCTAGTATAGTGCACCATGTGTGCCCAGGGCCTGTAAATCAAATGCTACTAGTGGGCCTGCAGCACTGCTTGTGACACCCACATGAGTAGCCCTGTAAACATGTCTCAGACCTGCTGCTGCAGTGTCTGTGTGGGCAGTTTTAAACTGCCATTTCGACCTGGGAAGTGCACCCACTTGCCAGCCCCAAATCTTTCCTTTTGCTACATGTAAGTCACCCCTAAGGTAGGACCAAGGCAGCCCCAAGGGCAGGGGGCATTGTATTTGAAAGGTATGACATGTACTGGTGTGGTTTACATGTCCTGATAGCGAAATACTACTACATTTGGTTTTCACTATTGCACGGGGTAACATAGGGATTGTGTGAAATATATTTTAAGTGTAATTTCCCATTGGGATCAGATAGCGATGTGTAGGTTGGGGTCTTTGAACTCACAATTGTGAACTCACAATTTAAAAATACATCTTTTGGTGAAGTTGGTTTATAAATTGTAACTTTGAAAATGCCACTTTTAGAAAGTGGGCATTTTCCCAGCGCTTAACAATTCAGTGCCTCTGTCAGTCTTTAGAATACACGTCTGGGTCAGGATGGCAGTTGGGCTGTTGTGAATTCACTCTAGACAGTCGCACAAAGAGAGCTGAGGTGTTCTCTGCATATCCTGATGGGTCTTCCTGAGCTAGAGTGGTGGGAGGAGCTGATACTTGGACGTGAATAGAGCGGTACTTGTCCTTACACAAAGCAGTCTCCAATCCCCTGGAATGTGTCTAGGGCCAGAGCAGGAAAGGCAGGAACTTGTGCACTACATAAACTTCTCTTTGAAGTAGCCTACTTTAAAGACAGAAATGGATATAAGGGCTGGACCTTTGACACCACAAAATTAGAACACTTCTGGACTGAAGGCATTCTGCCCGGATGAAGAGCTGGATGCTTTAGGAGGGACTGTCACTCTGGCCTGCTGCTTCTATCCTGGGAGTGAAAGGACTGGACTTTGCTTTCCACAGCCTGCTTTCCAAGTTTCTCCAGTGCCTTGAGCTGAGCTTGCCCCCTGTTAAGACATCTCAGGGACATTAAAGGCTTCATCTGCCTGCACCTGGGTTCCTTTGCTGAGAGCCCTGTCCTCTTAAGTGGTGCCAAATCCAGCCTGGGCCCTTGAAGGAGGTATAAGAAGAAAACCCACGCATCGATTCACAGCATCGTTCCGAACCAACACATCGATGTAAGGATTAGATGCATCGCCACTGCCCGCACCGGAGCGTAGTCCCCTCTTGACGCAACGACCACAGTTTTCTACACAAGCCCCAGCTTTCCGCCACAGTGCATCAGAAGAACCACTGCTGCACAAGTCTCCAGCATTGCATCACTGAGGTATGTGATGCAACGTCCTGACTGTGACGCAGCGCTTGCTTCATCGTTGTGAGATCGACGCCTCGCAGCTTGACTTTAGATGAATCGACGCATCGTCCCTGGGTGCCATTTTCTTCATTGACTCCGCACCGCAGTAAGGAACCATAGCTTCTTGCCACAAATGACGCATCACCTCCCCTGTGGTAGTAAGGAACAGATGCATCATCTCCCCTGCCTAGCAGTAAGGAACAGACGCATCACCTCCCCTGCAACAGTAAGGAACCAACACATCCCTGGCTCTTTCAGTGCATCACCTCCCCACCGACCTGCATAGTCTTTGTTTTTGATTCATCCCAGGTAGTTTGCCTCAGTCAAGCGCTTCATTGATTTCAAGGAACTACAGTCACATTTAATCTTTTAAAAGTGATATTCTTGCTTATGTATATTGTATTTTTTTCGTTTTGGTCTTGTTTTACTTGGATAATTATTGGCTATTTTTCTAAATGGTGTGGAGTACTTTAGTGGTGTTTTGTGTGTGTGTGTATGTGTGCCTGTCTGTCTGTCTTTTTTTCTGTTTACAAATTCTTTACACATTGCCTCTGAGATAACCCTGTTTGCTTTAGCCAAGGGGGTGAGCAGGATATATCTTGGCCCTTACCCTGGCTAGATTGAGGTCCCTACTTGGACAGGGTGCAAACCGACTGCCAACTAGAAAACCCATTTCTAACAAAGACGGAATGTTGAACAGATCAAAGTTGCTATGACTTGCCATCCAGGGCCATTTTTTTTTTTTTATATATATACTGCCTGTTTTATGAATGGTGTTTACTTTTATTATAGTACCCAGACTTTTTTCAGTCTCACACCAACCCCAGATAAGGGGCGGGAGAATGAAAAATAGTGTGAAATGGTGCATTTTAAACCCAGTTTCCACTTGAATTTGCTAAACCTCCATGAGTTCTGAAAGGGCACTAACAAAATATTCCTGTACTTTCTTGGTTCATTTTAGAGGGTAAGAGCAAGGACTAAAGAGGATACAGAATTGAGCAATCTTGCATTGTTTAGTTTGGTCCAAAGACGTGGTTTAAAGCATGTGAAGTTAAGACAAATACTAATGTTAGTGAACTAGCATTACCCAAATGTAGGTAGTAAATATTTTGTGAAATAATAAATCCAGTATTTTGTGGGGTTGAATTATGCAACGTGAAGAATTCGGTCATGAAATGAAATATCAGTGGCATGCTAATTACTAAGTAATTTGAGATTACTTTGAGGATTGTGGAAAAACTGCTACTCCGAGAGACTCCATTGTATTCAGAAAGGTTTGAGCATGTGCTGTGACCACTGAGATTTGACCTGTCTTCTCCATTCCTTAGGATGTCTTTCCGAGACTTCCTGCGGGAGTTCTCTCGGCTGGAAATTTGCAATCTCACCCCAGATGCTTTGAAGGCACGGAGGTACCGCAAGTGGAATACTACACTGTACGATGGTGCTTGGCGGCGGGGCAGCACTGCTGGTGGTTGCAGAAACTACCCAGGTACTTACCAGTCATTCAGACCAGCCCTTAAAAGTCTGACACTCTGGCTGTCATAGTACTTGGGTATAGCACACCTGCTTCTTGTCAGTCTGTCTCCTTAGAGTGAAAATAGTTCACATACTGAAATATAATTGTTACTGGAGTGCTACAGCTATCCCACTCTAGGCGTACTTGCCATACTCCATCACGGGCCATTTCCCCTCCAAACGTACAACCCTTTGGCCTGGAACTACATGTAATTGTTTCCTCTCCAACATGGTTGGTGTTTTTGCACACTATTTACTCACTTCTCTTTCTCACTGCAGCCACTTTCTGGGTGAATCCGCAGTTCAAGATTAAGCTGGATGAGGTGGACGATGATGATGATTATGGCAGTGAACGGGGATGCAGTTTTCTTTTGTCGTTAATGCAGAAGAACCGTCGCAAGGAGAAGCGCTTTGGGCGTGACATGGAGACCATTGGCTTTGCCGTGTATGAGGTGAGCTGCATGCAGTGCATACAGACCTACTGCCTAAAGTGAAGATATTCCAAAGTTCACCAAGGTAAAAAGCATCTGTTCACTGTATTATTGCTCAAAACCTGAGTCTTTTGAATACGGACACGTTAGTGTGGGTGAAGGTCTTTGACTTGTCTGAAGGTGGAAGACTTGCAAATCTGTCATAAACAAAATAGCCCCATTCACCCAGATAACTCCCCATGGGTGGACCTTATCTAACATTTGCAAAACTGTTTTCACACCGTGTTACTGCCAGAAGCTTAGTTTTCTTTCACCATGCAATAAGGAACAGATGGTATGGAGAAACGATTTGATTTTCTTGTAGGCAGGTTGATTGGGTATTTTCAATATATTTTTTTTTCAAGAACTAAATACTGCTGTAAGTTATCAGTAGTCAGTGATTTCTAGGCCAATCAGCTTGCATGTCTATGCATATTCCACTGACATTCTAAAATAATGTGCAACTTCTCTTTCAGGTCCCACCGGAGGTACGTGGCCAGCTTTCACTGCTCTTTACGTAGACATACACGTGCTCCTCGTAAGTATGTAGTATAGCATATTGTGAACCCTGGGAAGGCCGTACTTGCCTTTCCTTGGGCGGTCCTGAGGAGACAACTGCATGTTTATCTCGAGAATCCCCAAAGAGCTAGATGGCTGACGGGTTTGGTACAAACATATACAGCCTGTCATCACCAGGTTGTTAGGTACAACTATGCATAAGTGTAATGGGAAAGCTGTCAGTGTTGTATCACTTCCATGTGAGACAAGCTTGTTCTGCTGTTTCCTGTGCTTTTATTTATCCCGAGTAAGAAACACTTATATTGTTGTTGCCTTTTTTCTGGTTATTTTGTTTGAATAAAGCTTTTACTGCAATCGATTCCCATGCTGTGGCTGTTGTGTGTGACGGAAATTTGTACTGCTTCTGTCCATGATGTACATGTGCAGGTGTGAGAGACACTTGAATATTGGCTGCCCTTAGCGAATATGTTCTATTTATAGCTGAAGCTTACACTGCTGCGACCTGTGCTGTACCTGCCAGTGTGTTTGTGGTGAACAGATACCTTGCATCTGGGCTTGATGTAGAGCTGTCTTCTTTGATACGCAGTTGGTCATTATGGTCAATTTGTCTTCTGCAGAATGTTGGACAGTCAGCTGTTCACCTGAAGCGGGACTTCTTCTTGACCAATAGCTCACGGGCTCGCTCAGAACAGTTTATTAACCTACGAGAAGTGAGCACAAGGCTGAAGCTCCCGCCAGGGGAGTACATTGTGGTGCCGTCCACCTTTGAGCCCAACAAGGAGGCTGATTTCGTCATAAGAGTCTTCTCCGAGAACAAGCATGGCACAGTGTAAGTGGGATGAGCACTCACTCTGTTGCACTACTTCTTCGTACACACTCTTTTCAAGTAGCTCTTCCATACTGATTGTAAGCCTCCGCTCCCTCTAGAGGGCATTCTTTGGCTGCTTGTAAACTTATCTCCTCTCTTGTGACAACAGCACACAGATGCATGTTTGATATTGAAAGAGGTCTCCTGTGGTTTTCAGACGAAATGGATATAAGCTGATATGCAACTATGGTCCATCATGGCGCAAGTTTGTATGTAGTACATCACTTGTCCCACAAATTTGCATCATCAGTTTGTTAAAGATTTACATTATGCTTTGTATATTCCTGCCTTCTTGTTCTGGGGTCCTGAATAACCACAGGCTGATTTAGGAATTATACAATTGATGGTTTGCAATGAGGCTTCTTCTACTGATAACTGTAACTTCACAAGGCACTGTGATCTGATGATCTCTTTAGCTGTTGTTGTCCGCAGCTCGGTTCAGTTGGGAAAGCACAAGTACCTAGAAGAAACCATTCTTAAGATTTCATGCATGTTTGTTTTTGGCATGACTTGTCTGGTTGTGAGGAGACCTTGAGGTCTTGATCTGCGAACAGTAACTTTGATAATCAGTTTGAGGCCCAAGAGAAGGTTGTATAGCTGTAAAAAGTGTTATTTTTGTTTGGTTCGCACGTTGGGTGCCATGGACGAGCTGGTCTCGTCCTTGGCCACAGCCTTGTGTGCCGAGGATGAGAGCAGCTCGTCTTGCACCCAGCCCACGCGGGAGCGCTAGCACTCCCCCCATGGCCACCCACCCCTCTCCCCTCGGCAGGGATGGCCGGGGAAGCACTTCCCCTGCCACCCCGACCCCTCCAGTGACTTTTGATGATTTCAGCGCATGATCGCGCACTGACCTCATCAGAGGTCACCCCATGAGGATGAAAGCTCAGCTTTTTTTTCTCTTCCGATCAGGGGATGGGTGAGATCGGAGAGGCATGGAAGGCTTTTAACCACTGCTTCGCAACACCTTATCTTGTGCCCATTTTGGAATAACAGGTTTCCTTGATACCTATTTTACACTCTTTATATTTGACCAAATGAATTGCTGCATGCCCTGTATACAATGAAAACCCATTGCAAGGTGCAGCTCATTTACTGGCTCTGGGTACCTAGGGTTCTTGATGTACCTACATGCCCGATATAGCCCCGCAACCAGAAGAGTCCAGCAGACGTAACGGTATGTTGCTTTAAAAAATCTGCCATAGCAGGAAAAAGTTACAGAAGAAAACGTGGACAGAAATGGCAGCACTGAAACCGTGAAGGTGGAGGTGTTCAGGAGCATGAGCCTTTGGGTAACCATAAATTAACCTCTTTTTCTGGCTATTTGGGGTAGTTTGCGCTTATGCCCTCATAACTTTTTGTCCACATAAGCTACCCATGCCAAATTTGCATCCTTTTTTTCTTCAGCATCCTGGGCATTCTAAAGGTACCCTGAGTTTGGGGCTTCCCCCTGGGGAGACCTAGAAATTAGCCAAAATACAGCTAAAAAAGGGTTTATTTTCAGAAAAATGGGAAAAAAGGGCTGTAGAAGAAGGCGTGTGTTTTTTTTTTCCCCTGAAAATGGCATCAACAAAGGGTTTGCGGTGCTAAAATCACCATCGTCCCAGCTTTCAGGTAAAGGCAGACTTGAATCAGGAAACCACATTTTTCAACACAGGTTTGGCATTTTACTGGGACATACCCCGTTTTTTACTATTTTTTGTTCTTTTAGCCTTCTTCCAGTTAGTGACAGAAATGGGTGTGAAACCAATGCTGGATCCCGGACAGCTAAACATTTCTGAAAAGTAAACAAAATGTTGAATTCAGCAAGGAGTCATTTGTGTAGATCCTACTAGGTGTTCCTACAGAAAATAACAGCTGAAATACAAAAATATTGAAATTGAGATGAGAAAACAGGCATTTTCTGTATTTTTTACTCTGTAACGTTTTCCTGCCATGTCAGATTTTCAAAAGCAATATACAGTTACGTCTTCTGGACTCTCCTGGTTGTGGGGATATATAGGGCTTATAGGTTCATTAAGAACCCTAGGTACCCATAGCCAATAAATGAGTTGCACCTTGCAATGGGTTTTCATTGTATACCGGGTATACAGCAATTTATTTGGTCAAATATAAAGAGTCAAAAATAGGTATCAAGGAATCCTTTGTATTTCTAAAATGGGCACTAGATAAGGTGTTGAGAAGCAGTTATTTGCACATTTCTGAATTCCAGGGTCCCCATACTAGCATGTGAATTACAGGGCATTTCTCAAACAGATGTCATTTTTACACACTGTCTTACATATGGAAGGAAAAAATGTAGAGAAAGACAAGGGGCAACAACACTTGTTCTTCTATTCTGTGTTCCCCTGGTTCCCTGATAAAAATGGTACCTCACTTGTGTGGTTAGGCCTAATGCTCGCGACAGGAAATACAACATGGACACTTCACATTTTCCCAAAGAAAACTGACTTGTTTTTTGCAAAGTGCCTAGCTGTGGATTTTGGCCTCTAGCTCAGCCGGCACATAGGAAAACCTAACAAACCTGGACCTTTCTAAAAACCAGACACTTAGGGGAATTCAGAATGGGGTGACTTGTGAGGCTCTCACCAGGTTCTGTTACCCAGAATCCTTTGCAAACCTCAAAATTTGGCGTTTTCCTCACTTTTCAGTGATGGAAAGTTCTGAAATCTAAGAGGAGCCACAAGTGGGTAGGCCTCGTGTCCGTGACTGGAAATGCCCCACACATCAAAATGATCTATTAAAAAACTACCTGTTTTTGTGGGGAGGGGCACCTGCGTGTTTGGTTCAAGTTGCGGTGGTCATCTAGGGAAACCTACAAAATCCAGACATTTTTTAAAACTAGACACCCGGGGGAGTCCTGGGAGGTGTGGCTTGCGTGGATCCCCCAACATTTTCTTACCAAGACTCCTCTGCAAACCTCAAATATAGCTAAAAATATCACATTTCCCCACTTTTCTTTGTAGGATCTCTGTCCCGGTACAAATTTCCTACCACCCAATGTTCCCCTCGGTCTGCCGATAAAACTGATACCTCACTTGTGTTGGTGGCCCAGGTGCTTGCAACAGAAAAAGGCCAAAAACCTGTAGAGATTGAGGGGATAGCACAGCGAGTTGATAAGCACATATATTGTTTTTTATACATCTTTATGCTGACTCTGCTTTGGGGGCCCACACAAGTGAGGTATCATTTTACTTGGGAGACTGAAGGGAACGCTGGGTGGTTGGAAATTTGTGCCGGAGCAGTGATCCTACAAAGAAAAGTGAGGAAAATATGTTTTTTGAAGCAAATTTTGAGGTTTACAGAGGAGTCCTGGTAAGAAAATGTAGGAGGAATTCACGCAAGCCACACCTCCCTGGACTCCTCCGGGTGTCTAGTTTTCAAAAATGTCTGGGTTTGGTAGGTTTCCCTAGATGGAGGCCACATCCAGGACCAAAAACATAAATGCTCCCCCCCCCAACACAGAAAGTTAGTAATAGATCATTTTGATGTGTCCACGCACTTCAGTGATGTTCCAAACACTAAAATTTGAAAAAGAAACACACTTAGGTTATGTTAAAAAGACCCCTCACCCACCAACCAAGTTGGTGGCATGCTTCATCATCGGGGTCCCACTGAGACACCTAGCATGTCATGGGTGTGCTGCGACGCCTGTTTACAGCGGAGCATGTTTCGTTATTTTTACCGCACATACTGGTTGGATTTGGCATGAGGGTGAGTGATGGTTCAGTAGATAAAAATTTATTAACAAGAGATTGCACAAAAATAAAATGCACTGTTAATAACTGAAAGGCTCAAAAACTGAACCAATGACTCGCAGCTCGTGAGCTGTAAAGCTGCGTCAAGGCACCAACCGCTTTACAGTCCATTCACACACCTTTCATACATGACATGCATAAGACTATTCACGCCACCAGCCGCGAGCCCAGCACATTACAACCCTCGCATTAACAGACCGCGCTATTCAAGGGCCCATGTCTTTCATACGTCCACATGCCCGATACAACAATCACACCAGCTGATGGGAGTGTGCAGACTAGCGTTTGGATGGCACCGCCTGCCAAGCGCTGCTCCACGCACACCGCCTGCCAAGCGCCACCCCACGTACCCTGCCAGCCAAGCACCACTCCACGTACCCTGCCAGCCAAGCACCACTCCACGCACACCGCCAGCCAAGCGCCACTCCACGAACACTGCCAGCCAAGCACCACTCCATGCACACCGCCAGCCAAGTGCCACCCGATGCACATCACCAGCCAAGCGCCACTCCACTCACACTGCCAGCCAAGCGCCACTCCACTCACACCGCCATCACTTTTGTTTTTGTTTTGAAACAACAAGTATACCACTAGCTAATTATAAATAAGTACAACAATACAAACACAAGAGCTCTAACTGAAAACACAACAGTGATGCCAACCGTGAAACTGAACGTATGAAAATATAAAACGGCAGTTTACGCTCACAGTAGTTCCCAGTAATTCTTCTGTGTGTGGTAACTCCTGAAACAGCCAGCCACACACAGCCCAGGCTTTGAAGGACAGTCCGGGCAGTACATCCGGCTCTCCCTCCAGATACCTCTTCAGGAACAGACTCTACATTACTTAGTGGACAAGTGTTTTGTGGGAGTGGGAGGAATGTGATCAGGAAAGTGATCTTTCAATATAGACACATTCTCCACCACTGCTACTCTAGGATCTCTTGGCTGTTCCACCACAATAAGGCTCTCTATCACTGACTCCTGAAATTTAACAAATTTTCATTCTTGACTCAGTGGAACAATCCTTGAACACAATAAAAGCATTAAAAGTTGCCAAATGAAGTAAATGGATGGCCAACTTTTTATGATATACTTAAGACTTAAGAAGAGCAATGTACGGTTCTAACCTCAGATCTACTCTATCAACACTACCCATGTGCTTATTGTAGTCCAAAATGCACGCAGGTTTGCGCACTTCCGCAACCTGACCCCACACAGTCACACGAGAAGTACTCTCATCATGGATGGTAGTTAGCATGTACACATCCCTCCTGTCTGTAAATTTCAAAGCTAGAAGCTCATTATTACACAAGGCACTGCACTGTCCCCTCTCAAGTTTTTTACAGACAAGCTCCCTTGGATAGCCTTTCTGGTTAGAACGGATTGTGCCACAAACAACAGTGTCCACTCTGAACAATTCCTTGAACAACTGCACTCCAGTGTAGAAGTTATCTACGTACAAATGGTGACCTTTGTTAATTTGTCGTCTACCAAGTTCCCACACAATTTTCTCACTAACTCCAAAAGTGGACGGACAACCGGGGGGGTCAATACTGGAATCCCTACCAGTGTAGACCCGGAAATTATACACATACCCTGTACTAATTTTAGACAGCATATACATCTTAATTCCATATTGTGCCCTCTTGCTAGGAAGGTACTGCTTAAAAACCAAACACCCCTAGAACAGAACCAAAGACTCATCTACAGATATTTCTTTCCTTGGAACATAGACTTCTGAAAACTGGTCCACAAAATGATCAAGGACAGACTTAATCTTAAAAAGGCAGTCACAATCAGGGTTATCTCGTGGCAAGGCTAAAGCATAGTCAACAACATGCAGCATCCGAAGAAGAAGCAAATACCGATTACGAGTCATGGTTGCAGGAAATATAGCTGTTGATATTAAGGGACTAGTAGACCAATAAGAAGCCAGTGACTGCTTCCTTATCCAGCCCATCAAAAAAGTCAAACCCAAGAGCTTTTTCAACTCTTCCAGATTTGTGGGAGACCACTGGGTAGCTCTAGACTGAAGCTTAAGTCTGGCAGCGTTGTCCCTTAAATACTGCTCCGCATACAAATTAGTCTGCTCAACATTCTCTTCCAAAAATACATCGTCCATAAACAACTGAAAGAAATTGACAGGCAAAAGGTTTTCCGTATTGACTCTACGCCCTGGGAGACCAGTAAAGGCAGGCAACTGTGGCTGTTCCATGTTTGGGGCAACCCAGAGTTCAGTTCTTCCAATGGGAAACCTTACAGCCCCAGGCTACTGCACAATTGGCACATCAGTGTCCCCCTCTAAAACATGCCTATCATCTGCACTGAGAATGGCTTCCTCATCTGAAGATTCCTCTCAGACAGAAAACTCACTGCCAGAATCTCTCACTTCCTCCTCTGTCTCAGATGCAGAGTCAGTCTCATAATTATATCCAGAAGATGACTCAACAAGCATTCCAACAACCTGATGAGAGGTCACTGTGGCTAGCCATGATCAGTGTAACTTGACTAATGTGCAAACACCAACCAGCACTGTCTAAAATAAGTAATAAACAAAGTTTGGCTTTATCACAAAGAGTTATGCACTCAAAAACTATACCACTCACTTGCCTGAAAAAGCTAGACTCACCAGCAACTACTCCGCACAGACACAGCAATCACCAATGACCTCCCACTAAAAGAAAAAAGAATAGCAAATTAGACATCAGACAACACAACTATCATTGTGCACAAATCTAAGGACAATTTCACACACAATCATGCATTTAGTACACCACCTACAAACAGGTCGTTCATGCGTGGCAATAATACTCCTTTACCCTTACCTAAGGGGTCGCTGCCCTAAAACATTATAATGAAGATAATCTCTGGTTCCTAGTGGGTTTGGACTCCCCAGGGGGGACGAAACATGGATACTGTATTGTCCCCAGGGCAGCGACCCTTGCCTAAGCAGTTGATGCCCTTAAACATTATAAATAAAGATAATCCCTGGTTCCTGGTTGGTTTCAACTCCCCGGGGGACAGATCGGCCTAAAAAACATCCTATCTAGCACCCAGAGGAGACGGAAACATGTATACATTATTGCCTCCAAGGGAGCGACCCTTGCCCAAGGGGTCGCTCCCCAAAATACACAAAGAAAACATCCCTGGTGCCTAGTGTTGGATTCCTGCTCCACGATTGCGGGCGTGGCCAAAATACACAAAGAAAACATCCCTGGTGCCTAGTGTTGGATTCCTGCCCGCCTCGCCCGCAATCGTGGAGCAGGAATCCATTGAAAAGAGGCATGGGGAAAGGAAAATCTTTCCCCCTGGGTCTGTTTTTCCACCCCCATCCATCCCCCAGGAGAAGGACTCACCTTAAACACGTCCTTTCTCCAGATGCGCTGGAAGCAAATGGCTTCCAGCGCTTCCCCGGCACCATATGATGACGTAGTCATGCTGTGAACGCGCTGATGTCATCAGATTGCCGTGGGGGTCGGGAGGGGAAGCGATTCCCCTTCCATCCCTGATGGAAGGGGGTGTGGGCCAGGTGCAGGACGAGCTGGCCTCGTCCCCGGCATACGGGAACCATGGCTGAGGGTGAGACCTGCTCGTCCTATTCACCCAGGGGATTAAGCCAAATCCTGTCCCCATCTGCTTTGTATTAAGCTTCGAAATCAGCATATAAGATGGATGGTACTCGTTTGAAACACACAATTAAAATGCATTCCCAATGTGAGTTACAAAGCAGCACCGGCCATCTTGTTTTTGTATGACTCTTGGATTTTTCACATTCCCCAGGACTTCAGTGACTTAACATTAATGGCCGCACCCCCCACTATGAAAATTGCCACGACAAATACGACTCTCGCGCTGCGATTTTGCCTGCTTGCATATTTGCATATAATTGCATGCTGCAGATTTGTGTGTTTCCCGAATTTCCCAAATGGTCTGTATAGCCCAAATAGATCGGGTCAACACAACAGGTCATGACAGTGGAAAACCAGTGTTGATGTGTTTTCTTCTGGCTCATGCAGTCTGCCCAGATTACTTCCGGTTCATGATCTGCAGTGACCGATGCATAAAGTTTTGCAGTTTACTCCCCGATGTCTTTGATTCAATGCAGTTCTGTTAACCCATGTGCGAGTCCTCTGGATATGCGCCACATCCAATACCCAGCCTGCAGCCAATTTCCCACCCAGTCATTTAACTGTGATTTAATGTGGCGCCATTTGGCAAAGCTAATTTTGTGATGTGTGGCTGCTGTTTCTTTAGGTTGCAAGTTGGCAGATTAGTGTGTGAGTTGTTATTTCGCAATGAGCTGTATCCTTTTCTTCCTATTTTTTTTCTTTACCTTGGACCATTGCAATTTATTCGCTGTGAGCATTTCCATAATTTAATGCTGGGTGTGGGATCTTGAGTTGGATTCCTTGAGCAGCTCACTTCTTCCTTTGACTGATGGCGACCCTATTGGAGCTCTGTAACCCAGGAACATTTCCCAATGGGTGCTTCAGGACTGATTGTTCAACCTGTTGTATACTTTATGGTAGATTTTGGGCACACTTGCACTCAAGTTTGGAGGTAAATTGTCTTTATGAAAGGGAGACAGTTCTGTCTTTTGTATGCATTGTGAACATTCGTAAGGTACAACAATATTTACCTAGAACATTTTTGTAACTTCAAGACTCAATGATATGTAACAAACGTGACCCAAAACTTACAATAATGGTTGTCCAACAAGCATTGACAAATCCAACAGGTTTCTCCTGGAACATGGCTTAAATTTTTTTTTTAAGTGCTATGATGCAGCTGGCACTGTTCTTGTCATAGTGATTTTTTTAACTTTGTTATATCACTCACCAGCTCAATTGCTCTGCAGTATGTAAAAACACAATCACAAAGTCAGTAGAATTCGTGTAGGCGAAATGTATTGGCTTTGCCAATGCTTGTTAATTTCTGTGTTTCAGTGAAATGGTCTTGCAAGATTTTGTTTGTGTGAAAATGTTGTACCTTTCCTCTCACACTGAACATATTACCTATTTCTTCATACAGCAGTATTTCCCAATACCGTCATACGAGGGAATTGAATTTCCTGATAGTTGAAGACAAAGGAACTGCGCAGTGACTGACTGGGGGAAACACATTTTGTTTTTTTTGTTTTTTTTTGTTTTTGAAAATGCTTTATAAACAAAACCATGAAAAGAAAGGGCTTCCATGTAGCACACAGCAAAATGATAGATTGCGATATTTATGAACCCACTTAGAAGGTAGAGATTTGACTATTTCTGCTGTACTCAATAACTCCCGAACCTGCAAATCATGTCTTGTGTGATGTATGTTGTTGTTTGTCTTTTTTTTGCAGAGTGATGGATGATCAGATTTCAGCAGAGCTCCCAGAAGAGGTAAGGACCACCAACTGGACCTTCTCCTTCTAATGTCCTTTTCCATCCTTACACTTAGCCTTGAGTTTAGGAAATATGACAGAAATTAATACCAGTTGTGAGGCATCTTATGGGACAAGGGAAATCTGGGTTAACACCTCCCATCAGCGTATTCTGATTTGGAAATGCCAGAGAACACTTGGGAAGAAATCTAATGTATTGGCTTTTGTACCTACGCTTAATTGGTTACCTTTGGTCTTGAGAGATGTTTTTATGTTTATTGTATTTAGGTATTTACGCTTATTGTTTTTAGATTCACACAAATCACTATACTTCCAGTCATTACAAAATGTTAATACAGTCAGGTAGAACATGGTTTCACACGGGACACCTTTTGAGTTTAGACCCACAGGTTTGCTTTTACTTGGCTTCCATATCAATGTCATCCTTGGCTAGAGTTTCTGAGCACGTTACAAAGTTAGGGTTGTCTGGCATAGACCCTGGGGCCTGCAGATAGAAGTAAAGATACTAAGCAACTTCTTTTTTTTCGTAGGTGATTCAGTCAGAACAGGAGATTGACGATGGATTCAAGAATCTTTTCAAGCAGTTGGCTGGTCCTGTAAGTGAAGGCTGGCTCCTATTGGGAAGTTGTGTTGATCGTGGGGATGAGGGTAGGTGGTATCCAGCTTGTTCCTGAGGAGTCATGAACCCTTTGTGTTCCAGGCATGAATGATGAACAGATGAGGGATCCTAATCCCTGGATGGTCCCAGGTACTGTCAGGGGATAAGCAATATATTCAGACTTTGGGATATTAACCAGTCTTTCCTCTGCAGTAATGGAACCCGCTTAGAGCTCTGCCATAACACATCTAACTTGACATGCAGGAAGCATCATCCCTACCAATTTAATACAGCTGACCTCTGCCCTGATATATAGTACACCCTGCCACTCCTAACACTGGAAACCACATACGAACACGTCAAGAACTTCGATTTTGACCTGCAGAAACTCTGCTATCCTAGTCGTATAAATAGTTTTGATGTCTGCTTTTGTGACATAGTTAAGGGCGGCAGTACAGCCTTCCCACTAGTTCTGGCCCACATGCCCCACAAAGTCTCCATCTTTACCCTAATGCTTGTTTGTCAAAGTTTGCTGTTGACATTTGACTTTTTTCTTTCATTTTCCTGTGCAGGATTTGGAAGTCAGTGTGAAGGAGCTTCAAACCATTCTCAACAAGATAGTAGGGAAACGTAAGTGCACCTCTCTCTTACTGGAGGATGAGGCCATGATGCCTAACCATGCTGACTGGAACTTAGACACTGTCCTTGATTCTGCCTGCATCATCTTTGACACTGTGGCCTCCCCAGGGGATCATCTACCTCTTGCGGTAAATTTTTCGTGTCTAATTTTATCCAACTCTAACGGCTGCATTATCTTATTTTTCATTTCAGACAAAGACCTCCGAACAAAAGGTTTTAGTATGGAGTCCTGCCGAAGCATGGTCAATCTCATGGATGTATCCTTCCTTAAGACTCTCGAGCCTACATCTCCGCCTATTCTCTGTCCTTGCATAAAATAAGGGTGGGATCTGTGTATTTGCCAATTACTCTCACAGAGTCACTTGTATTTATTTCAGAGCCCCCCCCTCTAGCATATGTGCATTTTATGTGCGTGTGTGATCATTAACGAGAGTCTATAAAGTTGATATGCGTGTTCTCTTATTTGGGTCTTATGAAAAGTTACTTTCTTAAATTTCTCCTTCAACACATCGGATCATGTGAGAACCGCACCTCTTCAGGCTTTGACTGGCAGGCAATTGTAATTAAGGAATTGACGCATGCAAGGTTTTTGAAAGGTTTTACCAAGTTCATGTTTGACATCATCTTGCTTCATACACATGGGCCATATTGCTATCATTTTTGTAGGTTGAAATTATTCCAAAGTTGAAATTAAATTTGGATAGGTGACTCCATCTAGAATAAGAGTGATGGCCAAGGAACCAGAGAATCTATCATATCTTCATCTCATAAACAAACAATGGCCAAAATAATAGGATGCTGAAACGCTGATGATGAAACCATCAGTATGAATGATAAAAAAAAAGTTTAAAAAAAATAGACTACCTGGGAGTGCAGGAATGCCTCCATTACTTACAGCTATTGCATTACTCTGCATCCTTCCCTCCCTCGTATTTATTACCGTATATGACAGCCATGCCTTCCAAACACCACCAATCAGCATGCACTTTAAAATATAAATGCCCCCCACCACATCCTGGTAACAACAAAGCCCTAGACAGATCAGTTGCTTTGGAAAACAGGGCACAAGTGAGAGAAGTAATTAATGAAAGCAAAGAAAGAACTCAGAGTAATGCATTCACCAGTAAATAAATGACACATTACCTCTTTGACCACCCTTGCTCACATTCATTACTACCCAAGCAAAACAAAAACAAACAAACCAGGGCAACTGAAATTTGAATGCTTATAATTTAATAATTACTCCTTTACTCCCTATCCATTACAAACGTGGACATGGAAGCCCGTATAGCTGCCCTACAAATCTTTACTACAGAGGCACCTTGATTTTTTTCTCCAAAAAGGCCAACATTCCCCTAGTTGATCTTCCCTGAAATCCCAGAGGGTAAGGAAATCCGGTCTTATAGGCCAAAGTTATTTAATACCTAATCTTTCTGCTAAGGGTTTGTGTTGCAGGTTTAGCTCCCTTTTTGGCTAGCCCAAAGTTCACAAACAGGGAGGATGAAACCTTGAATCTTGATGCTGTGTCCAATTAACAAAAGACTGCTCTTCTTCCGTCTAACAGGTGTAGATGCCTTTTCTCTGAATCTGTAGGAGAGGGAAAAACACTGGGACAACTATCTCCTGATCCCTTTGGAATCCAGTTAATGCTGGGCTCAAAGGAGGGACCCAAGAATAATTCTGTCAAGAAATACCATAAGGAAGAGGTGTTTATAAGACAAGGTGACATAAAGCCCATAAGGCCGACTCCTTCTTGAGCAGGCAGACACTCTATTGTCCTTATTTTTTAAGAATCTTCAACATCACTGCCTTTGATGCAGGTGTCGCATATCCATATCTTTTCAAGTACTTTTCAGCATTAAAAGTTACTCAGACATTTGACATTGATAAGACACCTGATGCATGATCAATCTGGAACAAGTGCCTTGTTATCTCGTCTAGTCTGAATTGATGTAATTTATGCATATTTGGTTCTGAGAATGCAACTTAGACTAGCATCTTGATACGCATTGGTTATTCCAGACATTCCTAAGGTGATATGGGAAATTCCCATTTTATATAATATACAGTATAAAAGGGCTGCCACTTGACCATTGGTCAGGAGAGATATCCTTCACCCAGATTATCACACAAGAGATGCTGCCCTATTACACTTTCTACTGAAAGCTAATATTGAGCTGTGTCCAGCAGGAGAGGAGCTGATGCAATATGTGCTACTCACCAGTGGGTGTAAAAACAAACCTTGTATGGGTGAGCCAAAGTCAACAAAGGAACCCAATTCTCCTATTCTTTGTTGTCGAAGTATTAGCCACAAAGGAAACAGTTATAATTTTATTATCTGTCAGTTTCAAAGGCTGAAATGGTGGATCCTTCAGGAACCCTAGAACCACCTATAAATCCCAGAATGAGACGAATGACCTAGTCTGTGGTCTTACATTATTGAATCCTCAGAATAGTCTCTGAACTAATCCTAGTTTGTCAGGCAAATTGTCTCAAGTCTCTCTAAACGTCATAATAACAGTCCACTGGATTTTCAGTGTGGGAACCCTTAGTCCTAATGAAAAGCAATCCTGGAGCAAGGGAAGATTTTGAACCAAACCTGCCTTCTGCTGAAGTAAGTAAATTGTTTGGTCCACACCATTCACTGCGAGTACCCCTATTCTCTGTGTATAACTTTGTATGACATCAGATTGAATGGTACAGTCCAAACCCTCAGAAAGCCCATTCTTTTTCAGTCCTTTCCTTTCAACCTTCCGGCCTTCAGTCCTTCCCTTTCAACCTTCATACCTTTGAGCCCTCACTAAGGTGTCATGATATAGCGGAAGATACACTGGGGGCAACTGGGAGATCAGAAGTAGTATATCCTGACAAGCCCTCATTGATATCAGGAGAGGATACCTGCAAGAGTGGGGCCAAGCAAGTGCCATCATTATCACTGAAGCTTTCTGTTTCTTGAATGAGCAAGAACCTGAGATTTACTGGAAAGGGAGTAAAGGCATGAAGGAAATGAGACCTTCAGGTTAAGGGCAAGGCTCAGCATCCACTCCCCATGTCCCCTTCTCCACCAATCTTGCACAAAAAAGCTTGGAGGGCGTTCTGAGGGGAAGCAAAGAGATCTATTATCAGATGACCCCACATTTGCCATAATTGATGAGAAGCCTAGAGAGAGTAGGCAGAAGTCTAGAGAAGAATGGATCCCCTGCTCAGCTTGTCTGCTACTGTATCTGTTAACCCCTGAATGTAAACGGCCTAGATTAATATTAGTGTTTTGTCTGCCCAGCCAAATATCTTTATTTGATTTGTCATTTTCATTAAGATTTCATAACGGCGAGAGAGTACAGCGATTGTAAATGTATACCAGTTACATGGTGACACACTGGGAAGACATAAGTTCCGATTGGTACAGCATTTTCACATAAATGTTAAGGAAGATGTTGGGTGATGGGACTCTTATGATTGTAAACTGTTAATGGGGGGATAGTTGTTTGTTTTGAGGGGAGCGAGAGTCAAAAACATTATGCTGAATTACTGATTCGGGTTGCCCCAGTTGATAAGCTGTTAGAACAGATAAAGTGAAAGAGAAGGATAAAGAAGAGTAAGAAGAGAGTAGAGATTGGAGTAGGGGTAGGTCTAGGGGAGGCCTTAGACATACCCCTATGTTATATTTTGGACTGATAAACCGATCTCATGTCTCCTTGTCTCACTAAATATGACTTTGTAGCCATGTTGTCCTTAATGACTAACACCACCTTGTCCTTCAGTAGGTGGAGAACTATGAGAGGGCTAAATGAACTGCTTCAAACTCTCTCCGACTGGATGACGTGTCTGTTTGAGATGGAGGCCACAGGCCCTGAATCTAATGAGAATCAATCCATGTACCCCATCCCACTGTACTGCCATCTGTTGTTAGGATTAAATGAGATGTAGGTGATAAAGGAATACTTTGGGATTCTGAGAGTTCATCCACCAATGCAGTTCATGGGGTATTGAAAGAGACACCAAAATCTGGAGCAACATAATGAGAATTGGAATTCCACTGGGCTAGCTTGTACCTAAGCACCTTGCTGATGTGAAATCTGTCCCAGTGTACCAGAAACTAGTAGTTGCTACGCCCTCTCCACCTGTAACCAGTCTGGTTCTTTAGGAGAACTGAGGGAGGAGCCGCCTTTGGATTTTGTGTATTCTCTTGTCGGAAACGCTAACCGACCGCAGATCTGCTTGGAATCTTGTCCTTATGAACAGCTGATCCTCTGAGGGTAAAAGCTTCATTTATTAGGTAGCCACACGCCATTAGCACTGAGAGAACTGTGTCTGTATGAACACATTTTAGAGTTCTCAGTGAAAAATGAACCAGCCAAATGTTGAGGTAAGGCTGAACAAAAATTCCTTTTTAATTAAACAGTGCTATCGGTGGAGCTAGGACTTTGGTGAAAACTCTTACAGCTGACCTCAGCCCAAAAGGGAGTACCCTCCCAAAGTGAAGGAATTTCTGATGGCTTGCATGAATTGGGATGTGTAAATAGGTATCTTAGAGGACGATGGTAGACTTAAAAAGTCTCCTTTGGAGCTCATGGGAGTGATCCTTTGCAATATAACTATTCTTTGTCCCATTTATTAGTTTTAACAACAAAGCAGATGTGCAAACATATACATTTTTAAAAGCCATGAGTATGTGGTTTAGATTTACAGTCAATCTTTGTTAACATCACTGACAGTCATGTAGTACTTAACAATGTAAAGGAGAAGAATGGGGGAGGATCAGCAGTTTGGTGGGGAACTTGCCTTTGTAATTAGGGGATTGACGTTCTCTAAATGTCCAGCACCATCCAGCGGTCGTGATTTGCAAAGATTCGCGGTTGGTTATCTTACTTCGTATCAGCAAATGTATTCAAGACATTTTTTGACTATCGGACCCTGTATGGGAGTGTGTGCAAGTGTGAGTGCCAAAGTGGGGCAGAGTGTTGTAGTTGCAACAATCATTGACTGTTACATTTGTCTGTGTATGTGCGGTCTGCCTCCGAATGGATCGGACGAATGCACATCTTGCCTCTACCTAGTTTCAACACCTGTAGCTTAACACCTGTATTAAGCTAGGATAGTCTGGTATCGTTTTTCACTTCCAGATTGATAATATATGTATCCCAGATCAGCCCAATTGACCCCCGTTCCTTCCTGAACCAGGTCATTGTAATTACATCTGTCTCCCCTCTGGCCCATTTTTGCAAGTCCTGCAGCCAAAGTTTCACATCCGACGCCACACAGGCTTTTCATGGCATCACAATGCACCTTTTGAAGTGTATGAGGGCCAAGACTATGAATCTAGATGGTAATTTATCTTTTTGGGTCTTGCCATAAGGCCCAGAAGGCATGGTTCAGGATGAATGGTATGGGTCGATCCACCAGCTGCAAGCTCATTTCCAGCTCTAGTTCCCAGACACAGTGTAACACTGGGCATTTTTAAAACACCATGTGGTAGAAACCTGCGTCAGACTGATGACATCTAGGGAGATGCTCCCTCAAACATGGAGTGTGGGCATGTTGGGTGGGCTACGTGTGGTGTAAATAGATAAATTGTGTGTATTGGAATCTTGAGTTCTGCAATACTTGTTTAACCTGTGATAAGATATTTCTACAGTTCCGTGACAAACTGCGTTCGCAGGGCACTCTCCCGTTTACCTTTGTGATCTGAATTTCAAAGTGTTGCTGTGCTTTAATCAGACTCTAAAGTACAGTCACAGCTTTCCTGCCAGCACCATGAAAAAGGAGCCCCTTTGGGGATGTGGAGATTATTAGTTCTGCTTGACCCCCTCTGCATCTTATGCACACTGCATGTTGGATTGCATTGTAGGTAGAAAAATGCCAGACTGCCATGCTGTGCTTGTTCCCCCATGTCTTGAAATGAGTGCAGGTCACAGTCAGTATATAAGTCCCCTTCTTGAGCTACCCTGGTGTCTCTCCGGGACTGTGTATCGTGTCTCAGTGCAACTTCCTCCATCTGGGGTAGCATCCACAGTGGTAACTGGGGGCAGTGTCGGCCCCATTGTGTGGATATATCTATGCTGCATGCCATCACCACCTTCATTACGTTGGATTCACAGGATATGGGCTTGGAGCAGTTTGAAATCCAAGTCAGGATAGGTACGCTGCCCAGTATTCTTAACACTTTGGGTCTCACCATACAGTGGCCTTCTCCCAGCCACTGCAGGTGTGCTGCAGGTATGCCACTACATAGTATAGTTCATAATTGAGGGCACCCAGTATCCCTTCAAGCAGTGGGCTATGTAGCATGTGTAGGGCCACTTGCTTTCTACCAATACCCTACTTTTTTGTACAGTGTTTTGCTACAAAGAAGTAGATCTAGTCACGTGTGGAGGTGGTGCATTGAGAAGTAGAGTGAGTATTCCCTGTGGGTGGGGTACATCGGCCTCTGCCTCCATCCAGCGCAGTGAATACTGGGTTGCTCTGTGGCAGTTGGTGCCTGACATGTGTGGGGTAGATCTGTCTGGATGAACATCAGGAACACAATTGCAAGTCTCTTCCCCATTTACATGGTGCCATTTGGTTCTGGATGAGAGCTGGTGTTTATCTAGGAAACCTGCGTGGTCAGTATTCAGAGTATATATTGCTAAGAGCGTGATTTAGCCTCCGTCCAGGTGTTCCTCCCCCCCCCCCATGAAATATCTACTGTCTAGGTCTATCCTGGTTGTATGCACTGTGAGCAGTACTCCTGGTGCAATCCAGATTAACACCCCTCTTGCATAGGCCAAATACATTGGGACATAAATGTGGCTCCCCCATCTTTTATACATTTTTATCAGGTTTGTTTGGGTCAGGTGCATCTTTTGCAGACAGGCGATGTGGGTGCGCTGCTGTCTGAGGTACGGCGTGCCATTTCCTAGATGTTCCATGTTAAAATGTTGTATTTAGGTGTATAAAGCTTCTCAAGTTATGACATCTTGTGATTATCTTAATTTTAGATGTGCCCTATACTTGAGTGTCTAGGAAAGCCTACCTTCCTTGGGAGTTCCACCATCACTCCATGTTTTTTTTTATATATGATTTTTATTCGTTATTAAAATACAGCACATAATGATCACATTTCAGTAGTACTGCCAAAACACAGTCAGCATCCAAACCTTATCGTTGGAAACTTATCCCCAATGCCCCCCTACCTTCCTTACTGCTCTTTAATTACATCACTTTTCCCAGATGCCACAACCATATGGTAATTTATCATTGATGTGAGGGAGGTGCATAGAACAGAAGTCACACATTCCCCCTCATCCATTTAGTCGCTGGAAATCCCATTTCATCTCCTATTAGCTAACACAGTTACATATAAACATCTACAGACTCGATCCCACAGACATGCCAGTACACTGCCCCTCGTCACAAACTCCAGCAAGTTGCAGCTCTCAAGCCACTCTCATGCCCCATCTCTGAGATCATCAGGTGTAGATTTTGGTTCCAGCAGCATCTGCGCCAATGCGACCAGGTCATCTGCCAGTTTTTCATCTCCTTGTCCATGTTTTATCCTCACTTCCTCTGACACTGCCCATTCCAATAAGTCTCTAAGCCAGAGCTCATAATTAGATGGTGCACGGCTTAGCCATTTAATAGCAATGCTGCCGTTCACAAGCAGGAGTCCCAATAGCATACATTTGCAACTAAGTTTTTCCCTTTTGGTTCAGGTATTAGCCCCAGCAGGAGGGCCCTGGGTGTGGGTGTAATCATGCAGTCCGTGGCCCTCTCTAGATTAGTCACAATCCACTTCCAAAAAGGTGTGGGGGCATTGCCATTCTATGTGCACAAGGTCGGCGGGTTCGTCATCACAGCCTGAGCCGTTATCCGATTAGGAGGGGGAGATATGTTGTTGAGTCATCGGAAGAAATAAGCTTGATGAGTAAAGTTATATTGAATAAGTTTGAACCACGTTGAAGCTCACTTTTCTGGCCACCTCAAACACACATTCCCACTGCCGTGTCATCATAGCCTCTCTTAGTGTCTACTCTCACTTAAGCTGTGCATTGAGTATTATCTTGGGGAGATCTTCTTACAGGGCTCTGTAGATGTGATATATCATTCTGCGTCCCCATACCATGTTCAGGAGAGTCGTTAACGTATGGAGATTGGCGGCTTCATTGGGCAGCAAGGCCACAGCACATGGGCTGTCGCCAGCATTTTGGCATGTTGCAAATACTGACTGGATCCCAGCACAGAGAATTCAATAGCGTCCACCTTGTTAATGAACCGGCCTCCTAAGTAGAGATCCCCACCATCCCTCCACTTTTGATGGACATGGTTGCAGCTATGCTAGCAAACAGTTGCATATCCCAAATCAGCATATCTCTCACATATGGGGTTCGGCGTATTACATAGGCAACAGTTCACACCCACGCACTGCTTACCTGACACACAACAAAGGGTTCATCTTTTTTGCTACCGTCTGTCACCCAAGTACAGAGCAAGCAGAGTCCGGGCTCCACAGGTGACTTTTAAGATAATCTTCTCCCAGTTGTCATCAAGATCAAACCATTGGACAGCATGTTGTAGATGAGATAACAAATAATTATAATTCCAGGTAGGGGACTTCAATCCCACCACGCTCCCATGTCTTCTTAAGCATGGAGAGGCCCACCCTTTTCCTCTTGTTCGCCCAGAGCAGATCTAGAATCATTCCATCCAGCTGAGGAAAATTGCATCGGGGTATTTCATGCACTGTATTCTGAAGCCCATACGGGCATCTAGGCAGCACTACCATTTAAACAAAATCTGCCCTGCCCAGCAGAGAAAGCAAAAGGTACCTCCGGAATCTAATGGAGCCCCTCCATTGTCCTACCCATGCAAGGATCATAGAATTTACATTCAATATTGAGGAGGAAAACAACCCTTTTCAGTTAGGAAGTTGGGGGCGTGCTATGGCGGTGCCATTGTTACTATACATAAAGCCCCTAAATAGTACCTCCCTTGCAGATCATGTTCCTTGTGTATTCCCTGTGACCCTTGCTGATAGGTATCAAAAGCACTGCCTGAGAGCTGAAATCCATGATTGAGCACCAGAACTTTGAAAGGGATCTTCCTGTGTTGCAGAGCCTCTGCCACTACTTCTGTTCTGTCAATTGCTGCTTGTCCTTGGTGGGGCAGCCATGAGATTGTCGATTTACTTTCTTATTTTGACGCTTATGCTCCCATTCATGTTCTTGTAGTTCATCTCCTGCAGGGATCATTGTGCCTTTCAATTGTAATCATGTCCAGGTCTCCTCTTCTAATTGGAAGAAATGTATTGTCACAACCCCCACTACTCATAATCTGGCCAGGAAAAGAAGTTTGTATTTCAGTCGCAAAAGACATAGGCCTGATTACTCCGTCACAACGGTGATGGCTATCCCATCCGCCGATATCTAAATCCATTATATCCAATGGAATTCAGATTTCGGGGGACTGCATATCCATCACTATTGTGATGGGGTAACCCCTTCTCCAATATCTAAATCAGGCCCTTAGTTCCTGCTTCACAACCATGTAGTAGTTGCAGAATTTATTGTACCTCAGTTGTATAGCCCGGGTAGGTTGTGATGGTTACTTTCTTATGCGCCCATGGGTCTTTAGCGCTAAAGATCTGTAGTATAAGATCTTGGCTCCTGTAACTGAGCAGCCTGGCAACAACAGAGTGCAGGATGCTCCTGGCTGCAGCGATCGCCCCGGAACTCTGCGGGCCCTTTCAATTGAGAAACATTTGGGCATCTCTCCAGCTAAGATACCATCTTACACAACCACTATACAAGGACGAACTCCATATTTGGGCCACTGGCTCTTTCATGAAGGCCCAGTAAGTGGATGTTATTGTGTCTAAAGCAGCTTTTACAGCCATAGCTCCTTCACTGCTGCTTGGGCTTTTCGTAGTTGGGTCTGTAATTTGGTAAGTGTGGGGCGCATCACGATGATAGTTGATTCTGATTCAATTTATGCACTCTGCTAATTTCCTGTGGTCAGTATGGAGAAGATTCACTTCTATGTAGACTTAGGGGCTCATTCTGACCCTGGCGTCACCGACCGCCAGGGCCAACGACCGCGGAAGGACCGCCAACAGGCTGGCGGTGCTTCCATGGGCATTCTGACCGCGGCGGTACAGCCGCGGTCAGAAACGGGAAACCGGCGGTGTCCCGCCGGTTTCCCGCTGCCCCAGGGAATCCTCCACGGCGGCGCTGCTTGCAGCGCCGCCATGGGGATTCCGACCCCCTTACCGCCATCCTGAAACCGCCAGGAACAGGATGGCGGTAACGGGTGTCGTGGGGCCCCTGAGGGCCCGGGCACTGCAGGGGCCCCCTAACAGGGCCCCACATTGATTTTCAGTGTCTGCCAAGCAGACACTGAAAATCGCGACGGGTGCCACTGCACCCGTCGCACGCCTTCAACTCCGCCGGCTCCATTCGGAGCCGGCTTCCTCGTTGAAGGCGCTTTCCCACTGGGCCGGCGGGCGGCCTTCTGGCGGTCGCCCGCCAGCCCAGCGGGAAAGCCAGAATGGCCGCCGCGGTCATTTGACCTCAGTGCGGTCATTCGGCGGCTCCCACCGGGCGTGCGGTTACCGCCGCCGGCGGGAGCCGGAATGACCCCCTTAGGGCCTGATTTAGAGTTTGGCGGATGGGGTTACTCCGTCACAAACGTGACCTATATCCTGTCGGCCATATTACCCCATTTTTATCCTATTGGAATTACCATACAGCAGACAGGAAATCCGCCACATTTGTGACGGAGTAACTTGTCCGCCAAACTCCAAATCAGGTCCTAAGTCTATCTTGATTCTAAAATGGTCTTGATGTCTTGGATAGCTTGTAGTAGTATCCTCTTGCATAGTCCCTAATGTTTCTCTAGAGTAGATTCCATTTGGCTTTGTGATCCACCTACCGCCGTTTGCATTACCGGCATAACTGCAGTGTCTCTGGTAGGGGCTGATGGTGGTTTAGCAATGTGAGCATTCTGAAATGCATTATCTTTACCCAAGAGTTGAGTCTCTTCTTTTCCAGTTCTGGCCTGTTCTCTCCTGAGGCCCTCTAAGCTAGGAAAAGAATAGAACAGAAGCCACTTCCTACTTCTGAAAGAGGGACTGGAAGAATGCCTCTTTTCCAGTAATGCTTGAACGCCCTCCTGAATGTCTTGCCTCTCAATGGGATTTTTTTGGAACGAGAATTGGGATGGGTCCCAATTCTTAAGGTCAAGCTTCGAAGTCTTTTTCATAGCCTGTGTTTTTTAATATTCACAACGGGCAAACTGAAATACTCCTGCCATACCTTGTAAAAATACATTATCCTTTCACCTTTGACTTTGGGCAATAGTCAGGTCTTCTGTTTAGAATTTCCTGACTGATTGACTGATCCTGAGTCTTTGAATGACCTCTTTGACTGAAATTTCATACTGCATGAATAGTAGGGCTTGGAATCTTTCTTACAAACTTTCTGATGGTCTCAACCCCATGATCCAAAGGAACATGCTGACTTTCTTTTGTAGGGCAAAGTGTTTCCTGTCCTATGTGATCAATGAGTCCTGCTGATCTCCATAAACTTACGACCTTCAAATGGAAGGCAAATCAGTTTTCCAGTCTCTCATCCACAAATGTTTACTGGCTAGCACGGTAGCCCCAGATGCCACATCCCATGACCTTAAAATAGCTGCAGATACATCAACCAAACATCTCACTCCCTACTTCATCTACAACAGGGCAGTGCCATCCTAAATGACCACCACCAAGGACTAAAGATCTGTCACCAAAGATTGAGAGGTGATATGCAGCATAGGGTCCAGCTTTAAGGACCTGGTTATTGGCAGTAATATTTCTTTAGGTTTAAAACTTTTCTGTCAAGTGGATCTACTGGTGAACGGTCTGCTGGATTCACTGAAGAACGGACAGTCAAGAGAGTGAGGCTCGCATCTACTTTGACACTATGAGAAAGTATTTTTTCAGAATTCTCCAAGTTATAGGCTTTCTGCAGAATCCTCGGGATAGTAGACTGTTCCACTTCCTTCTATTGTCTAAAAATAAAGTCCTTGACCATTCTATCAACCAGCATTACAATTTTGGGAGGTCTATTATGTTGCAGAAATAAGTCTTCATCATATGTCGCAGGTACAGGATCGAACCCCAGGTTTTCTTTTATTTTGGGAAGTAATTGAAGGGATTTCTTTTCTCCTCACATATTTCCTTGCACCCAAAGTACTAAGACCCTCTGAATCAAACCCTGAAGAAATTTCAACAAGGGGATCAAAGTTTGCCTTCTTGGGTCTTTTCTCTTTTTCCAAAGATCTCTTCTGTAATGCCTTGGAGATTGCCACCCCAGTCAACTGCTGGACCTGAGAAGCCAACATAAGAGCTAGACTACTGGGGAATATAGATCTATATCACCTACATCTGTTTTTTCAGGCTGATCACAATCATCAGCAGTGGAGGAGGATAAATACCTCTCTCTCTCTCTCTCTCGCTCAGTCGCCAGTAGGTAGTTATCGTTATGACCATGTTTCCATAGAAAAACATTTTCTTTTACTTGCCTATATCTTTGGCACCGTTTGACAAATCTTCACAAAATGTTCCCAAAAAAGTGGCCTTGTGATTCTTGTTGCGCACAGGAAGTTGGGGCCGAGAAAAAGGGGGCTAAAAAAACGATGCATTTCCCATGTTAATTCTCATAGGACCTGTCAACATGTCTACAGCCCGAACCACTGGACAGAATTACACCAAGTTTGGCAGAAAGCTAGCTGCCGGTATGACGATTGTGCTTTTTGTTGTTTGGTGTAAATACGTTCAGTTGTTTAGGCGATATTTAAGGGCAAATACATTTGTATATCTCTGGGCGTAAATAATTTGCAACTTTTCGTAAATGCGTGGGCATAAAGAAGTGTTGCAATCGCTGATGGCAACCGCCGTTTTATTTCACAGGCAGCGGTCGCCGGGTTTGGGGGGGGATCCAAATTGAAAGGCATAAGGGCTCAGGGTGAAGGTACTCTGACCACAGGGGTTTGTGATATAGGTGTGTTTTAGGGGCAAATTATAGGTTTAATATAATTTTGCTCCACAGAGTGCAATATTCACGAAAATTCACAAATTTTCTCACATTTCCACGATTATTCGCAAAATATTTGCAACCATGGAAACATTTGAAAGAAGAAACACTCATTCATACACTAATTAATTCACTCATACATGCACTCAGAGGCTCAGGCGCCCACTCACACCCCCACTCAGACCCACTCATAGACTTACACACCCACTTTCAGACCAACTCAGACTCTCAATCAATCAATCAATTTGTAAAGCGCTACATACCCGAGAGGGTTTCAAGGCATGAGGGGGGGGGGTGCTGCTACTGCTCGAAGAGCCAAGTCTTGACTAGTTTTCTGAAGGAAAGAAGGTCCTGTGTCTGTCGTAGATCCGGCGGGAGGGTGTTCCAGGTCTTGGCGGCGAGGTACGAGAATGATCTGTCGCCGGAAGATTTATGTCGGATGCGGAGGACAGAGGCGAGGGCGAGGTTAGCGGAGCAGAGATGCCGGGTGGGGGTGTAGAAGCTGAGTCTGTTGTTCAGGTATGATGGTCCGGTGTTGTGGAGTGCCTTGTGTGCGTAGTTGAGGAGTTTGAAGGTGATCCTCTTGTTGACGAGGAGCCAGTGAAGGTCTCTTAGGTGGGGGGTGATGTGGCAGTGGCGAGGGGTGTTGAGGATGAGTCGGGCGGAGGAGTTTTGGATGCGTTGGCGGCGTTGGAGGACTTTGGATGAGATACCAGTGTAGAGGGCATTGCCATAGTCGAGTCTGCTGCTGACAAGGGCATGGGTTACTGTTTTTTTTTGTTTCTGTTGGGATCCATTTGTAAACTCTACAAAGCATGCAGAGGGTGTTATAGCCGGAGGAGGAGATGGCGCTGACCTGCTTTGACATGGAAAGTGAGGAGTCGAGGGTGAAGCCGAGGTTTCGTGCGCTGTCGGTGGGTGTCGGACCCAGCGTGGATGGCCACCATGAGTTGTCCCAGGCGGAGGGGGTGCGCCCAAGGATGAGGACCTCTGTTTTGTCCGAGTTCACTTTTTGCCGGCTGTCTCTCATCCAGTCGGCGATGGCTTTTAGTCCCTCGTGGAGGTTGGTTTTGGCGGTGTGCGGGTCCTTGGTGAGGGAGAGGATGAGTTGGGTGCCATGTAGATGTTGAATAGCATCGGGCTAAGGGATGAGCCCTGGGGTACGCCGCAGATGATGTTGAAGGCTTTGGATTGGTACGGGGGTGGCGGACTCTTTGGTTTCTGCAGGCGAGGAAGGATGAGGTCCATTCGAGGGCCTGGATTCCTGCTGTGTGGAGGCGGGATTTTATGGTGTGGTGACATACGGTGTCAAAGGCGGCTGATGGGTCTACGAGGATGAGGGCTGATGTTTCTCCATTGTCGAGGTGGCTTCTGATGTCGTCTGTGGCAGCGAGGAGGGCGGTTTCGGTGCTGTGGTTGCGTCCGAAGCCGGACTGGGAGGGGTCGAGGATGTTGTTGTCTTCGAGGTACCGAGTGATCTGAGTGTTGACGATTTCTCGATGACCTTTGCTGGGAAAGGGAGCAGAGAGATGGGCTAGAAGTTTTTCAAGTCCTTGGGGTCCGCCTTTGGTTTCTTGAGAAGGGCATTCATTTTGGCGTGTTTCCAGCTGTCTGGGAATCTTGCAGTTTCGAAGGAGATGTTGATGGCTTTCTGTAGGTGTTGTGCGATGGCCGTGTCTGCTTTGTTGAAGATGTGGTGTGGGCAGGGGTCTGATGGTGATCCGGAGTGGATGGAGTTCATGGTCTTGCGGGTTTTGTCATCGCTGATGTGGTCCAGGAGGTCAGTCGGCTGGAGCGGGTGGAGTTCGTGGCGGGTGGGGTAGGAGCGTCCAGAGTGTATGGGGAGTTGAAGCTGTCGTGGATGTCTGTGATTTTTTGGTGAAAGGCGGTTGCTAGGGCGTCGCATAGTTCTTGGGAGGGGGTGATGTCATTGACGGTGGCGTTTGGGTTGGAGAATTCTTTTACGATGCTGAAAAGTTCTTTGCAGTCGTGGGCGTTGTTTTCTAGGCGGGTTTTGAAGGAGGATCTTTTCGCTAGCCTGATGAGTTGGTGGCGTTTGCGTGTGACATCCTTGAGTGCTGTGTGGTTGTCTGGAGTGCGTTCGAGTAGCCATATTTGCTTGAGTTTTCGGCAGTGGCGTTTGGAGGCTTGGAGGTCGTCGGTGAACCAGGTGGCTCTTTTGTTGATGTGGTTGTTGGAGGGTTTTCTGAGTGGAGCAAGGCGGTCGACGCAGTCGTTGATCCTTAGCTTGAGGTTGTGTGCCAGGGTTGGATGTCAGGGTTGGTGGGGTTGACAGGCGGTTTCTGGGCTAGGGCGTTGGTTAGTTGGAGTTCGGTGACTTTGCCCCATCAGCGGCGTGGTGGTTGTTCGGTGAGGTGGTGTTCTGTCTGTTTCTTGAACGTGAAGTGGATGCAGTGGTGGTCGGTCCAGTAGAGTTCGGTGGTATGGTTGAAGGTGACGTGGTTGCTTGTGGAGAAGATGGGGTCAAGGGTGTGACCGGCTGTGGTGGGTGGGTGTGTTGACGAGCTGTGTGAAGCCGAGGTTTTCGGTCAGGGTGGTGGAGTTGGTGTCATTGCTGTTTTTGAGGTGAAAGTTCAGGTCCCCGAGGAGGATGTAGTCCGTGGAGGCGAGTGCGTGGGTGCTGGCCAGGTCAGCGATGGTGTTGCTGAAAGGTGCCCTGGGTCCTGGGGGTCTATAGATGAGTGTTCCTCTGAGCGTGGTGTTGGGGTCAATGCGGACTTGGAAGTGAAGGAGCTCGACGGCGCTGAAGTAGTCGTCCAGGGTGGTTTTGACTTCGAGGGTGGCTTTGTGGACGATGGCTATGCCTCCTCCCGTTCTGTTGGTGCGGTCTCGGTGAGCGACTTTGTATGCGTTTGGGATGGCTATGGCGATGTCGGGTGCTGAGGAGTCGTTCCACCAAGTTTTGGTTAGAAAGACCACTTCCGGGGAGGTGGAGTCGAGCAGGTCCCAGACTTCGATGGCGTGCTTGCGTGCTGAGCGGGTGTTGAGGAGTATGCAACGGAGGTGGTTGGTCTTGATCCTAGGAGGTTTGTGTGCTCTGTTGCAGGTGAAGCAGCAGTTGTGGCAGGAGAAGGGTCCGTGCGTGCTCTTTGGAGAGGCCTGGAAGCAGGTGGTGTCTCGGCTGGTGCTGAGTGCGCGGAGGGTGTCAGCGTTATAGCGAATGCTGAGGGGGTGGCTGTTGCCGGGGCCAGGGGTTCTGGTGCTGGGCGCGGTCCCGGGGCCGCGGCTGCCATAAGAGGAGGGGAGGGTGGGAGTGTCAGCTGGGAGGAGGGTGGGCTTGTCGAATGGGAAGGCCGGGGGGGTTGGGCCGCAGGGGACGCAGCAGCAGGAAAAAAAGGCAAGGACAGGCAATCTAAAATGGGGGGGAGGCGGGAGGGGCCGCAGGGGACGCAGCGGACGCAGCGGTGGAAAAAAAGGCAAGGACAGGCAATCTAATACGGAAGGGGCGGGAGGGGCAGCGGAGGACGCAGCGGCGAAAAAAAAAAGGCAAGCACAGGCAATCTAAAACGGGGGGAGTCGGGAAGTGCCGCAGGGGATGCAGCGGTGGGAAAAAAAAGGCAAGGACAGGCAATCTAAAATGGGGGGGAGGCGGGAGAGGCCGCAGGGGACGCAGCGGTGGGAAAAAAAGGCAAGGACAGGCAATCTAAAATGGGGGGGGAGGTGGGAGGGGCCGCAGGGGACACAGCGGCGGGAAAAAAAGGCAGGGACAGGCAATCTTGCTGTTAAAAGAGCTCTCATGTATTATGTAGATAAAACAAAAGATTGCAGAAAATCTAAACAACTTTTTGTAGCTTTTCAACAACCTCATAAGGGTAATCCTGTTTCACATCAAGGATTAGCCAGATGGATAGTGAAGTGTATTCAGACTTGCTATCTTAAGGCCATAAGACAGCTATTAGTAACTCCTAAAGCATATTCTACTAGAAAGAAAGGAGCTTCAATGGCATTCTTAGGAAATGTACCAATGGCAGATATATCCAAAGCAGCCACATGGTCCACACTACACACATTTACTAAACACTACTGTGTGGATGTGCTCTCTCACCAACAAGCAAATGTTGGTCCAGCAGTGCTTAAAACACTATTTCAAACTACCCCAGCTCCTACAGGCTAGCCACCGGCATGTGTTTCTGCAGCTACCCATGCCATCGAACGGAAAATGTTACTTATCCAGCAGACATCTGTTCGTGGCATGTAGTGCTGCAGATACACATGTGCCCTCCCTCCTCCCCGGAAGCCTTTAGCTGTTGTAGTACTTTCTTTATGTAAATATGTATATACACTGCATGGACACCTTCTTTTCTTACTATATATGTGTGTATATATATATATATATATATGTATGTTCGATGGCATGTGTAGCTGTAGATACACATGCTATGCATATCCCTTCCGACATCTAGTGTTGGGCTCAGAATGTTACAAGTTGTTTTTCTTCTAAGAAGTCTTTTGAGAGTCACGGGATCAAGTGACTCCTCCTCTCGGTTCCATTGCGCATGGGCATTGACTCCATTGTTAGATTGTTTTCTTTCCGGGTTTGGACTTGTTTCCTCTTGATCCGAGGTTTCGATTCGGAAAACTTTAGAAAACCTTCTTATTCGTCGGTATAGTTTCAGTCGCATTTTCCATCTAGCATTGAACCAGTAGTACTGTCCGAACCTTCTTTTTGCTCTTCGGGGCGCTTGCGCCCAACTCAGGCCTATTCGGGCCTACCACGTGGAAAGCCTGATGGATCGGACTCCATTACGATTCTGCCCTTAGTGCACTGCCAAATACCCCTATACAGACCAGCACTTAGTTTGTATTTTGTGCCTTTCTCCAGACCATCGGGAGGAAAATTGTGAGGCCTGTCGATCATTTTGTTCAAAGAAGACTCTCAGAGATTGCAGAGCTAGAAGACTCGAAATGGCGTTGAAAAGCAGTGAACATCTCGACGTCGCTGAAGAAGAGCAGTCACAGACAGCAGTCTCCATCCGAGACACAGACTCTGAACAGGAATCGGAGGACAACAGACCCATACAGCTGGACAGTATGCGAGTACGTCTGCCCCTACACTCCTGCGGAGAAGATATTTAAAGTCCTTGGGTACACCACTGCCGGAAGGCCATAGTTCGGCCTGAAAAAGGACGGTCGGCGCCGAACAAGGCCACTCCTCCGTCTACTTCTGAGTTGAGTAAATCTATCAAAGGCTCCGTTTCAGACTCCGGTAAAAAAGCCCATGCTTAGGAGTAAAAAATTCGGCAGTCGGCTGTGGAACCCAGACCTTCCGAGACCGAAAAAACAACAAACTTCGGAGCCGAAAAAATCCTCATATACAGAGGAACAAGGACTGTCAAAATAATTGAGAGAAACCCATAAAACCTCTGAGGAAGAGCTTGACTTTGAGCCCATATTACAAATCATGGATGAGAGACAATCTAGAATACACACCCATAAAGAGACAGGAAGAAGTGTCACTGCACCTCCTTTAAAAACGAAAAAGAAAGCTGGCTTTCCAAGAGGAACTGCACTCTGTATAGCCACCAGCAAAGGTGCAAAAACAAAAGGAGAAGCCAATACCTCTTCATACTTCTCCTCATTCTCCAAATTATCTGTCCCACCTCACACCAGCCCACCAACAATGCCTTCTCCAACACATTCATTATATTCACAAGGAGATACGGCAGACCCATGGAATCTTTATGACCCTCATCCCATTCCAGATAATGACCCAGATACTTACCCATCAAAACCATCTCCACCAGAAGATACCACTGCATACATCCAGGTCATATCCTGGGAAGCAGCTTATCATGGAGTAACCATGCATTCAGAGCCATTGGAGGAAGATTTCTAATTTAATACATTATCTTCTACACATTCCAAGTATCATTGTCTCCCAATGTTACCAGGCATGGTAAAACATGCAGACCAAATTTTTAGAGAGCCTGCTAAATCTATGATTATCACACCTAGAATCAATAAAAAGTATAAGCCTGCCCCCTCTGACCCAGATTACATTACTCACCAGGTCCCTTCTGACTCAGTGGTAGTCAGTGCAGCACGAAAAAGGGCAAATAGCCAGTCTTTAGGAGATGCACCTCATCCTGATAAAGAAAGCAGAAAAATTGACACAGGGGGGAAAAGAGTTGCTACACAGGCAGCAAATCAGTGGAGAATTGCAAATTCTCATGCACTTCTAGCCCACTATGATAGGGCCCATTGGGATGAAATGCAGGGTATTATACAGCATCTCCCAAAAGAACACCAGAAGAGGGCACAGCAAGTAGTAGAAGAGGGGCAAGCGATTAGTAATAATCAAATAAGATCTGCCCTTGATGATGCTGATACAGCTGCAAGGAGCATAAACACTGCCATCACAAACGGAAGACATGCATGGCTGCGCTCCTCTGGTTTTAAACCAGAATTTCAACAGGCTGTACTTAACATGCCTTTTGATAAAAAGCACATCTTTGGCCCAGAAGTGGACACCGCTATTGAAAAACTGAGAAAGGACTCCGATACTGCGAAAGCAATGGGCGCTTTGTACACCACCCCATATAGAGGTTTATTTTGCAGGCCACAGTTTTGAGGAGGTTTTAAACCACAATCCTCAGAGGCTTCCACCTCCCAAACAAACCAACCACAACAAACCCAATATCAACTAAGTGGGTTTAGAGGATCATATTGAGGTCAATACTTAAGAAATAGAGGTAAATTCCAAACCTCTAAACAACAACACAACCTAAACAGTGACTTCCTTTCCTCCCGTCCACTCCACACATCTCCTGTGGGGGGGAAGACAACAGCAGTTCCACTCTCATTGGGAAAATATAATCACTTTTAACTGGGTATTATCCGTAATGGCTATTGCCTAGAATTGATAACCACCCCTCCAAACATTCCGCCAAGATATCACAAGTTGTCCCCCGAACATACAGTTCTGTTACAACAAGATGTACAATCTCTACTGTTCAAACAAGCAATAGAATTAGTTACACAGTCCCAACAAGGAACAGGAGTATACTCACTATACTTCCTAATTCCCCAAAAAGATGGCACCATCAGGCCCATAATAGAGGGCCCCTAAATCTATACATCTTGTCAGAGCATTTTCGCATGGTAACTCTGCAAGATGTTATTCCACTATTGCACAAACAAGATTTTATGACTGCTCTAGACCTCAATGATGCATATTTCCACATACCCATCCACCCAGCTCACAGAAAATACCTCAGGTTTGTCATAGAAGGAAAACAGTACCAGTTCAAAGTGTTGCCATTTGGCATAACATCTCTAAGGGTGTTCACAAAGTGTCAAGCAGTAGTAGCAGCATACTTAAGAAGACAACACATCCATGTCTTGCCATATCTAGATGATTGGCTAATAAAATCAAGAATTCTTACACAATGCCAAAAAGATACTTGTTATGTGATAGAAACTCTGCACACTTTAGGGTTTTCTTTAAACTAGCAAAAGTCACACCTTCAACCAGCACAAGGACAGCCGTATCTAGGTGCATTCCTAAATACTCAACTAGCTCCAGCTTATCCAAATATACAAAGGATACAAGCTTTCCAAAATTTAATACCACTCATACAGCCAAATCAAAAATACACTGTAAGATTTATCATGAAGATTCTAGGGATGATGGCATCTTGCATAGCTATAGTTCCACATGCAAGATTAAACATGTGGCCCTTACAACAGTGCCTTGCACAACAATGGCTACAAGCACATGGTCAACTTCAAGATCTAGTGTTGATGGACTGCCAGACACATATGTCCCTTCAATGATGGAATCGCAGTTTTAATGAAGGGGCTATCGTTTCAAGACCCTGTGCCTCAGACCATAATTACAACAGATGCATCAATGATCGGTTGGGGAGCTCACCTAAACAATCAAACCATTTAGGGTCAGTGGGATGTCAAACAGAAACAGCTACACATAAACGACTTAGAATTATTAGCTGTGTTCCTTGCCCTAAAAGCATTTCAACCTCTTCTCAAACAGAAGAATGTTCTCATAAAAACAGACAACACGATAACCATGTATTATCTCAACAAACAGGGAGGGACACATTCATCTCAGCTGTCCCTTCTAGCCCATACAATTTGGAAATGGGCAATTCACAATCAAATTCATCTACTAGAACAATACATTCAAGGAATAGACAATCAGTTGGCAGATCTCCTCAGCAAAAATCACAAACAAAACAAACACACGAATGGGAGATTCACTCCCAAGTACTTCAAGAGTACTTTCAAAACTGGGGAACACCAGACATAGATCTATTCGCAAGAAGCGAAAATGCTAAATGCCAAAACTTATCATCCAGACACCCACATCCCCTATCCTAGGGTAATGCTCTATGGATCAATTGATCAGGGATATTTGCTTATGCTTTTCCTCCTCTCCCACTCCTTCCATTTCTAGTCAACAAATTACGGCAAACGTCACTCAACAGGATACTCATAGCACCAACATGGGCACGCCAGCATTGGTATACAACACTATTAGACCCATCTGTAGTACCTCACTCCAAACTCCCAAACAGACCAGATTTGTTAACGCAAAACAAAGGTCAAATCAGGCATCCAATCCCCAGTGCTCTCAATCTAGCCATTTGGCTCCTGAAGTCATAGAATTTGGTTATTTAAATCTTCCATCAGAATGTATGGAAGTAATTAAACAGGCACGAAAACCTAGTACTAGACAGTGCTACGCAAACAAGTGGAAATATTTGTCTACTATTGTCAATCTAAAACCATAGATCCACTTACAGCATCTATACAAGATATTGTATGCTATTTACTTCATTTACAAAAATCTAATTTGCTTTTTCATCCATTAAAATACACCTTACCGGAATATCTGCATATTTACAAACTATTCAACATTACTTTTCTGTTCAGATTTCCTGTTATCAAAGCCTTCATGGAAGGATTAAAACGCATCATTCCACCCTGAACACCACCTGTTCATTCATGGAATTTAAATATTGTACTTACCAGACTCATGGAACCACCTTTTGAACCCATGCACTCTTGCCAAATTCAATTTTTAACATGGAAGGTCGCCTTCCCTGTGGCTATTACTTCTTTAAGAAGAATTAGTGAAATACAAGCATTCACTCTTGAAGAACCTTTTTTCCAAGTGTACAAACATAAGGTTGTACTAAGAACAAATCCAAAGTTTCTTCCAAAAGTAGTATCTCCTTTTCACATCAATCGAACAGTGTAATTGTCAGTCTTCTTTCCACAGCCAGATTCTGTTGCAGAAAGAACTCTTCATACATTAGATCTCAAAAGAGCTCTTATGTACTACATGGACAGAACTAAAGATTTTAGAAGAACAAAGCAACTTTTTGTTGCTTTCCAACAACCACATACAGCAATCCTATATCAAAACAAGATTTAGCTAGATGGATTGTTAGATGTATACAAACATGTTATATCAAAGCAAAGAGACAACGTCTGAGCACTCCTAAAGCACATTCTACAAGAAAGAAAGGTGCGACAATGGCTTTTTCAGGAAACATACCAATGGTTGATATATGCAAAGCAGCTACAATGTCAACCCCTCATACATTTACAAAACACTATTGTGTTTTCACAGCAACAAGCCACTGTAGAGCAAGCTGCCGTAAGGACTTTATTCCAAACAACTTCAACTCCTACAGGCTAGCCACCGCTTTTTGGGAGGACTAACTGCTTTGTAGTCTATGCATAGCATGTGCATCTGCAGATACACATGCCATCAAACAGAAAATGTCACTTACCCAGTGTATATCTTCTTGTGGCATGTAGTGCTGCAGAATTACATGCACCCTCCCTCCTCCCCGGAAGCCTGTAGTTGTTTAAGTTTCTAACATTTGTACATATGTTTAGACATTTACATTTGCGTGGACATCTCGTCATATTTCTCTACTCTCTCCTTTCTTCACCCTCTGCGGGAAAACAATCTTAACAATGGAGTCAATGCCTATGCGCAATGGAACTGAGAGGAGGAGTCACTCGATCCTAGGACTCTCAAAAGACCTCTTTGAAGAAAAACAACTTGTAGCTCTCCGAGCCCAACACTATATGTCGGAAGGGATACGCATACCATGTGAATCTGCAGCACTACGTGTCACGCCGAACAGATGTACACTGGGTAAGTGACATTATATATATATATATATATATATATAGAAATATATATATATATATATATATATATATATATATATATATATATATATATATATATATATATATATATATATATGTTCGGTGGCATGTGTAGCTGCAGATACACATGCTTTCCACATCCCGCCATCTAGTGTTGGGCTCGGAGTGTTACAAGTTGTTTTTCTTCGAAGAAGTCTTTTCGAGTCACGAGATCGAGGGACTCCTCCCTTTTCGGTTCCATTGCGCATGGGCGTCGACTCCATCTTAGTTTGTTTTCTTTCCGCCATCGTGTTCGGACGTGTTCCTTTTCGCTCCACATTTCGGTTCAGAAAGATAGTTAGAATCTCGGAAAATTCGACGGTATTGTTTGCGTTCGGTATCGGGTTAGTTACAACAGATTGACACTAACTTTTGAAGAGCTCCGGTGGCCCTTTGGGGTTTTTCGTTCCCCCGTCGGGGCCTGGTCGGCCCAACCACGTATCTCTTCAAGGCTAATGGAACGGACCCCATTCCGCTTCTGCCCCAAATGTCACAACAAGTATCCTTATACAGATCAGCACCTGGTCTGTAACATCTGTTTGTCTCCACAGCACAAAGTAGAGACTTGTGAAGCCTGTCGAGTGTTTCGGTCGAGGAAGACATTAAGACCGAAGAGCGAGAAGACTGCAGATGGCGTCGGCGCCGACAGGACAAAGACATTTGGAGGAGGAAGAAGAAACCTTCTCCATCGAGGAGTCGGACTCGGACGATCCCGAACAGACGCCTAAAACCATGAGTAAGACGTCGACGCATAAAACTCACGAGAAGACCGCAAAAGCCCAGGGGACGCCACTGCCAGCAGGCCATGGCTTAACCCGAAAAATAGGTGACCGAACATCGGCACCGAAAAAGGGCACGCATGTGTCAAAGACATCCGACTCCGGTCGAGATACACCGCAGACTCGGCACACAGCAGACTCGACCCAGAGACAGCGGGTCCGAGCAAGTTCGGCACCGAAACGGCGGCACCGAAACAAGTCGGCACCGAGAGAGCAGGATGCCGAAAATAAAAAAAAGTGTCGTCGGAGCCGAAAAAGACTGCCAAAAAAGGTTCGATTCCGAAACATCCGGCCTCGGAACCGAAATCAGGTTCCTATACAGAGGAACAGGGACTGTCCTCACAAATGCAAGGACATAAGTTCGGACAAGAACTAGAGTCAATGGAGCCAGACTACACTCAGAGAAGTTTCCACATCCAAAAGGACACAGGGAAGATAAGTACTCTTCCCCCAATTAGGATGAAAAGAAGACTTGCCTTTCAAGAAAAAGACAAGCAGCCACAGGCAAAGGTGGCAAGACAAATAACACCGTCACCATCTCCACCACGCTCAACGCACACATCACAGGTAGCCACTCCACCACTGATGCAATCCCCAACTCATACTGGAATGAGTCAGGATGATCCCGACTCATGGGATCTTTATGATGCGCCAGTGTCAGATAACAGCCCAGACTGTTACCCAGCGAGACCGTCGCCACCTGAGGACAGTACAGCCTACACACAGGTGGTGTCAAGAGCAGCGGCATTTCATAATGTCACCCTGCATGCAGAGCCTATTGAGGATGACTTTTTGTTTAACACACTATCCTCCACGCATAGCCAATACCAAAGCCTCCCTATGCTACCTGGAATGCTGAAACACTCCAAACAGGTGTTTCAGGAGCCTGTGAAGGGCAGGGCCATAACTCCAAAGGTGGAGAATAAATACAAGCCACCACCAACAGACCCGGTATATATCACGCAGCAATTAACACCAGACTCTGTGGTAGTAGGGGCAGCTCGCAAGAGAGCAAACTCTCCCACCTCGGGAGACGCACCACCTCCAGACAAGGAGAGTCGCAAGTTCGACGCTGCGGGGAAAAGGGTGGCAGCACAAGCGGCCAACCAATGGCGCATTGCCAACTCACAGGCACTGCTGGCAAGATATGATAGGGCTCATTGGGACGAAATGCAACATTTCATTGAACATTTACCCAAGGAGTTCCAGAAAAGGGCACAACAGGTGGTGGAAGAAGGACAGAGTATCTCAAACAATCAGATACTGTCAGCAATGGATGCAGCAGATACGGCTGCTAGGACAGTAAATACAGCAGGAACCATAAGGAGACACGCATAGCTGCGTACGTCAGGATTCAAGCCGGAAATACAACAAGCCGTGCTGAATATGCCTTTTAACGGACAGCAGTTGTTTGGGCCGGAGGTGGACAATGCTATCGAAAAACTTAAAAAGGACACTGATACGGCCAAAGCCATGGGCGCACTCTACTCCCCACAGAACAGAGGCACATTTCGCAAACGCAGTTTAGAGGGGGGTTTCGAGGACAAACTACAGAAGCCACAACCTCACAAACAAGGCCCACTTATCAGAGCCAATATCAGCGGGGAAGTTTTCGGGGACAATATAGAGGGGGACAATTCCAAAAGAGTAGAGGGAAGTTCCAAAGTCCCAAAACTCCTCAAAACAAGCAGTGACTTCCACGTCACAAATCCCCAACACATAACACTTGTGGGGGGAAACTAACCAAGTTTTACAAACATTGGGAGGAAATAACAACAGACACTTGGGTCCTAGCAATTATCCAGCATGGTTATTGTATAGAATTTCTCAAATTCCCTCCAAACGTCCCACCGAAAACACACAATATGTCAAAACAACACATGGACCTTCTAGGACTAGAGGTCCAAGCGTTGCTACAAAAAGAAGCAATACAATTAGTACCAATTCATCAGAAAGGAACAGGAGTTTACTCTCTGTACTTTCTCATACCCAAAAAGGACAAGACTCTAAGACCTATATTAGATCTCAGAACGTTAAATACCTACATCAAATCACATTACTTTTTACATGGTGACATTTCAGGATGTAATCCCACTGCTCAAACAACAAGACTACATGACAACACTAGACCTAAAGGATGCATATTTCCATATACCGATACATCCTTCACACAGAAAGTACTTAAGGTTTGTATTCCAAGGGGTACCTTACCAATTCAAGGTGTTGCCATTCGGAATAACAACTGCGCCAAGAGTTTTTACAAAATGCCTGGCAGTAGTGGCCGCACATATCAGAAGGCAACAAATACATGTGTTCCCGTACCTAGACGATTGGTTAATCAAAACCAACACGCAAGAACGGTGTTCACAACACACAAACTACGTCATAGAAACCCTCCACAAACTAGGTTTCTCAATCAACTACACAAAGTCACACCTTCAGCCGTGTCAAACACAGCAATACTTAGGGGCGACAATCAGCACAGCAAAAGGGATTGCCACTCCAAGTCCACAAAGGGTACAGGCATTTCACAATGTAATACAGGCCATGTATCCAAGACAAAAGATACAAGTCAAAATGGTGATGAAACTCCTAGGCATGATGTCCTCATGCATAGCCATTGTCCCAAACGCAAGGTTGCACATGCGGCCCTTACAACAGTGCCTAGCATCACAATGGTCACAGGCACAGGGTCAACTTCTAGATCTAGTTTTGATAGACCGCCAAACATACACCTCGCTTCAATGGTGGAACAATATAAATTTAAACCAAGGGCGGCCTTTCCAAGACCCAGTGCCACAATACGTAATAACGACAGATGCCTCCATGATAGGGTGGGGAGCACACCTCAATCAACACAGCATCCAGGGACAATGGGACACTCAGCAAAGACAGTTTCACATAAATCACCTAGAACTACTGGCAGTATTTCTAGCGTTAAAGGCATTTCAACCCATAATAAGCCACAAACACATTCTTGTCAAAACAGACAACATGACAACGATGTATTACCTAATCAAACAGGGAGGAACACACTCAACACAGTTGTATCTCCTGGCACAGAGAATATGGCATTGGGCGATTCACAACCACATTCGCCTAATAGCACAGTTTATTCCAGGGATTCAGAATCAGTTAGCAGACAATCTCTCTCAGGATCACCAACAGATCCACGAATGGGAGATTCACCCCCAAATACTAAACACTTACTTCCAAAGTTGGGGAACACCACAAATAGACCTATTTGCAACAAAAGAAAACGCAAAATGCCGAAACTTCGCATCCAGGTACCCACAAGATCAGTCTCAGGGCAATGCGTTATGGATGAGTTGGTCAGGGATATTTGCATACGCTTTTCCCCCTCTCCTACTCCTTCCATATCTGGTACACAAATTGAGTCAAAACAAACTCAAACTCATACTAATAGCACCAACTTGGGCAAGACAACCTTGGTACACAACACTACTAGACCTCTCAGTAGTGCCTCATGTCAAACTACCAAACAGACCAGATCTGTTAACTCAACACACACAACAGATCAGACACCCAAATCCAGCATCGCTGAATCTATCAATTTGGCTCCTGAAGTCTTAGAATTCGGACACTTAGACCTTACACAGGACTGTATGCAAGTCATAAAACAAGCTAGGAAACCAACCACTAGACATTGCTATGCAAATAGATAGAAAAGATTTGTTTATTATTGCCATAATAATCAAATTCAACCCTTACACGCATCTGCCAAAGACATCGTAAGCTACTTACTACATTTGCAAAGGTCAAAGCTAGCTTTTTCATCCATTAAGATACATCTTACCGCAATTTCAGCTTATCTGCAAATTACGCACTCGACTTCACTATTTAGGATACCAGTCATAAAAGTGTTTATAGAGAAATGAGGGCAGTAAGGGTGAGAGGCGCCGCTCTTCTAGACAGTAGACATGTGGTTTAGACAGAATAGATAAGTAAGAGTAAAGTCCGGTGCAAAACGGCCCGGTGCCTTACTGCCCGGTAGGCACCAAAAAGGGTACTAGGAGTACCCTAGAACAAAATGGGACAAATTGGCCACAGCACACAGAGAGTAATGTCCAACAGTAAAGCAGGAAAAGATATTCCTGGTGTGGTTCCGTGGGTTGAGGGAAGTATATAGTTAAAACGAGTCTCAAATCCTGTTTGCAGATGGTGTCTTTATTTGTAGATGCTTAGAAAGCATTGAGTCATCGTGGAGATACAGCCAACACGTGTTTCGTCACACAGGTGACTTCATCAAGGCTGAGTAAGTGGTAAAGAACTGTAATAAGTGTGGCTGCGCCAGGCAGCTGCAGGTACGTACGTAAAAGGCTTGCGTGAAAATGGAGATATGAGGAGGCCCTGATAAGCCTATATAAATGACCATGAAGCAGCGTAGTAGTGAGCTGTCCGGTAAACGCGAGAACGAGTAAAGTGTTTATGGAAGGCCTAAAGAGAATTATACCACCAAGAACACCACCAGTTCCTTCGTGGAACCTCAACATTGTCTTAAAAAGACTCATGTGTCCACCTTTTGAACCCATGCACTCATGTGAAATGCAATACTTAACATGGAAAGTTGCATTTCTAATTGCCATCACATCTCAAAGAAGAGTAAGTGAGATACAAGCATTTATCATACAAGAACCATTTATTCAGATACACAAGCATAAAGTAGTTTTACGAACAAATCCTAAATTCTTACCGAAAGTCATATCACCATTCCACTTGAATCAAACAGTAGAACTACCAGTGTTCTTCCCAGAGCCAGATTCTGTAGCAGAAAGAGCACTACATACATTAAACATCAAAAGAGCGTTAATGTACTACATTGACAGAACAAAACAAATTCGGAAAACAAAACAATTATTTGTTGCTTTCCAAAAACCTCATGCAGGAAATCCAATTTCAAAACAAGGCATTGCTAGATTGATAGTTAAATGCATTCAAACCTGCTATCTCAAAGCAAAAAGACAACTGCCTATTACACCAAAGGCACACTCAACTAGAAAGCAAGGTGCTACTGTGGCCTTTCTAGAAAACATTCCAATGACTGAAATATGTAAGGCAGCCACATGGTCTACGCCTCCTACGTTTACCAAGCACTACTGCGTGGATGTGTTAACAGCACAACAAGCCACAGTAGGCCAAGCAGTACTACGAACTTTGTTTCAAACAACTTCAACTCCTACAGGCTGAACCACCGCTTTTGGGGAGATAACTGCTTACTAGTCTATGCAAAGCATGTGTATCTGCAGCTACACATGCCATCGAACGGAAAATGTCACTTACCCAGTGTACATCTGTTCGTGGCATGAGACGCTGCAGATTCACATGCGCCCACCCGCCTCCCCGGGAGCCTGTAGCCGTTTCGAAGTTGATCTTGAACATTTGTAAATTTGTAAATATATCACCTTAAACTACATTATGGACATACATATTTACTCTATTGCATGGGCACTATTACTATAATTCACAACTCCTACCTCACCCTCTGCGGGGAAAACAATCTAAGATGGAGTCGACGCCCATGCGCAATGGAGCCAAAAGGGGAGGAGTCCCTCGATCTCGTGACTCGAAAAGACTTCTTCAAAGAGAAACAACTTGTAACACTCCGAGCCCAACACTAGATGGCGGGATGTGCAAAGCATGTGAATCTGCAGCGTCTCATGCCACGAACAGATGTACACTGGGTAAGTGACATTTTCCATATATATATATATATATATATATATATATATATATATATACACATACTAATCCCGTAGGCTGAGAAATGAACACTCCTATTGGACATCTCAGTAAACTCTCCAAACAAAAACTAGGATGAAAGGCTTAAACAAGCCCCACTTTCCTCTCCAGTATTTAACCAAGGAGGCTTTAAACAGAATAAAGAAATATGCTCCCATCATCTCCCACTCCTCACCTGAGGATATCCAGCTACTCACAGGAAGTGGCAGAAATCAGAGTGTTCTGCTGCTCCATCTGCTGTGCTCCACCCAGTCAGCTGACCAACATACAGCTTTGCATCTGTGCTGAACCTGACAGGAGTCGAGCAACTCCAGCCCCCCATCACCATTGTGGCGCAGCACAAGCAGGCTGAGGTACAATGACATTAACAAAGGGTTCATCAGCACCATCCTTTTGAGTGCTTTCTCTAATGAAATCCCATAAAATGTTGTAGCCGCCACCCTGCATCCTGGTGATGTCCCAAGATACAGAAATAACATGAGGGTGTTTGAGAAGGGGGTGGGCGGTGATAGGGGCATTTATACTTTAACTGTATGCTGTTTGGTGGTGTCTGGGAGACATGGCTGCCTGATGGTGATGAATATGCGCAAGTGGGGATGGAAGGGTAGTGCAAAACATAGTTTAGTTCAAACAGCAAAGTACATTAGCACATAACTAACAGATTAGTTCATTGCCAGTCAACTTTCCGTTTCTGGTGTAGAGAGCAGACCTAAAATGCACAACTCCACTGTGGAATGGAGAAGGTTTGTGGTGGAGGACTGTCAAATGTTCCCCATTACAATGCACAAATGGGCAATGTAATTTGGTTTTTTGTTGCTATCAGAAGTCGAAAGGGGACTGGAGGTGCACAGCCCTGCACTTCAACAGTGAAGAGTTGTGCTAACAGCTGATAATGGAATAGCAGCGGCTAGCACTGGGATTGGGAGAACCTGTTTAGAGAACAAAAAGGTAAAATACTTTTACGGGAGGGAGTATAGATGGTCTCTCCTTCTAATAAATAAAGCCTAAAAGGGATTTATGTCAAATATACCATACTTAATGAAATTATTACGACAGATGTTTGAGAATGAAAAATGTTGACATCCTGATTCACAAAGATTTTTTCCTGCAAAGCTTGCTCCCAGACATTAGGTAGCAATGCATTACTAAGACAGGTATAAGTCTTACTTGCAGAACAGTGCTTTCATTTGAGCCCAGGGGAGTATAGTTATTTGAATAATTAAACCTACTTTTCAGAGGTATTTTTCTGAATGGTCAGGATACATCTTCCCATTATCTGTCCATACGTTAAAGTTTGTGTATTTTTGTCAAGCAGTTTCCTGCTCTCTTTAAGCTGGCATAAGGCCTCATGGATGGCAAAGCTTCTTCCTCTATGTTGGAAATCTTGTCCTGATACTTCTCCTTAACTGCCTGGTTCCAGAAAGATGGAAATGGGAAACTTGGCCTCGTGGAATTCAATATCTTGTGGAACAAAATCAAGAACTATCTTGTAAGTCTTCCCTCCTTCGTCACATTTTTTAAATTACATTCACAGTGTGCGAAATCTATGCAGGAAACAATGTGAAAGGTTGCCTAACTCTAATGGACAGGTAGAGTAGAAGAAAAAGATAATTTGATGATATTGTAGGGAGTCTTCTAGCCCCTATGGCAGCCCACGTCGGGCAAATTTCTGGTGCAAGACCAGCAAAAAGGAGTCTTTCCTTCTCTACATAGTATACCGCATAGCCAAGCCTTTCTCAATCGGAGATTTTATGGTGGTGGTTTTCTGTTTCTTAAAGTTTCACTTTTTAAGGTCATTTTTTTAAACAAATTTCTAGATAAAGTGAATATTTAGCTCAAGGAGATGGGAACATTTTTACCCAGTTCCAGCTTCAAGTTGTTTGGTATTTATTTTGGAGAATTGTTGTGGTATATTGACAATTTGTTTGGCGACGTGGATGATTTTAATCCCTTTTTGGAAGACTTAAACTATTTTTTAAAGTTTCCAGTGAAAACCTCGTCCCACTCAACCGACTTACCTTAAAGTCTCTCACTTTAGTGCCTCTCTTCTTTGCAGACCGCCTTCCGTAAGTTTGATGTGGACAAGTCTGGGAGCATGAGTGCTTATGAAATGAGGCTGGCCATTGAGTCTGCAGGTGGGTTTGAGTTATATAATTGCCATATTTTGCTTTGAGTGATGGTTGATGGTATTTTACAAAAGTGATACCTTTTTACTTTCGGTATGTCATTTTAACTAAAATAACCCCCACTTTGAACCAAACCACTTATGACACCAAGCAAACGAAGCAAGTCATCGCAATCCTTCCCAGAAGAGCTTGATTGTCTCTTCCATCCAAGCATCTATCCATTCATCCTTCCATTTTCTCACTGATATCCATCATTAACATTTTTGTTCTTTCATCCATTCAGTCTTTCATCCAGTCTATCACCATTCCATCTGTCTGTCAATCCGTCCGCCCATCCATATCCAAACCTGTCCATCTATCTTAAAACCTATCCATCCATCCATTGTTTCACTTATCCATCCCCCTTTCATCCATCCGTCCTTCCTTTCAGCCATCCATCTTTTTGATCATCTGCCCACCATTTAACTCATCCATCCTTTCACTCCATCCATTCACCATCCCTTTCAGACATCCCTCTCCCCTATCACTCAGTCATCCACCCTTTCACTCATCCATCTAGCCTTTGCCCCATCCACCCACTCACTCACTCATCCATTTACGCTTTCACTCATCCTTCCATCCTTTCACTGTGATCCGTTCTTCCATTCACCCTTTCACTCATCCATCCGTCCACCCTTTTATCCACCCATTCATCTACCTGCCCTTTCACTCATCATCCATTCTTTCACTTATACATCCTTACATCAATCCATCCTTCCTTTTGCTCATCCATCCACTTTTCACCCCATCCATCCATTTATCCTTTCACTCATCCATTCTCTCATCATCCATTCACTCTTTCACTCCTCCTTTCATCCACTCTTTCAGCCGTCCATTCATCCTGTGTTTCAATCATCCATCCTTCCATCCATCCTTTCACTCATGTATCCGTGCATCTATCCACACAACCTCCCCCCACTCCCTCAGGGTAATTATAACCCGGTGTCTGCGAGCTGCAGACAGAAGGGACCCATCAAGAACTCCACCCCGCCATTGAGGGCGCCCCTGTTGCGACTTCACCAAATGAAGTTTTATTGTATCTTTCTATATTAAAGGTTGTTCAGCACTTTTTCGTCACCACCATTGTTGCAAAGACCATTGCTGGTACCGGGCTCTATTTTAGAAAGACCTTTCACATTTTTGTGCAGTCACAGAGTGTGGTGTGATTGAACTAGTAGAGGCTTTTCAGTGGTTATTCCACAGAAACCAGATGAAGGTAAAAAAGTGTGTTTTTTTATGGAGTCATTGGAATTTGAATATATAACTATTGGATTTACTCGAATCCCCTATCAAATATAAAGGTCACATAAGTAGATGATACATTAGAGCATGTCAAACTTACCAACACTTTGGATCTGTCTCATAAATGTTCTCTACTAATGTTACAACTTGGTGCAAGGCATTTTCTGTAGTTTATCAGGCCACGTGGTGATTGCTTCACGAACTGTTTTTTGCCAGATGGTTGGCGTTTGCATCTGATGTGTCGAAAGGCTTACGAGATTCATTGTTCAAGGCTATTAAAGGAATAATGTATGTCCTGGATGACATTCTGATATATGAAAGGACTGCCAGTGAACACGTGGTTGTGACAGGTTTTACACAGTTTAAGGGAAAATAGGTTGAATATAAAGAAATACATGATCAAGAGCAACACCGACCAGGTTTGAAGCGGGCATTAGACCACGAAAGAGGTTGGTGCAGGAGTCAGGAAAGGCTAACCCGGTGAAAGGGACAAATCAACTGAGTCTTGAAGAATATTATGTGAAACACAGAGAATATGTTTTTAACAACATTTTCATAGGGCAAGTTGTTCGAAAAGTGTAAACTATTTGCAATGTTATTTGGAAGGCTGAGGAAAGAAATGACAAATGCTAACTTGTATGTGAAATGTAAGGCTGTGTTGATGGAGGATGCAAACAGCCTTTAGGACTTGGGAACAGCTTTACCACACTTGTAAAATGATTTAGCAATATGTATTGTATAGGCATCAGTGGCGTTGTACTGATAGCCTCAGAAAGTTATCTTCTCTTTTTGGGATATGGTACATTTTAAAAAGGTTATGATTTTTCACTTTAAGTTAAAATCGCATCATGAAGCCCTTGTGAACTTGTAGACAATGAATGTCCAGCGCGGTCTTCCTCTGAGACACAGTAAGTTAGCAAATGGTGATTACAAGATATAATTTGTGGTTGTCTGCAGTAGAAGTAAAATAAGGTAGCAGATCTGTTTGTGTAGAAAGCCTGTCAAGGTTGAGGAAGAAGATGATTAGCTTTTTGATTGGATAGTTATCAGTAGGTTTTATGGGAGAAATGAAGAGGACAGGAGGGCGATGCCCCCATTGTCTATGAGGAAGAAGCTTATATAGATGTAAAAACAGCACACAAAAGGCAACATGGCAGGGGATCCGGTTTATGTTGTTCTTGAGTTAAGAGGCTGTGGGTGATCTGGTCACTGAAAATAGGGGTACTGATCTGCCCTGCAAGGAGGAAAGTATTTTTGAGGGAGCTCAGTCATACATTGCCAGAAGGCTTTATGTAGTCGACAGTCGAATGCAGTGGTGGAGAGGGTGAATAGTAGACCAGTTAAAAAAACGTATTCAGACAGTGATAAGATGCTGGATTGATAGCTGCTAGCAGTGACATGAGATGGTTGTGTGCGGACTCATAAAAAGTTAGCAGCCAGAAAAGATCCTGTTGCAACTTTCCAACCTGCAAATGTGCTTTTTCTTTACATTTGCTAGACGTCCCTTCAACCCTGGATCAGCGATGGGACTGATTAGACGTCCCCTGGGGGATGACTCGTTTTTTCCCCTTTGTATTCACATTGCAGCACTGGGCCACTTGTGATGACCTGTGAACACATATAGGCAGTAAATATCAGTCCTGCCAAGGTCACTGTGTGTGAAAGGAAGCTACCTCCTTTTGATTTAATCTGCATATTAGCCACAACATACTTACAGAGATATTGCCTGTTTTAAATTATCCTTTTTATATACATCTCATTCCACCTCTGGGGGCTGATCTCCGACTGTAGTGTGAGATCTTTCACCACCTTTAATAAGTGGGCCTAAAAGTGGCTGAAAACATCTGATGTTCGGTTGAATAAAGAAAAGTACCAAGTGAGAACCGATTAAGTGGTCCCACCACCATTCTGCACCACCGATCTTCCTCATTCCCTCAGACGTAGTTCCAACATTTCAGACTCTGGAGTATGTCCTCTAGGGCCTGACATTGGAGTGGAAGTGAACAAAAGTGTGTCACACTGTCACTGAAGTGTTTTTTTGTTTTCACTTTTTTACAGGCTTCAAACTGAACAACAACCTGCACCAGCTTATCATCACTCGCTACGCAGAGCCTGATCTGGCTGTTGACTTTGACAACTTTGTCTGCTGCCTAGTGCGACTTGAAACCATGTTCAGTGAGTGCCCTTGCTTCCTGTGTTTTGAGTAATGAAGGGGAGTCATGAGTTTTGCTTGTTTCACTCTAGCCAGTCAGGGAAAGGAAGCCGAGAGTTGTGAGCCAGAACCCTTCTCTAGCCACTAAAAGTTATTCCTTTCAAAAAGAGGAAAGGATTTGAATGGGCACAAAAACTGAGCCCCGCCACTGTGGTCCCTAGAGAGGATGCTTCAGATAGGCCTAGGACTGGAGGGGCATGAAGGGTGACTGTCACTCTCACCCCTGGAATGTGGTTGGTCTATAAAGTTGCAATAATTAAGTATTCTAGCAGCATGAGCTTCCTTGTGTCAATATGGTCTCTTCCCCTGGGCTTTTAAAGTCACTTTCCCTAGAATACATTTAAGAAGCTAATCGTGTATTGTTTAATTCAAGACTGAAAATAAAACTCCTGACGCGTGTTGTCAAGTCAACAAAATGTTAGAGTTAATGGAAATGGCTTTGTACACCCGCCGATGCTTGATGACTTCACATCGGACTGTAGTGTTTGTGTGCTGCTTTCCATCCCTCTAGCGAGGCCTAACAGGCTTTAGCATGTGTTGAGAAAGTACTAGAAATAGCCCCACAACAGCCTTTAGTTTGGCGCTGAGAGCTTGTGAAAGGCAAAAGAGCGGTAGCTCGGAATTACACACTCGCCTATTGTGAATTTATTCATAAATGTATTTGGGAAATAACATTAATTGGAGTGGGCCAAGTGCGGGGGTTAAGTAAAAATAGTGTTCAGTGTTTCCTTTCCGTTCCTGCTACTGCCTTCACGACCTCCGAGACAGGGATAGCATGGACACTGCCACGGGTACCAAGAGGCAAGTGAGAACCAGCAGCGGCTCCTTTCTTGGGACTCATATTGACATCCATGGCGGATGTCTTGACTTGTAGCCCGAGTGGAGTGGAATCGGATTAAACAGCCCATACATGAACACTGGTAACAAACACTGTTTCTTTCACCCCACAGGATTCTTCCAGGGAATGGATACACAAAAAGAAGGAAGGGTCACCTTTGACCTATTTAAGGTACAGGAATTCTTTGCTTAAAGGGTGGTTCATGGAGAATGGTATGTCTGTACCTTGCTTTATTTATTTTATTGTTTTTTTCATTTTTGTTATCTGCCCTCTGCAGTGGTTACAGATGACCATGTTTGCTTAGAGACGAAGCCAAAGTTCCGGCTGTGCCTAGACGTTCACCACTTACAAGCTTTGTGTACCCGATGCATCCCCCAGTGCCTCTCAGATTGGGAGTGGCGAAGCTTGCTCCATGTATAGCGCTTTCTTCTAGTCCTTCGCTCGGCGTGGCCAACCTGCCTTCACCTCACTTCTCTGGCCTGGGGTGCTTCAAACATACGGTTTGCATTTTGGCTTACGGATGACACCTATGTCCCTGTTCCTCCACACCCCCATGAAGAGCTTTGACATGCATGAAGGATGAACATGGACTTCAGTTAGTAGGCGCCATTACTTCATCTTATTTGGCCACAGCAGCCTTGCACATGTGCCTTGCAATATACCTCGTGGCTTAGGGGCTCCCAGATGAGAAGCAGTGTACATAGATAATCAACACATGGAATAAGCAACTTTAAATAAACCGTTAGTCATAAAATGTGTCCGTCGAAACCGTACTGAGCTTTACATACACCTCTCTTCTTGTTTTCGTCTCATTGTTTTAAAAAAAGCAGCGAGTCCACTGTGTCTAAATTATTCATGACCTGTTTGATAGACCTGTTTGATATGGGTTGTCTACCATAATTGCGAAGAAGTTATTGATGGTGTATTTTACCTATAGTTGTAACAAAAATCACGGTTAGATGTGCTGCACGTGCATGTACATTTCCTTTCCTGCAGTTTATCCTGATGCATGTCTTGTTGTGGGACAAACTGTCATCTTTTTTTTTTTTTCATTTTTTTAAGAGCTTTTTAGTCAGAACCAGTCTTGATTTGTGTGTCCTTTCTACCAGGTAATGTACCCACTCGCTCCAAAAAAGCATTTTCTTGAAACCTGAGGCAGAGTTTTCGACACTTCCACAGCCCTACCTTTCTGCGTGCAGAGCATCTCGGCAATGGGCCATCTGGTCATGGTTTTCTGATAATTCCTGCCTCCTTTCTCTTGATGGCCATGGTTTTCATTTTAATGTTTTTAGAGCTTTTCAAGCTCAACATCCTTCATCTTCTGCTGCTGAAGGGCTAAGCCTTAAAATGTGTAATTTGCTTACAATTTCAGCTTCACTTGGAGGAAGTGCATACAAGCTTCCATAATTCATTGAACAGAAAAACAAAATGTCCACTGTCTTCTATTTTCAGCTTTTTAAATATTTTGCTCTTACAAATATAACGAATTATTAGAAGTGCCATATTGAGTGTTATAAAAATCATTTAATTTCTGAAGAGCACCAACTACCCATCTCGACACAGCAAACCTCCTTTAACCACTCCGACCTCTACCAAGGACTTTCATGTGCCTTTTCAGTTCCTTATGGGGACGTACTTGATCTGAACTTACTAGAACAAGGTATGAACCAGTTTTGTTTGATCAGAAATGTTTCCAAGCAAAAAAGCCAGATACACATTGTGTGAGGCGTTATCTCACTGGCAGTGTAACATTAGTCATGTCTGTCTCAAATACTGTAGGAACCAGCCGTGTTTTCTATGTATGTGTGCCTTTATTGTGATGTAACACCCACCTATTTATGCCCCGGAGACAGTGCTTAAATTGTTCCAATGGCTGTAGAGTGTGGGCACCAGTACTTATTTTGGGAGGCCAGGAGTTATTTCCCATTATCAGACTTTGACCAAGAGGAGGAAAAAGAAAAACAGCAACGAAGGGAAAAAGCAGAGATGGAAAATCATCTGCGGGAGTGAGATGAAGGAATTGTAGGGTGATGGAAGAAAGAGGCATGATGTATAATTAAAATTACTTATAAATAAAACCAGCGGTTCCCTTGGGGAACCGTTTAGGCTTAAAATATTAAAGCAAATACCCGAATTTATTATTCGTCTGTAAGACACTGAACAGTGTATTGAATTACTGTCGAATCTTATTAGTTTAGACAAAGATCAATAGAACAGGTGCTCCAAAAATGACAGTGTAAAGTGATTTATTGACAACAGTGAAAATGAGTGCGCTGGTACTATCTTACAAACGATACACCCGTTCAATGTTGGGAAGTAGTATACCAATTTCCAAACTAAACTGCAGGCGCCCGGTGAGACAAAACTCCCCCTCTTCTGACTTCTTAGTGCCTTTCCAGATTTTAAAGTGTTGCATCTTCTCTTTGACAAGATGACTATAGCATACTACTTACTCATGTATGTTCATGGTTGGGACGAGTCTGAGCCTTTTCATTCTTAACGTGTTGTCTCGCTGTACATCATTCAACATGATTTCTGTTGGATTTACAGGCCTACTTTAGAATTTGTGGTAGCTGAGAACCATTGAACCTCTAGAAGGAAGATTAAATATGGAGCAAAACTCATTGGCTGAATTTCTTCCACCAGTTTTCACTAAACCAGAGGACATCCAACGGTGTTTAGCATTTCCTCCAGACTCATAGAACTTCATTTACCAGCAAACTTTTAACAGTCTTTCTAAAACTAGATATTTATATATAATTCTTAATTTGAATTCAAGGATAAATGTTACATTGCATGAATACGGAATTATGAATCCTGTTATTCGCTGCTACAAAATCACAGCCCTGGGAAACAAAAGTTGTTCCCACTGCTGCGATCTCAGAAGTGGAAGTCCCCGGTTCCCCCTTTCCAAGCACCATATTCTTCTGTCAACCCAGGACTTTGTAAGCTCGCCCTGCAGAAGGATTTCAAAGCCGACACTTCTCTCAGAGAGCCTGAAAGAGTGACTCTCTTAGAGAGCAGTGAGCACGGTTTTGGAGGCGAGGGGATGAAGGTGGCACAGGAAAGGAGGAGGGGGATTGAAGTAGGGGTGATTTGAGTGGGTTGTCTTTCCCCAAGCTGGACTAGAGGGTGGCTGGCGGTGAGGTATTTTCTTAATATTTCGGCAAAGAGGGGTGGATAATGCTAAGGGGATGTGGGAATGTGGCAGGATTTCAGGTACCTTTTTTAAAATTGGGTTGGTGCATAGGAAAGCGGGTCAAAAAGTGGTGGCGGGCATGACATCATATGTAATTGGGCACAGGGTGCTGATGTCAGGTGAGTTCATGTTATGTGTGACTTCACTAGGCCGACTCCTACTCCTGCACAGCAGACAAGAGACGGGTGTAAATGAAGGGGATATACCTAACACGGTTATAGAAATGTATCTTTGTGTAATCGGGGTTTGTCCACCTAAATGTTCTGAGTGACTCATTATCTATTTGACGTCACTCAGAGTCATTAAGTGAACAATATATAACGGTTATTTACTGCTAGCTATTTATAATCCTACATTTTACAGGTCGGGTTCTCGGGTGGCAGTGCCTTCAGAGCTAGACCATTCTATAAGAACTCTATGAACCGTCACCTCATTGGAACCAAAATATGAAGTGTAACTTACTTCTCAGGAGTGCCCGAGGCCCTGCTGAGGTTCCACGAAAAGTGAGTTAAATTAATTTAGCATAAAAATAATCATGTCCTCTCCACTTTACACGTTACCTTGCACTTCAGAGGCAGAGCATTACCCTTCATAGAAGCAGAGGGACCTAAGAAAAGAGGGCCTGATTAGTTCTTGGCAGAAGGAATACTCCTTCACAAACGTGATAGATATCCCGTCTGCCTTATTACGATCGCCATAGGATATCATGGGATCGTCATACAGTGGACAGGATATCTGCCATATTTGTGACAGAGTATTCCCCTCCGTCGGGATCTAAATTAGGCTCAAAGGGCCTGATTACAACTTTGGAGGAGGTGTTAATCTGTCCCAAAAGTGACGGATATACCACCAGCCGTATTATGAGTCCATTATATCCTATGGAACTCGTAATACGGCTGGTGGTATATCCGTCACATTTGGGACGGATTAACACCTCCTCCAAAGTTGGAATCGGGCCCAAAGTGTTTTGCTTTTGTAGCAGGCAATGTCAATGCTCTTTTGCCTATCGGAAAATGGGCGATCGAAGAGGGTACTCTGTAACATACCAGCTGATCAAGCAGAGAGCCTTGCAGAATTGACCAAAGGCACTTGAAATGGCATAACATATCAGATGAATCACGGTTATCTAACTTCCATTACGTATTTGCCCTTGTGCCTTTAATACACCTTTTAGTGCCCCCAAAATCTAGTGCACAACTCTGCAATTTTTTAAGTAACACATATGGTTGTGTGGAGGTGAGGCAAGGAGCCATTCCCCTGAGATCTAGTGCCCTCACGGATTTACTATGCATTGTGTTAATCTTTCACTATGTAGTGGAGCGCAGCATCCGTAATTTCACGCTTATTATATAATGCCACAGCTCGTGCTGTAGTCCTTGTACTTTTTTTTCTCGCTAAGCATTGTCCTTGGTTGTCTATTTCTACTTACTGTATCCTGTATTATTATACTATATCATCAGATGCGGTGTACAGGTGCTTTTCCGGTGAACTCGCATGCCTGTTAAATGTGGTGAGGGCTGTGTGCACCTGCACCCTGTTTGGAGGAGCACACCACGGGGAGGGGTTACATGCATCTTTTATATTATGGAACATTTTTAAAAATAAACAAAATAAAAATACTGATATCTACATGCTTCCTGATTTCTTTGTGGGCACTTGTGGTTGTTGCATTGTCTGTGGTTACTTATGTCTTTGCAGTGGCATGTAGTAGCAGATTTCCTTGTTCTGCAAAAGTGGCCTGACAATTATTTGTTTGTGAAGGAACATGTGAAACATGCATCATGTGCAGATAAAATTGCTACACATTCTCCTGCCGTCTAGTTTGATTCGAACTGTACAGTTTGCTTTTGTTAATGATTTTGTTTTAGGTTTCAGATAATGCTTGAATGATTCTTGATCACATCACCCTCAATCCACAATGCACTGGGACACAGCCTTCACCTTACATTATTCTTCACCGCATTTGGTCTGGAAGTGAATTTAACAGATGACAGAGAAAATGGCTTCAAGACTTCAACATCAATTAAAATGCAGAATACTACCAGGGAGGGTTTCTTCCTTTCAACCAGGTGGTGGAAGCAAGTATTTTATCGTTGATTCTGCAGGTTGGCTGACGTTTGTCAAAGCAGAATATTCCCTCTAGTTGTACGTTTTATCCCATGTGCAACAACCACTATTGCTGGAACGACAAACAGAAGTCTGAAGTCTGAGTTTACTCACTGCAACACCTATATTGTGTGGTCCTCCAGCAGTCAGCTGTTTTTTGGCCGAATATTTTAGGTGCCCTCCCATATACTACAGCTGTCCAGGCGCCACCATATATAGGATACCACTGGATTGCAGTTAGAGACTGAAGTTACTCTTTTTGGGCACTCTCACTCTGTGTCTTCAGGAGTGGTAGGCACTACAAACTCAGATACAGTTTGACACCGTAATAAGCACTTAACCAACTATAAAGTAATGGGTGCAGATTCTTGAATTATTCTTAACCACTGGTAATTGCTCTTAACACATTGCAAACCTTTCACCTTTAGCTTGTTTGTACCACTACAGAAAGGTATCAAGTATAAGCAAATTAATATTGGTTCTGCTACAACAGGAACAGTCAGTCCTGAGCTTCTAGGCCATGCCCTCTCCGAGTGAGAGCACAACGCTCTTAGACCAGTTTTAACATTGTTAGTCCTCATCAGTGGAATGCAGCTCAAGGTCATGTGGCACATCAGGCAAGTGGTTCATGTCTAGGCACTCCCACTCACCTCTTGCGAACACTCAGACGGCAAATAACTCGCCAACACCTTCAATGTCCAAACAGTACTTTAGGTTGAAATAAAAACACACTTTTATTAACAGTTTTGGGTATAAATCATTTACAAGTAGAATTTTCAAAGAAGCTACTAGCACTTTCTGGGACCGAGCTCTGACTCCTAAATGTGTTTATAGTTTCTGTGTTCTGCATGCTGGTTTTGGACAATTTCACCTTTTGGTCAAGGTTATGCTTTAAGAGCTCCACTTGGGGCCATTAGTGGATCTATAAAATTTCTCAGGCCACTTTTCTTGCAAGGACTTCTTTCTCCAAATAGATGTGGTCTAGTGCAAGGATTACAAATGCTGGCGCTGTGGACCAAACTCACATACTTGTCCAATCTTGGGCACCACACTGGACAACTTTGTGGTCCCTAACGTAGTTGCTAATTTTCCACTGCACACAACAATCTACAAACAAACACACTGACACGAAACATGGCCTCCATCCCAGTAAATCTCTTGTTATAATTCAGAAGGTTCCTTCAGAAGTCACTGGCAACCAATGAGGTTTGATCATTGGTTAGAGTACAATTCAAGTTGATGAAAACCAACAAGTGGTTAAGTACCCATCCGGTTGTGATTTTATTCAGTCGTTAAGATGACGTAAAGACCTAGGCTTCACTGTAGTGTCCCAAAGGGTACTTAAAGTGGGCCTGTTTGTACAGAATTTCCAGTGTGAGGGCACCCATTGAACAAGAGTGTGTGTTACCACAATGTATCTGGGCGAACTTTGTGCTGGTATGCCAGGGAATGTGTTCCCTCCTCCCTTTTGTGATTTGGCACCCGCAGAGGTCATTTGTTTTACCAGTTCCCACCGTAAACTGGATTTAGTGTTAGGGTTACAACAAAAAATTTGGGGGTCTACATATTTGAAGCAGTACAATGAAGATGGTTAAAACCTTTTTGGAATCGAGGCTTTCTTAAGCCAACAGAAGCAATGCCATAATGGGTGTGAATATATACATCTTCATGATCCTTCTGTAACTGGAGTGTGGGCATAATGGCACCCTATTGGTTCGGGATGGGCCAGGGTTGATGCAGTCTCCCAGTCACATCAAAGGCAGATGAAGTTGAAACTGCATGTCCTAGACAATGCTCTTCTTCGATCTTGCTTCTCTCGACTAGCTATGCTGTGGGAATGTTATGGCTCCTTTGTGATGTTTTTCACACACATTCTCCAGTCAGTTGGGCCTTTTCTATCCATTCCTAGGATTAAGGCAGCTCTCAAGGAAGACGCAGACCAGCCCCGCATAGTCAGGCAAACCTTGTGTTTCTCCTCAGGTCACAGCGACAGTTTTTCATGCCAGTTTCTTTTCTGCATGTTAGTTGATTTAATGTTTGCCATCCTCATCAACCCAAATATTTAATGAAAAATTGTATCTTGCCAGCTTCACTTGCTGTTATTTAATGGCACTAGTGGTTGCTCCCTACCCGTGTTTGCTAATTCTTCCAATCACACTCATTATGATTTATATAATATTTTTTTATTCACTGTGCCCTTTCTTACATCTTTAGTACAGATATCAATATCATTACTTTTTTATACAAGATACATGTCAAAGCGTTTTGTAATGTTCTTTTTCTCCTTCTTTATTACTTTCTTGTACCTATTATACACATGTGGCAGTAATCTCTTTGTGCTGAAATTGTGTTGAGTACTGTTCAGCAAACACATTAATGGTACTTTATCCTGTCCTCCTCTGTTCATTTTGGTGGAATAAAGAATGTGTTGTGTGAACAGAGGATGTGTGGTGTGCAGAGCCAACAGTCAAGCTCACCTGGCCAAGTCTCTGTGCTGACCCAACAGGCTGGAATGTGACTTTTCTCATTGACCCACTTTACTGACTCAGTAATAGGTACACCCATCCCTACACCTTTCTCTCTCCATAGCGGCATTCAGGAGGGGCAGTGGTGTAATTGTGTCTGCCACCTCATCTCTCACTGTGACCCTGGTTAAATGTTTGTTTGATTCGTTGCATTCTGTCACATCAAGTTTGGTTCAGTGACATAGGTGAATGTAAAGTGCTTGCAGTACAAAGTGAATGATTCTCTATAAAGATAGCCATCGAGTTAAGTATTGTTAGTCTTCCAAGGGTCAATGCTGCTTTGGCAATTTCCCAATTTTATTCTGGCTTGCTGTTGACCTGCATTCTTGGATGTGAGACATTCCTCAGCCTTTTCACAATACCAAGTCTGCTGCATACGATTGACTAAGCAGTCATTCTTTACCCTGCAGCACACAGCAAACGTGTAATGGTGTGCATGACTAGACCTCTGCAACCACTGTGACAATCTTTCTGTTATTTATGCATCTATCGATGAAGCCATCTTTGGGGTGGGGGGGGTCTCCTCTAGTGAGGATAACCATTTCCGTTCTGTTGAAAAATTGAATACTGTGGGCGAGGGGAATGCTTCAGTATATTATTCTGACCGCAAATTCTGGATTAAAGACAGAAAAAAACTGAAATCAGTGGACCTGTAGGTAAACGCACTGAGAAAAAGGAAGGGGCAAATCATGGATTGGAAGAAAGGGGGAATATGGAAGGAGACCTTCCATAATAGGAAGAACTTTGCTAAAGATAAAGTGATAGTACACAGAAATTCACTTAAATCATAAAGTATGAAAAATTTACAAAGAAGGGTTGTTATGCGTTCCTACTTTCGTAATAGGGCTGCGTGTTTAGGACAGTAGAACGATAAAGAGTAGGAGACTGAGAGGTGGCATGGCCTGACCGTAATGGCCGCGCGTTAATGAAGCTCTGGGTGAATGTTATCCTCAACTCCGCCTAGCGGACACCACATGGGAGAGGAGGGCTTATTACTGCCATGAGCTGCTCCCCCAGACTGCCAGGGATGATCAAGACAGAGTCCCGGCCATGGCCTGACTCGGCTCTCAGAGGCCCCGTGGCGAAAGGGGCTGTGGTTGAGCCTGAGGGTGGCGGCCTGTGCTGGACGGGCCATAGAGGAGACAAGGGCCACCCTTCGCTGACTCCTGTTGGGAGTGCCGGTGCAGCGTGTGCGGGTGAGGTGAAGCCCCCTCCCCTTGGATTTCGCAGCTGCCGGGCGAGGTGAGCTGGCCAGCAGGGACTGGTCTAGCGGAGCGGAGGAGTGCTGCTGCCGGGGCCTGGGCTATTGTTGACTGGCACCTCGGCCTGGGGCGCTGCGGCTTGACCTGGGTGGATATCTACACCACTGGGACCCTGGATATTGCACTTGATCTGGATCCCCTAACAGGCCCTTTGATGCCCCGACTGGTCAGGAGCAAGCCCTGGCCCTCTCATTGACTTTAGCCCAGGGCGGGGCTGGCCTGCCTCACACGTCGGCACTGACTACCTGGCGCCCCCCACTCCAGATATATGCCTGCCTGTCATGGGGCCACAGCTTATTGAGAATGAGCATTTGAAACACATTGTGTAGCCGACTTGCTTTCTCAGACCGCGCAGCTACCTAATTACGCTTGACACACTAGCCTTCTACATGGAGGGCTGAGCTGATACCCCGCATGTTATTCAGACTTGGGAGACAGTGATCCCAGGTAGAATCAACTGTCTTTTGACCCCAACAAGACCCCTATAAAGGCTCCCATGGATGGCCCCTTGCCGGCGGACTCGGAGCATGGTGCGGCCTCTGCCCCACTCCCATATGGCACCACAGCAATTATGGCCGAACTATGGGCTGGTTTTCAGGGCATCGACTCACACCTTGGTACCTTAGATGCAAGATTAAGCAGTATGAACGAACGCATTGACCGGCAGGTGTCTAGAATGGATGGAGCATAACGTTGGATCTCAGACGTGGAAGATGGCTGTATGGATATGCAAAAACACCTGGAGAGGGTTGAACACCTTCTGAAAGCAGTGGCCTCCAATAATGAAGATCCTGAGATGCACGCATGCACGCACAACACCACGCCACAATAATGTGCGTATTACAGGGGTGGCAGAAACGACGAACACTGGTCAAATGGATAGTTTTGTGGAAGAACTCCTGGTGGACCTATTTGGAAGGGAGGCCTTCACCACTACTTTTATTGTGGAAAGGGCGCATAGATCCCTGGGCCTAGCGGCCTGTCCTAGGTTCTCCACCTCACCCTATAATTGCTAGGCTCCTAAACTTTTGAGATCGAGATACTGCATTGTGTCTGGCCTGTTAAAAAGGGCCCTTGCAGTATCAGGAGATGTCCATTTCCATATTCCCTGCCTTTACACAACTGGTCTAGGATGCATGTCGCAAATATGCAGATATAAAGGCAATACTTCAGAACAACAACATTCCCTATGCCGTTATATCCTGCACGACTGCACTTTGAACTGGAGGGCAAGCATTATATCTTCACCTCGCCTACTGAGGCGGTGTCCTTCTGCAAGCTGCGCCAACTGGGGAGGCCGAGGCGCAATGGGCCAACCTCCGCAGACTCCACTCCTACTTCACCAGCCCTTTCGCGGGACACCAGGACCTTGGATGATGTACCCCAGAGCTGAACCTTCCGTGCAGATGCAACTGCTATGGAATTCGACCTATTGGACAGGAACCACAATACCGCCCTGGGATGTGATTGGTTTAGTTTGACATTTTGTCTGCTCTTATACACTGTGTTTGGTACTCTTCATTAATGGCCGCTTTCCTCGCTGCGGATCGTTGCCGCACCCCAACGGTGTATACCAAAACAGTTACTTATTATGGGATGTTCTTGTCATTAGGGATTCACAGGGGATTGTGTTCACCGGTGTGGGTGGGGGAATTCGGGGTGGGTTGTTCATGTTATGCACTGTCACAGGAGAAGTTGCTGTTTTCACTCTGCAGTCTATCTGGCTGTCTAACTCATCTACCTGGTCCACCCTCTTCATCAGAACTATATTTTCTTACATTGCACTTATCTCTTCGTGTACTAACTGACCTTTTCGACATTTTCCATCTAGCCGATGCATGGCGCACCCGCCACCCACATGTCTTGGATTACATATTCTATTCGTTGACGCTCAATACGTGGACTCGCATAGACAACTGGTACATTCCCCCTTCTGTACTTCTATGGTTACCTGACATTTTTCCACCTCCCGCACTCTGTCAGACCATTTGCCAGTTGTGACCATACTTAATATACCTGCCACCATGCCAACCGCTAGGAACTCGTGATTCCCAGTCAATGCGTTGCACGATGAAATGTTTCGTACTGAGATTAGAGCGGCTATTATTGATTACTTTGCATTGAATACTGGCTCAGTTCAGCGCCATTACATGCTGTGGGAAGCCTGTAAGGCGTACATAAGAGGTATCTGTATAGCTAAGCATGCTGGTGTGCTCCAAACTCTTTGGGCAGATCTAGGCAACGTGGACGAGATGCTCACAGACATTGATGGCTGGACGCGTGTTCTGACAGAAGCCACCGACTTGATTGCGCGATCAGAATTGCTGCAGCAGTTCAATGACCTGGCTGCACGAGAAGCTACTCAGCTTGGTAAATATGCACAAGCCCGCCGGTACGGAGAAGGGGAGAGGCCTGGGTGGACACTTGCTCACCTACTGCGCCCTCAAAATCAGGTGTCATGTATCACGGCCTTACAATGTGCAGATGGCACAGAGGTCACAACCAATGAGGCCATTGTCTCTGAATTCACAGCGTACTTTCATCAGTTATACACTTTGCACATTAACCCGCCTGCCTCAGATCTGGTAAACAATTTATCGGACATAGCCATGGTGTGGCTGAATGGAGGCCAGCGGCAGTTTTTGCCTGCCCCTATTATTGCGAGGAGATTTCCCAGGCCATAGATTCCTTAAGTGGGTCAAAGGCCCCTGAATTGGATGGTTTTATGGGTGATTTCTATAAAGCATACATCAATATCCTGACTCCGCATCTCTTAGAGGTATACTCGGAGTCCCTGGAGCTGGGAGTTCTCCCCATACCCTCCGAGAGGCTGCATTTACATTATTATTGGAACCTGGCAAGCTGTCGTACCTATGTGCCTCTTATAAGGCACTGTCGCTGCTGTATCACGACAATAAGATATTGGCCAAGGTTGTGGCTACTCACCTATCTCTCTTCATGGACCAAATCATTTCCCCTATGCAATCTGGGTTTGTGCCTCATCGCTCAACAGCGATTATTTGCACACCTTATTTACAGTGATCAACCAGATCTTTCCAGACCTGGCAGTACTTTTAGATGCTGGAAAAGTATTTGACTCTCTTGAATTGGCTTTCGAAACTGGGAATACCAAAGGGATTCAGAGACTTGATTTGGTTGCTTTACTCAGAGTGCCATTGATGCACAGCTTTGCAATAGAGTCTATCGGAGACTTTCTCCCTACACGAGGCAGGGATGCCCGTTGTCTCCTTTGCTGTTTGTTATTGCTATGGATCCACTTGTGCATTATTTCCAAGAGCGCCACCTAGATCGGGCCTTAAGGTTTCACAGAGGCTCTCTTTTAGCTTCCCTATATGCCAATGATATTCTTTTGTTTGTCCGAAACCCCTCCCTCAATCTTCCTCCCCTTATTATGGGGGTAAAACTATTCGGTGCCTTCTCTGGTCTAGCCATAAACTGGGGCAAATTTGAATTCTTTCCGTTAACTGATGCAACACTACCCTGTCCTATGATATATCCGCTGCATTGGTGTGAAGATCTGCCTAAATACCAAGGCATTTTCTGCTTAGAAGCAGCGCTGAGGTGGTCCACTTGAACTATGACCAAGTGATAGATAAACCTACGTCCCAGATAGAGCGCTGGATTAAACTCCCCATTTCAATGGTTGGTAGGATAGCTATTATTAAAATGGTGGTCCTTCCCCGCTTTTTTAAATTTGCTTTTAAACATTCCGATTCTGCTATACAATCGTTTTTTTGATACTCTTCGTAGCCTGCTCACGCGACTCATATGGGCTGGCTGACACCCCTGTGTGCGATGGGACATGCTGACTCTACCGTACGAGCGGGAACGTTTTTTGGTCCCTGAGTTTCGACTTTATTATCTAATGACCCAGGCATACTTTGCCTACTTCTTGTACCACCCAGACATCCGACTGCAATTTCTTAAACCTGAGCATTCGCAGGCCCTCCGATTCTCTCTCTGTGCTTCTGCTGCAAGGCCTTCCCAGGACCCCAGCTGAAATCCAGACAATTTCTATTACATGCTGAGCTTGGCTCAAGCTACGCCCGTATCTAGGCTATGATATGCGGTGCTCCCCACACCTCCCCCTATTGGTGAATCCATGGTTCCCGCTTACACTGGAACGGCTAAGTCAGAAAGTGTTGACTGCCTGCCATTTACCGTCGATAGGCGATCTCTTTAAGGAGGCCACGCTGAAAACGGTTGCAACAATAAATGAGGGACATGCTGCAACATACCTACAGGGAGTGCAGAATTATTAGGCAAATGAGTATTTTGACCACATCATCCTCTTTATGCATGTTGTCTTACTCCAAGCTGTATAGGCTCGAAAGCCTACTACCAATTAAGCATATTAGGTGATGTGCATCTCTGTAATGAGAAGGGGTGTGGTCTAATGACATCAACACCCTATATCAGGTGTGCATAATTATTAGGCAACTTCCTTTCCTTTGGCAAAATGGGTCAAAAGAAGGACTTGACAGGCTCAGAAAAGTCAAAAATAGTGAGATATCTTGCAGAGGGATGCAGCACTCTTAAAATTGCAAAGCTTCTGAAGCGTGATCATCGAACAATCAAGCGTTTCATTCAAAATAGTCAACAGGGTCGCAAGAAGCGTGTGGAAAAACCAAGACGCAAAATAACTGCCCATGAACTGAGAAAAGTCAAGCGTGCAGCTGCCACGATGCCACTTGCCACCAGTTTGGCCATATTTCAGAGCTGCAACATCACTGGAGTGCCCAAAAGCACAAGGTGTGCAATACTCAGAGACATGGCCAAGGTAAGAAAGGCTGAAAGACGACCACCACTGAACAAGACACACAAGCTGAAACGTCAAGACTGGGCCAAGAAATATCTCAAGACTGATTTTTCTAAGGTTTTATGGACTGATGAAATGAGAGTGAGTCTTGATGGGCCAGATGGATGGGCCCGTGGCTGGATTGGTAAAGGGCAGAGAGCTCCAGTCCGACTCAGACGCCAGCAAGGTGGAGGTGGAGTACTGGTTTGGGCTGGTATCATCAAAGATGAGCTTGTGGGGCCTTTTCGGGTTGAGGATGGAGTCAAGCTCAACTCCCAGTCCTACTGCCAGTTCCTGGAAGACACCTTCTTCAAGCAGTGGTACAGGAAGAAGTCTGCATCCTTCAAGAAAAACATGATTTTCATGCAGGACAATGCTCCATCACACGCGTCCAAGTACTCCACAGCGTGGCTGGCAAGAAATGGTATAAAAGAAGGAAATCTAATGACATGGCCTCCTTGTTCACCTGATCTGAACCCCATTGAGAACCTGTGGTCCATCATCAAATGTGAGATTTACAAGGAGGGAAAACAGTACACCTCTCTGAACAGTGTCTGGGAGGCTGTGGTTGCTGCTTCACGCAATGTTGATGGTGAACAGATCAAAACACTGACAGAATCCATGGATGGCAGGCTTTTGAGTGTCCTTGCAAAGAAAGGTGGCTATATTGGTCACTGATTTGTTTTTGTTTTGTTTTTGAATGTCAGAAATGTATATTTGTGAATGTTGAGATGTTATATTGGTTTCACTGGTAATGATAAATAATTGAAATGGGTATATATTTTTTTTTTGTTAAGTTGCCTAATAATTATGCACATTGATAGTCACCTGCACACACAGATATCCCCCTAACATAGCTAAAACTAAAAACAAACTAAAAACTACTTCCAAAAATATTCAGTTTTGATATTAATGAGTTTTTTGGGTTCATTGAGAACATGGTTGTTGTTCAATAATAAAATTAATCCTCAAAAATACAACTTGCCTAATAATTCTGCACTCCCTGTAGATAGCTTCAGCCTACATTGATTACACAGCACCCTACGCACTACACTGCCTTCACCCTTGAATCAATGGACTTCTCTCTACTTTCGTTAATTATTGTAGCCACGGACAGCACGCATCTGATTTCTCGACTCTACACTGCCTCTCTCCAGCTAAGATGCATGGGGTTGAAAATCCTAGATCTACATGAGAGCGAGACTTGGGGTATTCTCTGTCAGACAAGTAATGGTACTACTGCTGTGGACAGACCAAATTTATCTCCAACAACCAGAGGCACAAACTATTGCATTACAAATACCTCCACTGCACTTATGACACCACAACGGCTTGCCAAACTTGACCCATTGCGACCGCATACCTGCCCAAAATGTTCAGCTACGAATTCTGACATTGCTCACTTAACCTGGAACCGCTCACCAATCTGTAAATTTTTGGACTCAGTGCATGTAATTCTCACTCAAATGATAGGGCATCTACTCACTCCTTACCCACTACTCAAATTACTAGGCTATATTAGGCCATTACCTCAGTCGTCACAGCATTTTGTCACATTGGCTTTCCTTCTCGCGAAACAACAGATTGCACTCCGATGAGGCAGTGATATAATCCCTAACACATGCGCATGGCTGCGTGACATGTCCTATTGTGACGCCCTCAGTGGAACTTATAAACACTACAGCCGCTGTCCTCCCAACCCTGAGACATTTGGCAGCTGCTTCGTAATTATCTATGGACCCTACCCTCCCAACAAATGGAGGATCCGAGCGAGACTGATTCAATTCCTCATCATACAGCCATCCTGACCTCCCCACTCGGTGGTGCACATACAGACAGCATTACTTAGGTGTTGGATGACTAATCCCCGAGATGATATCAGCTTCTCTGTCTGGTTGGGCTACACTTCATACTGATATTCTATATTGCTTTTCTGTCCCTTTCGTCCTACTGCCCCCTATTAATTTCTAAATAGCTATTGAATTATTGCTAAGTGACATCAGATTTGGACTACTATGACCCTCTGTGATGGCGCACATGTTTGTAATGTGTGTTGATAAAGCATAAAACCAAAACAAAGTTTTTTTGTTTCGTTTTTAAAAGCGTGTGGGAGACTGAGTCTGTATACACAGTTATTAGCGGCCGGCCTAACTCCTGGCTAGCTCACAGTGCTTCATCCAAACCTCCAACCCCACTCGGGTGACAGGTGATTAGGACAACCTGAACATGACACTCAGACTCCCAGGGAAGCCGTGGGAACAGAAACAGATCTTACCCTTTTGTACTGTTACTAATACATGCCAAGGTGAGTCAAAAAGAAGAGAAATAGATTTTCAATATATTTATTGAAACAATTGCAGTATAGTGTATAAAGGTTGAGCTGACATAATTCTGCAGATGAAACAAAGCAAAGTAATCAGCATTACGAACATGGTAAAGATGAACAATCCAACCACGCTATATGTGTTCCTAGACGTGCTGGAGGTTCCTACGTAATCCTATGTCTACTCTGAGAACATAGTGGTTGTAATCCTCTACCTGGACCGATCTAAGAGGTTAGCACCAGTCCCATACTTGTCACACAGCGTGCGTCCCAGGATAGGGGTGGCCGGAATGCCCTCTCCCCTCCCTGGGTTAGTGCACTGTTTATATAATAAACCATACCAAGTTGAAAGTACAGTTCTGATGCAGTGCTGTGGCTAGGTGATAGAAGCTGTCTCCTGAAAGCCAACACAAGCTAGCAAATTGTGCACAGTGTTCCATAGCCTTAGACAGAAAGTACCAACTATATATTGTGCAAAGGCTAACTAAACGAGCAGCATGTTCTTCGCCTTCCTCAAATGAAAGCAAGTTGATGAAAATATGTAAGAATCATCACTTAAAAGTAGCCTTACTAAAATGAGTAAAATGTGAATAAAACATGTACTGTAAAACTAAGCTAAAACAAGGGTTACCAACCCGGGTCCTACAGGTCCTCACAAAACACTCCCCCTTTGCCAGTTATAGGGGACAGATTCTAAGAACCCATCAAAAAAATACTAGTAACTATAAAATGTGAAGGGCAATAACATGTTTACACCAACAAACAGAGCAAACAATTATAATGAGCCAATTAAAAGTAGTTAATTTGTTTAAAACAAAGGCCAAATTTAAAAGTCATCAGAGGCAGCCATGAAGCATCATGGATCAGTGAAGAGAGAGTCCAAGAAGTATCCCACATCTGCAGACGACAGAACCTTTAAAGCCTTCGTGAGCAAATTGAAGGAACAAACATAATCTGAAGCCTCAGCCTTTGCGGAAGAAGTAGCATCCTGCGCAATGCCCGCAGTTGTAGAGCCAGATGGAAACATATCCAAGTAGGATGGCTCATAAAAAGCATCTGGAAGCAACTGTAGTCTTATAGGATTCCTCCAGAAATGAACCCTCAGCTGGGACATCACAAGATCCATGTCCGTAAATAGTACCAATTGCTGTGCAAGAGACATCCATTGCATACTCGAAAGGACACCAAAGACAGCGGAACACCGGCTGCACTCAGTAGAATTATACCAGTCGAAATGGTAAAGACCAGTTGTCATTTAGTCCTGCCAATAAACATACTCCAAAGAGCTGTATCATGCATTCACAACACAGCTGGATGTGTGTTAGCTCCATCACCATTTGGCTTTGAAACGGGAAGACCATTCCGAAGCAAAAATAGTAACAGCAAAATACCGCCAGTTAATGCCAATACAACCGGTATGCCTCCAAAAACACTCAAAAATAGTGAGTGGATAAATGATGATACCACTGTAGAAAAAGTCGGGGTGTTAGAAGCATTTACAATGTGGCTCACAAGTTCACTGAAGTGCCTTGGGAAGTTAGGCCCTCATTACAACCCTGGCGGTAAAAGCCATTAAAAGCTGCCTACCGCCATGCTGACGGCTGCCAACATACCGTGACCGCGGCGGTATACCGCTACGGGTATTATGACCCACACATAGAATACCGCCACTATACAGACAAACACACAAGTCCCCCACACCAAAGGTCAGTGATAAACTGGCAGTACCAAAACCCACACCTTTACACCAACAGGAATACACCCACAGTATCACGACCCACTAATCAACATGGCGGTCTTTCAACCGCGGTAAACCATTGGCGGTACACACAGCCACGCTCAAAATACACACACATTTACAAAATACCACCACATTGGACAATTCAAACTATACACACCTGACACACATACACACACCACACCCACACACTCACACCATTATAAAACATCCCCACAGTACCCACAACCCCTTTCAATGAAAAAAAAGATAGCTAACAGAGAGACAAGGCAGGGGCACCCACCCAATCAGAGGCACAGAACACCATCACCCATACACCATTCACGCACATCACAGCATACACAACACATCACCCCACACATCCTCACACATATCACTCACACCATATCCATGGCACCCCAAAGACACCCCAGGTTTTCTGAGAAGGAGCTCAGTGTAATGGTGGAGGAAATCATCCATGTAGAGACACAGCTATTCGGATCACAGGTGCAGCTGACGTCCATTGCAAGGAAGATGGAGCTATGGCGGAGGATCGTGGACAGGGTCAACGCCGTGGGACAGCACCCAAGAACCAGGGATGACATCAGGAAGAGGTGGAATGACCTACGGGGGAAGGTGCGTTCCGTGGTATCAAGACTCCAGATTGCTGTACAGAGGACTGGCGGTGGACCCCCACCTCCTCCCCCACAACTAACAACATGGGAGGAGCAAGTCTTGGCAATAATGCATCCTGAGGGCCTCGTAGGAGTAGCAGGAGGACTGGATTCTGGTAAGTCAAATCTTAACTACCTTATCCCCCCTACCCTACCTGCATGCCATCACAAACTCCTACCCCTACACTCACCCCCATCACTACAACACCTCACATATACCCCACTAGCACAACCCACCCATCCCAATACCAAGCCCTGCATGCAACAACAATGCATGGACATCACTCACAGACCTGCATGGACTGCCATCACCCCAGCATGCCCAATAGAGAGACTCGCCCAGCCAACAAAATCACCACTCACACAAGGCCAAGCCGACAGGTAAATCACACTCATCCCGGGAAACACATCCATGCACAAGATGGCACATGCAGATACATTAACAATGCATTTGCATTCCAACAGGACCTCTACCCAATGTCCCCAGAGAGGAGGTGCCAGCTACATCCAGTCCAAACCCCCCCCCCCCCCAGAAGAGGCATACGGTGATGACAGCAGCTCTGCACGCCTGGATCAGGATGAACAACCTGGCCCATGAGGGACCTCTGGACAGTAGGTTACCCTGCCACAGTCCCAACCCACCACAGAGCCTCCCTCCTCCGGAAACACCAGCACAGCACCCACCCAGCAGGCCCATGCCACTGTCCCCAGGACACATCAGTCAGCAGTGTGTCCACCACTACAGGGACCCCAGGCAACCCCTCAAACACAAGACGATCAGGGACCTAGGGTCAGTGGCAGTGGGCAGACAATTCAAGGGATAGAGGCACAGGACAACAGGGAAGCTGGGAGGACTGCTGTGCGACAGGGGGAGGACAGGCCCAGGGAACCCACTCTCCATGAGGCACTCTCAAACACCTTGGGAGCATACCACCATTCCCAGGAGACCATGGGCCAGGGTCTGGCCACGTTGCAGGAGACCCAGCGGCTCCAGGAGGGACAGTACCTGGGGATCAGGGAGGTCTTGACCAAAATCTACATCTTCCTGGTCACCATTGCAGGGGTGCTGGCAGACATGGGCAAGACCATGAGGGAGGCAGTGGCACAACAACGGGCCCCTGACACTAGCCAAACTGAGGAACAGCCTTCCACCTCCGCCGGCGCTGGTGGAAAGAAGCCCGCCACAGGACCACCAGGCCACCAGCACCCCACCCCTTGCAGAAGGAGAACCACCCTGTAAACGGTCCCTGCGATCCAGGCAGAAGACAAAGAACATTGCCAAGACCCCCACCAGGAAATAGGACTCTCCTGATAGTCACCCTTCTGTCCCACTAAGTTCCCCTGTCCACCTTGAACTCCCATTGCTCCCCTTCCTATGCCACCTTGGAAAATGCACCTGTGATACCAAGAGACTGGACTCTACCATGGCCTTTCCTCCACCATCACCCCAGTCCATTGCACATACCCCTATACTTATTAGCACCTAAATAAACACCCTTGTAACAAATACCAATCTGGAGTCAGTGTAATGAATCTCAAATGTATTAGTACAACTTTCTCCAAGCATTGCAACGTGCAGTGAAATATACAACAGGATGACCTTTGGTGGGCAGCAGTACATACAGCAGGAGCTAGAATGGTGCACACATATCTGAAAATAGAGAATCCAAAGGGAACAGTCAGTGGCCATAGACATAGGGTAAGAGGCTGCCATGTACAATGTCCAACAGATTACTAAAATGTTAAGTGGAGTTACTTGTGTGTCACTGGAAGTACTTCTGTATTATGTTTGTTCTGTTGTCAACATCTTCTTCCTCTGCCTCCTCTTTGTCACTGTCCACAGGCTCCACCGCTGCCACAAGACCATCTCCAGGCTCATCCTCCTGCAGAAAAGGCACCTGCATCTCAAGGCCAGGTTGTGCAACATACAGCATGCCACGATGATCTGGCACACCTTGGGTGAGTAGTACAGGGATCCAACAGTCAGATGGAGGCACCGGAACCTGGCCTTCAGGAGGCTGAAGGTTCTCTCAGTTATCTTCCTTGTACGCCCATGTGCTTCATTGTAACGTTCCTCTGCCCTTGTCCTGGGATTCCTCACTGGGGTCAGTAGCCATTACAGGTTGGGGTAATTAATCTTTTTGAATAAGCTGACAACAGAAAAACCAAAAGACTACCGCACATTCCTATATTTTAGAGTATTGTTGGGGTGCTCAAACATTCAAAACATGTCCGTTGTCAGGCATGTGTATTGGAACAAGAAACCTTGTACCAGCAAGTTAGTTCTATTCAAAGAAAGAATGGAGCACACAGATAGTAATGTTATTCTATAAGTGATGTTTGAATGGCTATGGCTCATTGAGTATGTGAGAGAAACATGGTGTACAATCCCATCAAGGTGGTATCAGTGTAATGAGTATTCATTTAAAAATTGCAAAAGAGAATCATAGTTAAGTAATTGAATAGTTGATAAACATAGGATTTAGGGGGTCATTCTAAGTCTGGCGGGCGGCGGAGGCCGCCCGCCAGACTTCCCCCTCCGAAATACCGCTCCGCGGTCGAAAGACCGCGGAGGGTATTCTAAGTTTTTCCCTGGGCTGGCGGGCGGTCGCCAAAAGACCGCCCGCCAGCCCAGGGAAAAACTCCCTTCCCACGAGGATGCCGGCTCGTAATCGAGCCGGGGGAGTGGGAAGGTGCGACGGGTGCTGTTGCACCCGTCGCGTATTTCACTGTCTGCCAAGCACGTATCGGCTGAACTCGGATGAACTGAACTATTCTCCTTCAATTGGATGAAGACACTATCTTTCAGTTTTTCAATCTTCCAAGTGGACAATTTCATTTATTTCATCAATCTATGGGACTGTATATGTTCCCTTTTTAGGGGATAATCACCCGATGGTTGATGTGACATCTATTTGTGTTGGTGCATCTATTTCATTTACAAATAGGCTGTTGTTATGGAATTAGAGTGATATTGTTCAAGACCTTTTTTTTAGAAATCATTGTATGACAATTTTCTATGTCCACATTAAATCCTATGTTTATGAACTATTCAATTACTTAACTATGATTCTCTTTTGCAATTTTTAAATGAATACTCATTACACTGATACCACCTTGATGGGATTGTACACCATGTTTCTCTCACATACTCAAGAGCCATAACCATCCAAACATCACTTATAGAATAACATTACTATCTGTGTGCTCCATTCTTTCTTTGAATAGAACAGGTTGGGGTAACCAGAGTCACCCATAAGTATCGAGGGACAACTGTTAGACACACACTAACCCTAAGGGACAACCCCATACCCAGACACCGACTTATACTGGGTGGGGACAATGGGCTCACCTATTAGCCACACCCGGTGCCTCTGGAGTTGGCCCATCACATATGGGATGCTGCTATTCCTCCAAATATAGGTGTCATGCACAGAGCCAGGATATTTGGCATTCACATGACAGATGTACTGGTCCACCAAGCACACGATCTGGACATTCATTGAGTGATAGCTTTTTCTATTCCTGTAAACCTGTTCATTTCTCCAGGTGGGACGACAAATGCCACATGTGTACCATCAATGGCACCTATGATGTTGGGGATATGTCCCAGGGCATAAAAGTCAGCCTTCACTGTGGCCAATTCATCCACTTGGGGGAACACAATGTAGCTGTGCATGTGTTTCAGCAGGCAGACAACACTCTGGCCAACACGTTGGAAAACATTGGCGGAGACATCCCTGATGCCATGGCCACAGTAGTTTGAAAGGAACCACTTGCCAGGAAGTGGAGCACTGCCAGGACCTGCACTAGAGGGGGGATTCCTGTGGGCTGGCGGATAGCTGCCATCAGGTCTGGCTCCAATTGGGCACACAGTTCTTGGATTGTGGCACGATCAAGTCTGTATGTTAGGATAATGTGTCTGTCCTCCATTGTCGACAGGTCCACCAGGGGTCTGTGCACTGGAGAATGCCGCCATCTCATAATGAGCCTCAGTGGTTATAGCCTATGGAGGACAACGGTGAGCAGAGGGTCATATTTCCACATAGATTGCATTAATATTGCTGAATTTACATCACAGAAGCAGTATGTGAAGTCGAGAGTCAGATGATGTTCCAATGGCTGCTGTGACGCAGTTAGGTGCCATGCCATGTGCCCCTCTGAAATGGTGGCTGCCTGACCTGTGAGGAGGGACCAGTGGAAATGAGGTAAGTGCGCTGGCGTTGTGCGCCGTCGCGGTAGGCGGTCAATGACCGCCGCACAACTGCGCATTCGTTATCATTGGGCCCTATGGGTTCCAGGAGCCAATGGCGATGTACGCCGGCGGTGATGGTACACACCACCGCGGACATGCCCGCCATTTTCTATCTGCTACCTGACCTTCAACAGGAGAGGACCTACACTGCAAGTGCTGCTGTGTCCTGAGTCTGGAAGCGACAATGGCTCATGTGTCTGGGGAAAGGGCTCCTGCATTCACTGCGTAGGAGTTGGAGTAACTGGTGGATGGGGTCCTACCCCAGTACACATTACTCTACGGTCCTCCAGACAAACAGGTGAGTACACTGTGAGCATGATGCGTGGGCCATGAATGTATGGAGTGGTGTGGATGTAAGCCATTAGTTGGAGGGTGCTGATGCGTCCTGGCCTGAGTGCTGCATGAGAGGTGGTCAGTGTATGTGCTTAAGGGCATGGGTGGGAACTAGTGGGCAATGGGTATGTCGGTCCGGAAGTGTGAGTGATTCCCTTTTCTGCTGCCTTTTCCCTCCAGGTCGATGCCCACCAGAAAAAGGGTATTTGGCGTGCCATCGCCAAGGAGGTGCGGACCCGGGGGGTCTATCACAGGCAGAGCACCCTCTGCCGCAAAAGATGGGAGGACCTGCAACGCTGGATCAAGAAAACGGTGGAGGCCCAGCTGGGGCTGGCCTCCCAACGTGGAAGGGGTGCCCATCGCACCATGACCCCCCTGATGCTCTGCATCCTGGCGGTGGCCTATCCGGAGTTGGATGGGTGCTTGAGGGCATCACAGCAGCCACAAGGGGGTGAGTACAGATTATAAAGCTGACTTTGCGTGCTTTAGGGGGTAGCTGGGTGGGGATGTGGGCTGTGGGTGCCCCTAGGCCAGGGCGATCATGGCAGGGTAGTTCCCTTGTGTGCAGGCTCTGGCGCACTCCTACCCCAATGGTGTAAGTGGCCATCTACTACTGGGCAGGGTCCTGTGGGTGTCAGGTGTGCAGATGCTGGTGTTAGGCATTGTACACCATAGGCTGGTGACTATCATAGTGACTGGTTGGGCATGGCCTAGTGCATAGGGCAGCTCACCGTGTGTTGTGGACACCAACGGTAGTGGTGTTGCTGGTGTTGACTAAGTGTATCCTCTGTCTCTCCCCGCCACTTTTTGTTTTATCTCCCTTTCCTTGTGTGCATTAGCATCTTCCGGCGGAGGAGCAGAGGCACCGGCGATGGAGGGAGCTGCATCCCACATGGGCCTGGAGGCCGAATCCACCGAGGGTGAAGGCACCAGTGGGACGGAGGGCAAGGGGAGCACCACGACGGGGACAGGCGGGGATACCACTGACAGTGACTCCTCCTCAGATGGAAGCTCCCTGGCGGTGGTGGACACCTCTGTGCCCACCCCAAAACAGGTACAGCCGCCGCCCCCCTACCAGCACCGCCCTCCCAGCAGCCGCTAAGCGTGTTTTCCATGCCCGCTCACCCAGGAGGGTGGGCATCTCCTTCGCTCAGGCACCTGAGGCCCTGCCTCAGTCAGCCCTGCTGCCCTCAGTGAGGAGGCTATTGACCTCCTGAGATCCCTCCCTGGTGGGAAGTCAACCATACTGAATGCCATCCAGGGTGTAGCAGGGCATTTGCAACAAACAAATGCCTACCTGGAGGGCATTCACTCTGGCGTGGCAACCCAACAGAGAGTATTTCAGGCTCTGGCCTCAGCACTGATGGCAGCCATTGTCCCTGTGTCCAGCCTCCCCCCTCCAACTTCCACTACCCAGACCCAATCCCCTCTACCTCAGCCTATCCCAAGCACACCTTCAGACCAGCATGCACCCAAATCATCACACAAAAGTGGCTCAGGCAAACATAATCACCACTGTTCATCTCACAGGCACTCACACAAGCACCATGCCCATGCAAACACACCAACATCCACTGCCTCCACTGGGTCCCCCTCCTCCTCCTCGTCCACCTCCCTCCTAGTAGTGTCTCCACTCACACCTGCATGCACTACATCTTCATCCACTACCTCTATCACCAGCACGCCCATCACAACACGCCCCTCACTGGCAATCACCACCCCCACAACCATGCACACATCACCTGTGTCCTCTCTCAGTGTGTCTGTGACCCCTCCTCCCAAAGTACCTAAACTCAAGCACCCACCCACCCCACAGCCATCCACCTCACAACAGCATCCAACCCATGCACCTTCACCCAAACTCAGCAGAAATATACTTCCTACAACCACTCCCTTTTCCTCCACTCCCAAACCCTCTCCATCTTCCCATCCCAGTGTGTCTAAAAACCTTTCCTGGCTAACGCTGACCTCTTCCCTACCCCTCCACCCCCGTCCTTCCCCTTAGGCCAGGGTGTCCAGATCCCAGGCCAGCACCTCAGCCACCAAGTAGGCATCTGCTGTGGTCCCTGCAAGTCCCAGAGGATCAAAGGGGGCCCCCGTCAGGGCAGCCAGTGTGCCACCGACCCCTGCTAAGGACCAATCCATCCCGCCACCTGGCAAGGTGAAGAAGGGGCCAACATGCAGCACGGGCAAGAAGGACGACCCACCCAGCAAGGCCTCCTCCAAAACTCAAGCTGCCAGTGCCAAGGTCCCAGCAGCATCAGCCAAGGTGGGGAAGGGGAAGAAAACCCAAGGCAAGCCACTTTAGGCCTCGGAGGCTCCAGATGAGGGACTAGTGCCCACCATCAGTACCAACAGCACCGCAACCTGTACTGCGGAAAGCACCGCCGCAGGCACCACCACCTGCACCGCCCCCTCCCCCTCCACCTGCACCGCCACCTCCCCCTCCACCTGCACCGCCCCCTGCACCGCCGCTGCCACACCAACTGTGAGCAGCATCATCCCCAGTGGGAAGCCGTCCGAGGCTGCAGGAGATGGCCTGGTGTCTCCCTCCACCACTACCAGCACCGGCAGCATCCCCGCCTCAGGCACCGCCATCAACACCGCCACATGCCCAGTAGGTTCCACCATAACTGTGAGCAGCATCATCTCCAGTGGGCAGGCGTCCGGGGCTGCAGGAGACTGCCAGGACCATCCCACCACCACTTGAAGCACCCCCACCAGCACTGGCAACACCACCAGTTTGCAGCCTTAGTCGCCACCGGATGGAGTCTGGCTCTGCCTCCATGGGGTATAATGCTACCTGTTCCCTGGAAATCTCATGCCTTGGACACCCAGGTGAGGGACTGTGAACTGCCAAACCCCATGTGCAGCATCACTGGGCAACACAGCCCCCTCCAGAACCAGTGGAGAAATGCATCCACTCCCCCTGTCCTTGGCAGGATGAAGCACACTGGGCACCATGCCACCTCCAGAACCAGTGAAGAAAGGCATCCACTCCCCGTATCCTTGGCAGGATGAAGCACACTGGGCACACAACCCCCTCCAGACCAGTGGAAGAAGCCATCCACTACAGAGACTTTGGCTTTGCACTCCCCAGGACCAAGCAGTGGGCAAACCACCCACTTGAGAGACTGTGGCTTTGCACTCCCCAGGACCAAGCAGTGGGCAAACCACCCACTTGAGAGACTGTGGCTTTGCACTCCCCAGGACTAAGCAGTGGGCAAACCACCCACTTGAGAGACTGTGGCTTTGCACTCCCCAGGACATTGCTGTGGGCATGTAGCCCCCTCCAGGAGCAGTGGCGTTGTACCATCTTCCGGCTGAGGTGCCCCCCATTCCCCCTGAGGTGCCTGTGTGTTTTCGCATTGATGCCCCTGCAGTGTTCTCTCCGTTTTGAGGCAGGAGTCAAGTGTGGGCTTTGCCAATTATTTTTTGGCCCAGTGGGTCATGGACATTTGCAAAGGACAGTGTACGGCCTTTTGTACATATTGTAAATATTTGTATATACTGTTTTTCTAAACGTTTACTATGTCTGCTTATTTCAAATATATTACTGATTGGACTCCATTCCTTTTGTCCTTGTGTTCTTCTTCAAGGGGGTTACGGGGTATAAATGTAATGTTGGTGCATTTTTTGTGTGTATGGTGTTGTGGGTGAGGGTGGGGGTGGGGGTGTTGCATGTGTCACTCTCTTTTTCCTCCACCCCTCCCCTTTGTTCTAGGTGCAGTACTCACCGTGGTCATCGCCGCTGCCGCCGCCTTTGATATCCGTCGTGTATGAGAAGATACACCAGCATTGGGAGGACCTGTAGCTCTGGCTCCATGGCGTCCTGGTTCTTCGTTTCTTGTCGAGAGGTGAGTGGATTCCCTTTAAAGTCCTGTTTCCACTGAGCTTTTGATGTCATTGGTACTGCCCCGGAAAAGCTGGCGGATTGGCGGGTTGTGATAGGGTGAGCGGTACATTGTCTTCCGCCTGTCTGTTGGCGGTTACAGCCGTGGTGTTTGTTGCTACCGCCATGGCGGTCGGAGTGTTAAAGTGGCTGTCTAGGTTGGCGGGTTCCGCCTTGGTCGTGATTCAATTTTTTTTACCGCTGGCCTGTTGGCTGTATGACCGCCACTTTAACATCGACTGCCAAGGTTGTAATGAGGGCCTAAGTGTTTAAAAGCGACTGTATCTCAGCAAATGACCTTGCCACTTGTAATTCAAATGTTTCACAGGAAGATGTAAGCGTCATATGTTTTTGGAACAGTATTGCTTTCCGTTCGCTCAGCTTGTCAAAGTTAACATTAAAGGGAGGAATGGAAGGCCACAAACTTGCTACCCTAGTTTCATGAGTTGGGGGCAGATAATTCCCACAGCAGGTCACTATTTGAGAAACCGAAATCACATATGGGACACTTGCTCTCATCCCACAGCAGCCTTGATCACACAACATTAAGTAACCTCCTTTCGAAAGTAACTGAAGCACTAGGTGAATCAAGGGGGTGGAAACTCTTTTCAAGTACGATGCTAAATTAGCCTCCGACATGTTAAACGCCATTCAATGTCACCTGTTTACAAATCATCAAGAAATGCTTCCTTTTCCCCTCTCATACATTTATAATCGAAAGGCAGATCCAACACCTCATGTAAAAAACTCTCCCCATAATCTTCAAATCTACCTACTGGGAAATGTTTCAACCACAAAGAGATTTAAAAAGTCAATACTAGCAGAGAGATTACACCATGTACTGACCACAACGTTGATGGTATTTCAGCCACTGTGAAAAACAACTTTTCTCTATTACGCATTGTATATGTTGCATCCTTCTTCACTATTGTTTGTTTGCATGTTACGTTAAATGATGAAAATAACTCTTGCTGGTTCACGTGGTTCGATTTCAGAACCTGTAAAGTCCATATCAGCTGCATGATGGACATAAGCTGATTCTGTCCATGTTGTAAAAACGACATGTCATTCTGTATAATGTCTATTGTAGATGAGACAATGTTGTTTATTGTGTAAATCCAAATGGACAACGTATTCGTACTGTTATCGACGATGGCTAATGCTTTCTCTAAGTATGCCTGATCTATTTCCCTTAAACGACCAGCAGCTTCTGTTTGAGAAATTTCATTATACATTGCACACAAGAAACTTTTGAAGCATGGTTATCTAGAACCTAAAAAGAAATCTTGCCAATCCATGTCCTCAAAGAGATGAGCAAGGTTTTTTTTTTACTGCTCTCAATGTGGAATGTTGCAGCCATTGCTGGCATAACTTGTCCACGCTGTATGGAGTGACAATCCCTGTCTGTTAGACCTCAAAGAGAAGAGCAATGTGTTTTTTTACTGCTCTCAATGTGGAATATTGCAGCAATTGCTCGCATAACTTGTCCACGCTGTCTGGAGTGACAATCCCTGTATGTTAGACTTCGACATAAGGGTCCGGTCTGCTTGCTTTAAAACCATGTGGAGAGTTTATAAAATATTGATGGCAACCATTTGTGTCCAGTGGTCACAATACCCATTGGTGGGACCTGAAAGTTCTGAATTAAACGTACTATTTCTAACCATAAAATTGAACTGATCTTCTTTGTGATCTACTAAGCTTTGCCAAATTTCAAACTTTGCAATCAAAGGAATACTGGGAACATTTATATCTTTAACTTTTGCTAGACCTGGGCTAGTTGTTTGTTGAAGAGGTATAATTAAGAAAAGTAATCTGTAATGGAATCAGGAATGCTTTAACTAAGGCATACATGCCCTGTGCTTACCAATCTTTTATTCCCCAAACTGATTTTAAATCAATTGTTTCTTTTCAATACTTATAGCCCTTTATGGCTAGTTTAGAAATTAATGAATTTGTATAAATTGATTTAGTAGCGGTCAGCATGTTTGTCTTTGCATTTGTTGCTGGTAATTTGAAATAATATTCTACAGGATCAGTAGTATCATGCCCAGAAAAATATGTGAATTTGTCTAAATATGTTTTGGAACTCCTACTGGTGGAATTGGATAATGTTCCCATTTCGTGTAATTAAAGTTTTTACGTGGGATGCTACCTTTATGTAGGTAATGGTGTCCATAATAATGATAACAAAACATTTTGCCTTAATTTGTGGAGTTCATATCTTCACTTCCAAATACAGTATAATATTCAAGCTCAGACAGCTTTGAATCAACTGTTTCACATCCAAGTCATCAGACCTAAAACCATGTGTAATTATATTATTCATAGAATTTTTAAAAACATACAGAATTTGAATAGGCTCTTTATGGCCAAATATATCATATGGAACCTTATCCCAAACAATCCAATCAAGAACTTGAACAGCAGAAATGTTCACAACGGAAAGGTCTCTTCGCAATTTGTGGTAAAGACAAGTGAAGACAAGTAAGGCTTCAATATCTCATCTAATAGTGCTACAGCAGAGCTTTCAGGAAGATAATTTCCATTTATAAGCAACAAGAAGACAATCACAAATCCAATCCGTAAGAAGAAAGCAAGCAAGGTGAGTATAATCCAAAAGTAGGACTGTGGATGGGGGGGGTGTGGCCTGATGCCGATGCCGCAGGATGCAGAAACTGACAGCTCCCACCTGGTGACCATCCCAAACCATTCCTTGATCTTCCTGCAATGGGTGGACCCATTCCCACATCGATCCTTGCCTCAACAAGCTCTAAAGCGGGAACTGCTGGGCTGCCTGCAGGACCGGAGAGGCACTGCCCAGATGGCGGTGTAAGGGCTGAGGTACAGTGCACCTTTACATTCCACCTTGGGAATGGGAGTAGCAAGGCGAGCTTAGGCGGTGAGTCCCGGGGGTGCTGTATGCCTGACCTGAGCAGCTGGGCCACCTGCACTGATGCATACTGCAGAAGCTCCGGCGAGGACCTGCGCGCTGAAGCTCCTAAGGTCTATAAGGAGGGCCACAGTGGCCCTTGCTACTATCACTGAGGGGCTGGGGACCGAGGAGGCTGACACACAGGGGCTTCCCCTCCGCTGCCCGACTAGTGCACTACAGATGTGGCAGGGGCTGCAAATCCCTTTATTGATGCCTCCGCACCTCTGACGGCACACAGCTGAAGGGCTGTGCCCATAGGGAGAGGCCTCACACCCTAGCAAACGGTAATCTGCCTGCGGGGTGTGCATGACATACTCCTGCCTGAAAACATTGCCACTGGGGGGTGGAGGGGAGCAAGAAGCCTCCTGGAGGAGACAGAAAAAGTTGGCACCAGAACCTTTTTTGGAACCACCTGGCCAGGTGAGGAACAAGGGTTTTTGGTGGGAGAGGCGTCTGCCACAACAACGGGTTGCTAAGAGGCCCATACCCTGCCTCTGAGAAGTACTGTGTGCACACCTAATCGCCGCCGGGCCCCCATAGTTGACACATAGAGGGAGCGTGAGATCACCTCATGTGGAGTGCTACTGTCAAGGCCTATGCCTGCGGTACTGCTGGGCCGCAGTGGCATCGTTCCCTTGATGAAGAGACTAGCCTGATTAATCGAGGGTTGTTCCCCTCCCCCCTGTGCTGCATCATTCTGGAGGGGCCCATGCGGATGTCTAGCAGGCCAGGACCGAGATTACTACCCCCTGGTGAGCACTGGTACCTGCCCTGAGCACGTGAACACTGCCAGAGCCCACATGTGGAGCTGCACCATATCGGCTGCTGTGAAATGGACCCCTGTGAGAACGCCAAAGTGCGCTGGTGGTGGAGCTCGGATGGCTGCTTCCCCTTTGGTACACTTGAGTGCTGCTGGCTGCAAGCATAGCTGCCTAATTATTACCCGAGTGCACGGGGGGAGCACTCAGAGTCGGGCGATCAATGCTGCAGAGCGGCCCAGCACACGTGCAAGTAGTTTATGATGATTCCTAAGACTGTAGTCCCATGTGCTGCGACAATGGGTAAGGCAACCTGCAATTGTGAATTGGACACTGGGAGCTCAACCCACCCTGACGAGCCACCAAACAGCCTATAGCTGGCCCAAGAAGAGGCCTAGGGAAGACCCACTCTACAGGAAATTCTTGATGACGCTCCCGCATGGCGGGGACTGACTGGGACTGACAGAGTGGGTAGAGGTGGGTGCGCTGACGATCGGAGCCCTCTTTGAGGCATATGAGTTCCTCCTGTTTGAAGAATTCCATCTAAGACTTGACTTACCTCCAGGTCACTTTCTCCTATATAGAGCACTCAGAAGCACAATTTGCATGCATTGGAGGGCATGCATTGTGGAGCCATTGCAGATGGCATGCTCTCAATACATTGTTACCTCCTCTGGAACCTCTGGAGTGTCATTTGCTTATATAGAAGGTTGCAAGGTTACTCCCCTTGACTGCTCTGACTGCCCTATGGGAGGAGGACCTGGATTTTGATATTCCAGACTGGGATTGGGGAAAAAAATCCCCAAACGCGCCCCCAAAGCCACGAGGAATGCTGAGTTTAAACGTATTAACTTTTGTGTGTTGCACAGGGTGTAACTTACGCCAGTGAGGATTAACAGATACTACATGCAGACTGGCTCATAATGCCCCCAATTCGGAGAGGGATGGGTTGAATTCCTCACTATGTTCTCGAGCTTTCCGGACCTGTCCTGCTATTGGAAGGGCGTAGTTGGGACACTGGCAGAGATCACAGAGAGAGTGATCTCATGCACCCCAGTCCATTGCCTCTTGAGTTGGTTCCCGCACGTGGCAAAGACTAAGGTAACCAGCAAATTTCAGGATTTGGCCTTTGTCCATGCCAAGAGAGAAATAGCCAGGAATTGGAAGACCTCTACGGGACCCTGGTTGGAAGTATGGAATAGGGAGATGATTAAATGGGCTGGATGTGAGAGTGAGGTGAGACTCTGAGAAGCGAAGTGTGGTCAGGGCTCCCTTGAGGCAGCTTGGACGTGGAAGGCCCTAGTAGATGCACTATAGCACCCAGACCCCCCAACCCCATTGCGGAGTCATAACAAATCCCCTTTGCTTTCCAGACATGTTTGAAGGATAGCTCCCATATTTGGCTGCACATAGGGACACTCCTGAACATGACATGACTAACTTACTTGCACTCTCCAAGGACAACAGGCAGTCTTTCCTTAATAGTATGTTCATTTTCACTCCCCAACAAGGGAGGGCATTCAGAGGGCACGCACCAGGTGCGAGGGTGAGAATCGGGTGCGCCCCATTACACTTAAATTCCCAGGAACATGGAGGTTGTGAGTATGCTGGGGGGCACATCAGACATTACTAAGCAAGAATGTCTTGTTTCACCTGATTGGGATAAGCGGCATTCTTTATCCCTTTGGTAATATTATTCTAAGTAATGGGACGGTGATGACTTCCATTGGAATTGTTTAGCACAGCAATAAGGAAGCCCCAAGGGGTTGTATTTTCACTGTTGTAAACTGCAATAAAATGTGTTTAAACAAAAAGGATCATGGACGGATCAGATAAGTGTGGTTAAAAAGTGTATACCATGAAGCGATATTGCTGTGGAGTTTAAAGAGACAATGTCAGTGTTGACAAAATATCCAGAAGCAGTGTGTGTGTGAAGACAGGAGCCGCTGCAGGTAAAAGGGAACTGGTAGAGGCCTCTAAAGGTGATTCATCGTGAACATCTCTGTGGCTTTGAGAAATAGTTAAGGGCTGTAGACTTCTGTTTGTTACATTTCTGGTAATTGCAGCTGTACTTGGAATCAAAGTTAATTATTTTCCCTCACCAGCCTAGGGGAAATAATTTCAGCATTGTTTAAAACTTGAAGAGGTAGTTCCTGTATGATAACGAGAGAAGATAGGAAACTACCCAGGAATTCTCTAGGTCTACTTAGGATCGGACACATGATGCAATTTGACTTGATCAATGGAGACAAAGCATCTGTCTTTACAGCTAGCAAGCAGTGGTAGAATTACAGTTCTGGTACCTTGAGTTACAAGGACTGGCACTGGTGCACAGTATGATGGGCCAAATTCCTTTTTCACTGCAATCTTTTCTCGAACTAGATCCCTGTCATTAGAAATCCAGCCTGTAGATGCTGGTGAATCCCTCATTCCCAAAGTGGCCGCATGTGTATTAAACCGTTCATCTTGAGTTTCTGCTACCACAGCGTCAGGGCCATCGAGATCTGAGACAAAATTTGGAATGCCAAGCAATACTTTATATGGGGTACGGGCACCCAAAGATCTTCTAGGCAGATTGTTTAATGCTCTTTGGACCTCATTTAGGTGATGGATCCAACCGCGACCTGAACCCAATACTCTAGCTGTTAAGGATTCCCTTAAGTCTTGTTTTTTTATTTTCCACCTTTAAATTTCCCTTGTGATGATAGGGGCAAGAAAAATGCACCTCTGCACCCAGGGTATACCTGGGATCCCCGTAAGCTTTGGAGGCAAAAGCAGGGCCCTGGTCTGAGTGGAATGGAGCAGCTGCATATGTCCCGATGAAGACTTGCAAATCTTTAATAGAAGTGCGAGTGTCAGCTGATCAATGTGGCCACACCCAAAGGGATCTGTAGCGAGGATCTACAGCAAGTTGAACGTATTTGTATGCATCATCTGAATTTAAGGGGCCACAATGATTTAGGTACACACATTGCATAGGTGTGTTTGATACTTAGAGGGGTGTCTGCGGTGGGCACTTAACGGTGGAATCTTTAATCTATTGGCAAATTTCACAACTAAGGACATATTACTTTGTCTGTTTGTACAGACGATTCCAACAATAGCGTTTTTCCAATAATGAAATAGTAGCCGCCACACCAGCATGGGGAGAAGCAACACCCTCATGCACTGATTGAATTAATTCTAGTCTACTTTCTTGGTTGGGGATAACACAATCACCCACCCCTGGAATTGTTACATAAGAAATGTCTTGAGCAGTAGTGGTAGAAATTGTTACATAAGAAATGTTTTGAGCACTAGTGGTAGCAATATTTTGCTGGATATGCTTTGGCTAAGAGGGTGCCATCATCCAAGACATTTACAGCAGCCAGTATTTCATAATCCACCCTCTTATGGGAATGATTAATAACAGCTACAGTTGCAGTAACGACTACAGATTTGGCTGCTTCATCAGCCAGTGAATTCTCTACAATGTGTATCCCAACACATTGATGACCCAATGTATGTATTACATGAGCCCTTGACAGTTTGTGTTTGAATTCTGCTACCTTCCCCCTGAGCATTTTATGCTTGATGGTTTCTCTGAATTTTCACTGAAAGACTGGGCACAATAATACCGATCACACAAAAGTGTCAGGAATTCAGGATCGGTGTGTTGCATGGCCCAAATCAATGCTTTAAGTTCAGCCAACTGTGCAGTGCAATTCCAAAGGGACTGCGTAAAGGTCTGTTGAGGGTGGGATTCCCCTACCATCATAACTCCATCATAGATCACAGCTGTGCAAGCAGGTGAGTATTGATGTTTGGTCCCTACAGCAGGTTGAGCTTAACCATCAGTGTAAATAATATATTTATACTGATCAAGAGGAATAATGTTAGTAGGCATAGGGAACTCCAGTTCGTATCGGAGAAACTCTTGAGTTTGCAGTTTTGGGTCAAAAACATAGTCTACATCAGTGGCAGTCAAACAAGTGACCCATTGTATCCCTCTAGGATGTAAGAATTTTGCATTTTGAATGCTAGCCTTTGTGATTGCCTCTAAGGTAGTTACTGGGGTTACGACAGTGATGCTCTTTCTCTAATTCAGTAGTGTTTCCTTAATGATAGCCATCTGACCTGCCGTCAGTATTTTTTCAGTGGATACAAAGCACATTTCAGCATTTGAATATAAATGCAATTCATATAATTCCCAGAATGATACGGATGACCAAATGTGTTTTGTTTTCACATGTAACTGTTTTGCTTCAAGCAGGTCAGTTTGTAGTGATTTGAGTATTTGTGTGTGTTCTGGTTTCCAATGCTTACTGGAAAAATCTGGGCAGTTTAAGTCATAAGTAGATTTATGCGTTGTGAAAAATCAGCCATATATGGTATGTCAAAATTTAAGAATCCTATCAAGGGTTGTAGGGCTTTTGATGGTATTTGGTGGTTGCAATTGTGCACATTTCTCAAGGATGTGTGGTGCCAGACTCTTCCCCTCATTTGAAAGCTCATATCCCAGGAACAGGACACTGAGAAAGCAATTTTTGTTTTCTTAAATTTGAATTTGTAATCATGTTCAGAAAATCCCAATACTATGTGATCTACTCTGGATAAATGTGTGTTTAAGTCATCATCCGTCAGATATATGTCATCTACATAGGACAAAGCCTCTGGATCAATATCATGCAATATTGATGTTGCACGGGAAGAGAACACCCCTGGACTATTGTTATATCCTTGGGGAAGTCTACAGAATTGGCACCAAAGCTGAGCATAGAAAAAGCAGTTAGATCCCTGCTTTCAGCCACTACATTTTGGCAGAGAAAAAACATTGGAGATATACTCGGTTGTTTTGTATTTTTTGCAGACAATATTGTTCATTAATGTTGCACCTTGTGAATTTTGTATTACAGAAGTGTGTGTATGAATATTTAAATGTCTATAATCTAAGACTATTCTAAATAAATGGTCCAGCTTAGCTATGAGGAACAATAGATTGTTCATTGGAGCTACACAGGCTTCAATTACTTCCTGGTACTGAAGCTTTGAGGAAATCTATCGCACAAGAGCTTTTGCTGCATGTTTTATGCAATATTGTGGTTGCTCTTGCAGGCTGGACATTATGGGTGTTACATGATAGGAAGAATCCCTATCCTAGACCACATGGTGGTGTTATAATACTGGGGCTTGCGCAAGAGCCAGGTCTGCAGCGTACGCTTGCTTTAGTTGGTCTGGAAAAACAATTGAAAAAAATGGTATAATCACGTCTTCCCCTTGTGTGAGCGTTCTAACAAACTCTGGTGGCCAATGTTTTTCTGACAAGGGAATGTTATAACTTAGTGTTAATCTATTCCAGAAAATTACTTTAATTGTGCATTATGTGGCCCTCAATTTGAATGTTCAATTTATATACTTGGTCTGGAGAGTTGACTCGCCTGTCTTAGGTTTCAACTTCTAGGTAGTTGTTAGTTGCTCTCACATCCAGAAACTCTTGAAGATTATAGCAAACTATTGTGACCTCTGCTCCTCTGTCAAGCATAGTCATTGCCCACGTCCTGTTCTGAAGTAGCATTCTCGATACGTGTGGCATATTGGGCTGAAATTATCACAACCAACGTCTTTTTGAATTGGGGATTTTGTTGAGGAAGTTACTCTTTCTACTTTAAGATGATGTCAGACAAGGGTTTTGAGTCCTTTTTTGGTTTTATGTACACTTCTTGTCTGCGCTCTGACTGCCCCAATCTCTTGGACTAATTTTCTGATGGGTCCTGAAAAGAACAAGAAGGGCGTGTATCAGTAACTGCTACTTGTCAGACTGTTTCAAATTATCAAGGTTACATAGGTTGTAGTGATTTTCAGAGCTCTCCATCGCTGAGATTCTCCCCTTGATTTTAGATTTATTACATTTTTGTTTGTTCCAGTGTGTTTTTAGAAGACTCAGTGCTTGCTTGGTATTATCCTTTTCAGGGTTACCTTTAAGCTGTGGCTTGTTTGGTCTGGCCCCAAAATTTCCGACATACACATGTATAAGTTTTGCCAATTATTTTTGGTAGCTTGCGTTCCTGATGTATTAAAGGAACTTGTGCGAGTCATTGGAGTACCTCCAAAGCTGAAGCTTCTCCTTTAATATTTCCTAAAATTATTGAGAATCCTGTGGCAAAATTGCCAATTAATTTCATCCACAAGTCCAGGGCAGGGGTAGCTCGGTATCCTTTTTTTATGTCTTTTAAAACCACTGGTAAAACCGCAGGAGATGGGGTACCATGTGTTATGGTATATATTGCAACAAATACTGTGCCCCAAGTAGCACAATCATCAATAGAGGGTACCATCCCAAGTGGCTAGCAAATTGTGAGACTTTTATGATTTTCTTGGGGTCCTGTATGGGGAAACACTGCTTCCAGCTGACTTGTTATTTGAGCAATCTAAAACAGAATTTCCTGCTATTTGATGGGTACTTTACCCATAAAAGCATTATTAGTCACTGGGTTTATCCGTGGTGTGGCCAATTGTTGCTGAACAGCTGGAGCAGCCCTTGCTGGGGCAGTAGTCAAAGTTTGCAATATGAATTGTGTTGAGTGTCAATATAGGCTTACTAAATTATTATATATTGAACTCAGATCTGCTGCCTATAAATTGTTTATATTTGGATATGGGATATATAGGCAGCTAGATCTGGCCACGTGACCCCATCATTGCTAGGGGACCTCATATAACATGTGCAACAACATGTGGTAGGGGGCCTTGGAACCCATTTTGATGTTTACGATATGTTTGCGATATTTCTAAATATTTGTATGCTTTATATTGTGTTGGTGGATTAGCCATTGTGAATGTGTGAAATGTATTTGAGTTTCCATAGACTGCAGTAAAATTGACCCATGAATTAAATGTTTCAGTTATGTTCTCATTGTGTGCCTCAACCACAACGTAATATCTCCTCCCCCATTAGGTAGCCCATTAAGAAATAAATGTTGTGTGACAGCATGTCTCCAATTTACTGGACTAACTGCTGGATTCACCAGTTTTCAAAAATAGAAAATTCAGAATTGGAAACACCGATCAATCAATCAATTAATCAAAAATATTTATAGAGCGCGCTACTTTTTGTATTATTACAAAAAGTTGTGGCAATATTACCATCTTCGCTAAGGATAGATGATCTGCCAGTGTAATCCAGAAGGCTATTTACGTCTTAAGGGAATTTCTAATTGCATAAGGTTGCCCTCAAGGATATCCTGCATTTCACAGTATATTTGGATGCCCAAATAACGAAATGTGTGGAATGCTACCTGGAGGGATGTGTTTCCGAACCGCAGGGTGGGGCCTATACGGGAAGCCATAAAAGGGAAATGCACATTATTTATCCACATTTATATGGAGACCAGAAAGTTTCTCAAAGGCAGCAAGTGATTACATGATCACCTCTAGGTCTCCTTGGAGATCTTTGAAATAAATATAGCAATATGGAATGGGTTATCCTAGCTGTGGGTATCCCCCCATCAGGAAATCTTGCTGGATACACTGCGCAGAAGCCTTGATCGCTAGCAAAAACAGGAGTGGCGACAATGGACAGCCCTGTCTTGTCCCGCATGACACGAGTCTGCGGTTGAGATGTAACGGCCTGTCCAGGCCTGGACCCTGGGCTTCGTGTATAAAAGGTTAACCCTTCGGATGTAAGCTGGGGAGTCCTAAAACGGACCAAGGCTGCCAACATCAAAATCAACCCCAAAGTTTCGAAGGCCTGACAAATGTCCAGAGATATACAGGCAGCAAACGGATAGTGACCACAGGTGACATCCATTATACTAAAGAGACAGAAGATATTCAAAGAGGTGTTGCACCGAGGGACAAAGCCACTCTGGACGGAATGTATTAACCATGGCAGCAGGAGGAGCAGCAGGCAGGCGAGAATCTTACTAAGAATTTTGTATTCGGTGTTTAGGAGTGACAAAGGCCTATTGGAAGTGAGCTCAGTGGATAGCTTCCTGGGTTTTAGCAGAGCAGTCACCAAAGTCTCCCTGGTGGTGGGCGATAGGCCACCTTCTACCAAAGAAGAATTATATAATTTTTCTAATTGTGGGACCAGGCGTGCCATACATGTGGAGTAACATAATAGTGGTGCCAATGGCCTCCCTGTGCTCTGCAGTCACCCTGCAAAGTGCTACTTAATCTAGGCATAAGGGGATATCGGCAGGATCTGAGGGTATTGGGACAGTGTATAGGTAAGCATGGAAGTCTCAAAAGGCCTTGTTGATTCCTTATTGTGTTTCAACCGTTCCCTGGGTTGGTACTTTTATGGAGAGAATAGGTGTGGGTGAGGTGTCGGGTCAGATCAAGTGGGCTAACAGTGCCCCAGATTTATCTGTGTCTGTATGGGTCCTCTGGGTGTAGGTTTCATAATTGAGCACACAGAGGCACTCCAGGAGTTCAGCATAGGCAATGCTGGCCTCCTGTAGCTCATCTACTGCCTCATTGTCTCCACTCGCTGCCTTTTCAAGTGGGCCTCATTTATTTTCAGTATATGTGAGCTCTCACTCCACTTCCCTCCTAGCTCCCACCACTGCACTAAGAGATGTGCCTCGGACTATCACCTTGAATGCCTCCCATTCCACCAGTGGGGAGGAGCTGGTACCCATGTTTTCGGCGAAGTACGTGTCAGTGGTGGCTAGCGTCTCCCTGAAAACCGCATCCTGAAGGAGAGCCGGCTGTACGCACCACGTAGGGATCAGGGTTGGGACATAACCCCACAAGAATATCTCCAACGGGTTGTGGTCTGAGAGCATCTTCCCCAGGTATGTGGCAGCAGTCATATTGAAATGTAAACGTGCAGGGCATAGGAATCTGTCAAGGCACGAGTGGAGGATTTGAGGGGGGAAGTAAAACGAGCACGCCCTCTCCTCGACATGACACTAACGCCACACATCCGAGAGGCCCCAACCCTCCATCAACAGCTGCAATGCTTTAGCTTGGCACACTGGAGCCGTGCCTTGCAGGGGCGGGTGCGACCAGACCAGGACAGTATCAATGACAGCATTAAAGTTACCATTTAGTACCAGGGATACAAGGTCCAGTCCGCAATTATAGAAGACAGGTGGGCTAAGTAAACATCTTGATCCTAATTGGGTGCATATGTGCATCCCAGCACGATAGGTGCTCAATCTAGGCTTCCTCGTAGTAGGACATAACGCTTCTGCTTATCTATTATGGATTCCAGTACCTTGAATGGGACTTCTGCTGTGAGCCATATGACAGTGCCACATGGAAATGAGGAGTAGAAGGTGTGGAATAATTGTCTGCACCATTTTTTTATGTAAAGTCTGGCCTTCATGAGGGGTGAAGTGGGTTTCTTGCAGAAACACCCTGTGTGCCCGCCGCCTATTCAATTTGGCCCATACTCTATACCTGTTATATATGGATCCCATGCCCAGCAAATTCCATGTTATAACATTATAAACATGTGATATTGTATTCATCGTATCTGTGGTGCAAACTCATCCCCCCCACCAACCCCAGGCCTCCAGCCCCTCACTTTCATGCCCCCATGGAGAGAATAGGTGAGAACTGTAAACAAAAAACGCTTATCTTTGAATTCAAGGTCCAGAGGTAACAGGTGGTTGGACCAAACTTTGGAATAACAAGAATATTGTAACTAATGTAAAACAGTTGCCTTAGCAATTGGGGGTATGCGGTGATGTGATGTTAATGTCAAGAAGAGTCAGCTAATGCGTTAATGTCAATAAGAGTTGGCTATTAAAGTTGCACTTTCCGTTTCAGGGCACTCTGACCCAAGGCTCAAGTGATAAACACATTAGTAGAGGGTGAACACATTTCAAGCAAAACCCCCCACCCTCCCCTCTCTAATTTGAGGCAGAAAAAGACACGAGCGGTTCGTTGGAATCAAGTCAATGGAAGGTGTCCGGTGGGCAGTGTTCAAGGTTCGTTTAATGTGACAAACCCTGTGTCTGTTTCATAAATTGTACTCACAACCATTATCCCAGCAAATCATGTGACATCTGGTGGTGGGGGGGTGAGCGAGTGGAACAGTGCCATACTGCCAGCTAAGCCAGAGTCTTTTGCACTGCCCTGCTAGGAGCTGGAACTGATGGTTTTCTTGGCGAGTTGCAAGTAGTGTACTGATCGGATTGTCTCCTGCTATCCCTCCAAAGCTTGCTGCAGCGAGGGGGCCGACCCTGAGGAGGGACAACAGGGATCCTCCGTTGACGATTTTGCAGAGCTCGCTCGTGTCCTGGTTGCTAATGCCGCTGGGAATCCAGAATATCTTGTTCCAGCCAGTTCCACACCTCCTCTGGCTTGTCAAAGAAGAGAATGCACTGGACATGGGGGGTCATTCTGACCTCGGCGGTAAAAGGCCCTTACCGCCGGTCAGAAGACCGCCATAACACCGCCGCGGCCGCGGTTAACCGCCACGGTCATTCTGACCCACAACGGCCAAACCTCCAAAATTCCGTCCTCCACTGCAGGCCGCCACATCAGCGGGCAGCGATAAACTGGAGATGACCAAACCTCCACCGTCACGCCAACAGAAATACGCCCATGCCATTACGACCCACGAATCCACACGGCGGTCATTCAAACGCGGTATTCCATTGGCGGTACACACCGCCGCGGTCAGAATACACACACATCACCAAAACACAGCCACATTGGACAATTTGAAATACACACACCTGATACACATACACACACCACTCCCACACAATCAACCAACTATAAAACACACACCCACATCACCCACAAACCCCTGCGACCATAATTACTGAGAGAAGGAGAGAGAGACACAGCAGACAATCCAAAGCAAGACACACTGAGGCACACTACACCATCACACACACCACATAGTAGCACAAAGCACCACTCACCAACATACTTATCATCACATACACCACCCCACACCACACCCACACCACCCCATGGCACCCCAAAGGCACCCACGCTTTTCGGACCAAGAACTCCGGGTCATAGTGGAGGAAATCCTAAGAGTGGAACCCCAGCTCTTCGGCTCGCAGGTGCAGCACACCAGTATAGCTAGGAAGGCGGAGCTATGGCAGCGGATCGTGGACAGGGTCAACGCGGTGGGACAGCATCCCAGGAATAGGGAGGACATACGCAAAAGATGGAACGACCTACGGGGGAAGGTCCGATCGATGGTCTCCAGGCACAACATCGCGGTCCAGAAGACTGGCGGCGGACCCCCACCCACCCCTCCTGAATTCACATCGTGGGAGCAAGACGTCTTGAACATCCTGCATCCTCAGGGCCTCGCAGGAGTAGCCGGAGGAATGGACTCTGGTAATCCAATCTCAACTACTATATCCCCCCCACCCCACCAGCATGCCAACCCACACCCCCACCCTCACCCCCAACCCGCCAGCACACATCCTCCCTGACAATGTCTCACCAGCACAACCCACCCATCCCAACACCAACTCCTGCATGCCAACACAAATCATGGGCACCCATCACCTAAGCATGACCACTGCACTAACCCCCCCCCTTAACTACCCTCACAACACCTCCCTCAAGGGAATGCCTGCACTGGGGGACAAGGGCACCCATAACACACACGCTATTGCACACACAGAAACAATAACCAAACTCTCTTACCCCATGCAGGACCCGAACGACAACACACCAGCCAGGAGGGTCCAGAAGTGTCCATCCCACCACCGGAACAGGCCCACACTGAGGATAGCAGCTCTGTCGACAGTGAACCTGATGACCAGCCCGGACCATCGGGGACCTCTGGGCAGTCGGTTCCCCTCAGGCAGCCACAGGCCACACCAGACCCGACCCCCTCTGCCAACACCAGCACAGCTCCCACCCAGCGGGCCCATGCCTCTGTCTCTAGGACAGCTCAATCAGCGGTGTGTCCGCCACTACAGGGCACCCAGGCTAACCCAACACCCCAACAACAACAGGGACCTGGGGGCAGTGGTAGCGGGCACACCGTCCAGGGGACAGAGGCCGGGGGAAACCGGGCAGCTCGGAGGGCTGCTGTGCGACAGGGGGGGGAGGAGAGGCCCAGGGAACCCACTCTCCAAGAGGCCCTCACCACCATCATGGGGGCATACCACCACTCCCAAGAAACGATGGCGACGGTACTGGCCAGGTTCACTGAGATCCAGGCACAGCAGGAAGAACGCTACATGGGGTTCAGGGAGGAGCTGAGAATCATCGGGACCGCAATGGGGACCATCGTCCTGGCCCTCCACAGGATAGAGGACGCGTTGCGGGACCATGGTGCACCACACAGGGCCCCTGTCACTAGGCCGGACCAGGAACAGCCTACCACCTCCGCCGGCGCTAGTGGACAGGAGGTCCCAACACCTCGACAGCCCCCCAGAACCCCACCTCCTGCTGAAGAACAACCACCCCGTAAGAGGAGCCTGAGACCAAAAAAAAAGACAGAGTAGGATGTCAAGACCCCCGCCAGCAGGACATACCCCCTCAAGTCTTCCCACTGTCCCACATTGCCACCCTGTCCAACCATGAACTGCCTATGCTCCATCCTTCCACAGGCAAAAGAACAATGCACCTGTGAGACTGAGAACTGGACTCTGCCATGGATATTCCTCCACCCCCACCCATCACCCTTAGAATCACATGTACCGATATCTAGCACTGTAAATAAATCACATTTTGCACACAAATCTGTTTTGAGTCATGCTGTATTATTAACAAATGTATTACATATTACTGTTCAATTTCTGTTCTGTCAATTAGTCATGACAACATACCAATGTCAATACGCTGTATTTCATGTGCGAACCAAGCAGAAGTCAGGTACTGAGTCAGACAGCACTGAGAAGGGAAGGGAAAGGCAAAAATTAATGAAAAACATCTGTGGGGAACTACAGAAAGTACAGATGCAGGAGGCTATAAGCAATTGTGAAATGGCGTGGGTGATTCTTACCTGGGTGTTACTGGAAATACTGTTGTATCACTCTGTCCCTATTGTCTGTGTCGTCCTCAGAGTCTTCCTCCTCTTCACTCTCCACAGGCTCCACGGCTTCTACAACACCACCATCTGGACCATCCTCCTGCAGGAAAGGCACCTGGCGTCGCAAAGCCAGGTTGTGGAGCATACAGCACGCCACGATGATATGGCACACCTTCTTTGGTGAGTACATTAGGGATCCACCTGTCATATGCAGGCACCTAAATCTGGCCTTCAGGAGCCCAAAGGTTCGCTCAATCACCCTCCTAGTACGCCCATGGGCCTCATTGTACCGTTCCTCTGCCCTGGTCCTGGGATTCCTCACTGGGGTCAATAGCCACGGCAGGTTGGGGTAACCAGAGTCACCTATTAGCCACACACGCTGTCTCTGTAGCTGGTCCATCACATAGGGAATGCTGCTATTTCGCATAACATACGCGTCATGCACTGACCCTGGGAACTTGGCATTTACATGGGAGATGTACTGGTCAGCCAAACAGACCACCTGGATATTCATTGAATGGTAATTCTTCCTGTTCCTGTACACCTGTTCATCGTCATTTGGGGGGACTAAAGCCACATGGGTCCCATCAATTGCACCAATGATGTTGGGGATGTGTCCAAGGGCATAGAAATCAGCTTTCACTGTAGGCAAATCACCCTCCTCTGGGAAAATGATGTAGCTCCGCATGAGTTTCATCAGGGCAGGCAACACTCTGGATAAGATCTTGGAAAACATAGGCTGAGACATCCCAGATGACATGGCCACTGTTGTCTGGAATGAGCCAGTTGCAAAGAAATGGAGGACTGACAGAACCTGCACCAGAGGGGGAATTCCTGTGGGTTGGCGGATGGGGGACATCAGGGCTGGCTCCAGCTGGGCACACAGTTCATGGATGGAGGCACGGTCAAGTCGGTATCGTAGTATTATATGGCGTTCTTCCATTGTCGACAGGTCCACCAGCGGCCGGTACACGCGAGGATTCCTCCTTCTCATCGCTAGTCCCAGCGGACGGTGCCTAGGAAGGAGAATATGGAGTACAGAGTCAATCCACTCACAGGTACGTACAACACAGCTTGCACAGTACAGGTAAATTTATGGTTTGATATGTTTGTATGTGTGCCATTGCAAGGCCTAGGCCTGTGTGACGCATTAGAAATTAAGCCATGTGGGCCCTTGAAATGGCCGATGCCTGACCTGTGAAGTGGGACAATGGGATGTGAGGTCACTGCGCTGGCGGGGCACACCGTGGCGGTAGGCGATCAAAGACCGCTGTGCGAAGACGCATTGGTTAACATTGAAGCCTATGGGTTTCAGGAGCCAATGACGATGTGCGCCGGCGGTCGCGGGACGCACCGCTGCGGTACGCACCGCCGCGGGCGTGACCGCCATTTTCTATCAGCTCAATCATTCGAGACCTGATCATCCACAGGAGAGGACCTATACTGCAAGTGCTGCTGTGAACTCGGTCTGGAAGTGACAATGGCTGCTGCTACTGGTGAAAGGGCCCCCACCTTCAGTTCAGAAGAGTTGGAGAAGCTCGTGGACGGGGTCCTCCCCCAGTATGCGCAACTCTACGGTCCTCCAGACCAACAGGTGAGTATACTCAGTGCACATTGAATGGGTTATGCCTGTGTGGAGGGGGGGGGATGTAAGTTGGTGGGGTGTGGAGGGAATGGGGAGTGCAACGCACGACAGATGAGAGAATGGGAACCATGACAAGGTTGGGGAGGGGGGGGCATGTACTCCAAACATGCAGATATGTGACGGTTTCTCTTTCCCACCCTGTACATGTCAAACAGGTGAGCGCCCACCAGAAAATCGATATTTGGCGTGCCATCGCCGAGGAAGTCCGGAACTTGGGGGTCCACAACAGACGGGGCACCCACTGCCGCAAGAGGTGGGAGGACATCCGCCGCGGAACGAGGAAGACCGCAGAAACACTGCTGGGGATGGCCTCCCGACCTAGGAGGGGTGCCAGTCGCACCATGACCCCCCTGATGTCCCGGATCCTGGCGGTGGCCTACCCTAATTTGGATGGGCGCTTGAGGACAGCACAGCAGACACAAGGGGGTGAGTATCCGCACATTCTCCCATCTGTATGCGCATTGGAGGCGTCTGGGGGGGGGAGGAGGGCTGTGGGTGACATTAGGCCCGGGCGCTCTCTGTAGTGTAGTCCGCTCCCTTAGGCATGGCCCTGTGCCCCCGCCCCCCACCTCTGTAGGGTGCCAAGTGCAGCTACCCATGCTCCAGCATCACCCATGTGCGCGTGTGTTGTCCCTAGACCTGTTTGCCTAGTCAGAAGTACTGAGTAGTGTACCCCAAGTTCGCGACTTAGTGCACGAGGCACCTGTGTCTGTCCTCTCCGCAAAGGGTATTGCTAAGGCATGCACTCAACTTTGTTTAATTTCTCCCCCCACCCTAAATCTTTGTCTTCTTGTGTTTTAGCATCATCAGGCGGAGGAGATTTGGCGTCGGAGCAGGAGGGAGCTGCAGGTCACCAGGCCCCGGTGGGCATTGACACAGACACCGAGGGCACCAGTGATCCGGAGGGCGAGGGGAGCACCACAACGGGGGCCGGTGGAGACACCAGCGACACGGACACGTCCTCGTTTGGGAGCTCCCTATCGGGGGCGGCACCATCTGTGCCCCCCGCAACAACAGGTACAGCCGCCACCCAGCGCACCAGCACCGCCCTCCCAGCAGCCCCTCAGTCTTCGCTCCGTGGCCGCTCGGCCAGGAAGGCGCGCGTCTCCTTCGCCCCAGGCACCTCAGCCCCTGCCTCTGTTACCCCTGCTGCCCTCAGTGCGGAGCTCATTGACCTGGTGAGGACGCTCATTGTTGGGCAGACTACCCTTCTGAATGCCATCCAGGGGGTGGAAAGGGAGGTGCATCGGAGCAATGCCTACCTGGAGGGCATTCATTCGGGTCAGGCTGCCCATCAACGAGCGTTCACTGCTCTGGCCTCAGCACTGACGGCAGCCATTGTCCCTGTCTCCAGTCTCCCTCTTCTATCTGCCTCCACCCTTTCTCTGTCTCCTGTACCTCAACCTATCCCATCCACACCATCAGACCAGCCTGCACACACCTCAACACCCAAGGCCAGCTCATCCAAACATAAGCACCACAGAAAACACAAGCATTCACCCAAGCAACACACAGATGCAGACATATCAACAGTCACTACCACCTCTGTGTCCCTGTCCTCCTCGTCTCCCTCCTCCCTCCCTGTGACGTCTACACTCACACCTGCATGCACCCCAACATCAGCCAGTTCTTCCACCAACAGCAAACCCTCCACTACAGTCCGCACACCTGCAGTCACCACCCCCACTGGCATTTACACGTCCCCTGTGTCCTCTCCCACTGTGTCTGTCACCCCCTCTTCCAAGACACATAAACGCAGGCAGACACCCAAACAACAGCCAACCACCTCACCACAGCCTACGTCCCAGTCACCTGCACCCAAGGACAGCACACCTGGCTCTCATACAACCACATCCTCTTCCTCCACTTCTCTCACCACTACTCCTACCCCTTACCTTGGTCCCAAGAAAAATTACCTCTCCAGTTTTTACCTCTTTCCCTCCCCCGACCCACCCCCTCCAACTGGGAAAAGTCCCAAGGGCACCTCAGCCACCACCAGCCCAACTACTACAGTGCAAGTGGTGCATGGCATGTGGAGTCCACCCTTTGGCGGCAGTAACACTTCGGTGAGCAGCAAGGGGACAGCCAGCCCCCCCAGGCAAGAGGACCCGGAAATTGAAGGGCCGCCGTGAGCGGACAGAGACGGCTGCCCCCAAGGAGGTGACTCCGGCCACTTCACCGGCCACAGCAGCCAGGGGAGGCAAGGGCCCGAGAGCCCCATCTAAGGAGTGGAAGGACAGCAGGGCGGAGAGGACAACCACCAGGAGCGCGGAGCAGGAGGGCCCCACAAGCCCCATCCCGGCTGCAAGGGACGACACCAAAGGGCCCAGGACTCACTCCCCGAAGGGGCCTGACACAGCACGGTCGGAGGGCGACTGAGCAGGGTGTCCAGGCCAGGTATGACTCCCTTGACATACTGCAAGAGCACCGCTGAAGAGGGCCCCGCCGTGAAGACAGGTACCGCTGAAGAGGGCCCCGCCGTGAAGACAGGTACCGCTGAAGAGGGCCCCGCCGTGAAGACAGGTACCGCTGAAGAGGGCCCCGCCGTGAAGACAGGTACCGCTGAACAGGGCCCCGCCGTGCAGAAGAGCACCGCTGAACAGGGCCCCGCCGTGAAGACAGGTACCGCTGAACAGGGCCCCGCCGTGCAGAAGAGCACCGCTGAACAGGGCCCCGCCGTGCAGAAGAGCACCGCTGAAGAGGGCCCCGCCGTGAAGACAGGTACCGCTGAACAGGGCCCCGCCGTGGAGACAGGTACCGCTGAACAGGGCCCGCCATCTCAAGCACCGCTCCGCTGGGCCCTTCCTGTCAAGCACCGCTCCGCTGGGCCCTTCCTGTCAAGCACCGCTCCGCTGGGCCCCGCCGTCTCAAGCACCGCTCCGCTGGGCCCTTCCTGTCAAGCACCGCTCCGCTGGGCCCCGCCGTCTCAAGCACCGCTCCGCTGGGCCCCGCCGTCTCAAGCACCGCTCCGCTGGGCCCTTCCTGTCAAGCACCGCTCCGCTGGACATCGCCATGTCAAGCACCGCTCCGCTGGGCCCCGCCGTCTCAAGCACCGCTCCGCTGGGCCCTGCCGTCTCAAGCACCGCTCCGCTGGGCCCTTCCTGTCAAGCACCGCTCCGCTGGGCCCTTCCTGTCAAGCACCGCTCCGCTGAGCCCCGCCGTCTCAAGCACCGCTCCGCTGGGCCCCGCCGTCTCAAGCACCGCTCCGCTGGGCCCTTCCTGTCAAGCACCGCTCCGCTGGGCCCCGCCGTCTCAAGCACCGCTCCGCTGGGCCCCGCCGTCTCAAGCACCGCTCCGCTGGGCCCTGCCGTCTCAAGCACCGCTCCGCTGGGCCCTTCCTGTCAAGCACCGCTCCGCTGGGCCCCGCCGTCTCAAGCACCGCTCCGCTGGGCCCCGCTGTCTCAAGCACCGCTCCGCTGGGCCCTTCCTGTCAAGCACCGCTCCGCTGGGCCCCGCCGTCTCAAGCACCGCTCCGCTGGGCCCTTCCTGTCAAGCACCGCTCCGCTGGGCCCCGCCGTCTCAAGCACCGCTCCGCTGGGCCCCGCCGTCTCAAGCACCGCTCCGCTGGGTCCCGCCGTCTCAAGCACCGCTCCGCTGGGCCCCGCTGTCTCAAGCACCGCTCCGCTGGGCCCTTCCTGTCAAGCACCGCTCCGCTGGACCCTTCCTGTCAAGCACCGCTCCGCTGGACATCGCCATGTCATGCACCGCTGCGCTGGGTCCCGCCGTCTCAGGCACTGTTTATGGTTCACTGTGCCCACCATGCCTCCTCCTTGACCAGTGGACTCTGTAATCCACCTGAGAGACTGTGGCTTTGCACTCCCCAGGATGGTACAGTGGGCAACCCACCCACTGTAGAGACATTGAGAGACTGTGGCTTTGCACTCCCCAGGATGGTCCAGTGGGCAACCCACCCACTGCAGAGACTTGAGAGACTGTGGCTTTGCACTCCCCAGGATGGTACAGTGGGCAACCCACCCACTGTAGAGACATTGAGAGACTGTGGCTTTGCACTCCCCAGGATGGTCCAGTGGGCAACCCACCCACTGCAGAGACTTGAGAGACTGTGGCTTTGCACTCCCCAGGATGGTACAGTGGGCATGGTGGCTCCTCGTGGATCTGGCGTCGTGGACTCATGTGGCTGTGGTGGCCCCCCCTTCCCTTCCCCCTGAGGTGCCTGTAGTTTTGACATCGGATGCCCCTGCAGTGTTCTCTCCAAAGGACTCAGGTCTCGTGTGTGGGCTTTGCCCTTGTTTCGCAGAACCTTGGCCCACGGACATGTTAGATTCGTAGGATGTGCAGGACTTGTTACTTCAGTGATACACTGATGTGTATATCTTTTTGTTTTTTGTAAATATTTTTCACGGTTGCTCAATTATTTCCAGGTGCTTTTTTTGTACATGAAAATTTATTCCAAATTTGGTTGTGTCATTGTATTTTTAAAGGGTCTTTGTGTGGTGTCACTGTGACTTCCTGCTCTGCATTGGTGTGTACATATTGGGGGGGTGGGGGGGTCGCATATGTGTATGCCCGTAACCTTTCTTCCTCCCCCCGCCCGTGTGTCGTAGGTGCAGTACTCACCGTTGACGTCTGCGCCGGAGTTCGTACTCGTGGTAGATGAGCAGGTAGACGAGAGCAGGTATGATGTTCAATTCGGGTTCCATGCTGTCCGGATTCCGCGTGGAGTGTCTCGAGGTGAGCGTTTTCCATTGGAAATGTCTGTTTCCGCCGTGTTTTTATCGGCGGTGCTCCCGCCCCGGAAAAGGTGGCGGATTGGTGGGTCGTGATAGGGTGGGTGGTATATTGTCTGCCGCCTGGCTGTTGGCGGTGACCGCCGCGCTGTTTGTTTGTTCCGCCGTGGCGGTCGGAGTGTTAATGCGGCGGGCTGTGTTGGCGGTTCCCGCCAGGGTCAGAATTGCATTTTTTTGACCGCCGGCCTGTTGGCAGGTTGGCCGCCGCTTTATCACTGACCGCCAGGGTCAGAATGACCCCCTTGGATCACTTTGAGTCTAGCTAGGAATAGTAACCAATACTTAAGGCCAGCTGTGTGTAAGTGCTTCTGGACCTCTTGGAAAGTAGAGAGTCTGCATTGAACTGAAATCATGTAGTCTGGAAACAGGAAGACCATTGTGTTCTGCATGAGGATGGGCGCCTTGTTAGACGCGGCCCTCAAAATAGCATCTCAGTCTTTAAAATTGAGTATCTTGGCCACCATGGGATGCGGGGGTGCCCCAAGTATAGGTTTCTTTGTGGGGACTCTGTGTGCTCTTTCCACCACAAACAGATTGGAAAGTCATGACAGAGCCATCGCATTACAGAGCCAATCCTGAATGAATTGGGTGGGATTGGGCACCTCTGTGCCCTCCGGGATACCTACAATCCTGACTTTGTTCCTGCGGGACCTCCCCTCAGCATCATCCATGTGTTCTTGGAGCTGTTCCACCTGTTTGTGCAGCTGGAAGAGCTGTGCAGAATGTTCTGCCTGACCCAGAGTCAGCCTGGCTACGGCCTGTTCATTCATTCTGACTCTATCTGTTAATTTACGTTGGTCATCTTTGACTATGCTAATATCAGTCGTTATGGTCTCCAGCCGCTGTTCAATTGCCACTAGTGATTCCCAGATTTTCTGTAGAATGACACTCAGACTCATATTTATACTTTTTTAGCGCCTAATTTGCACCGCTTTTTGACGCAAAAACAGTGCAAACTTACAAAATACAATTGTATTTTGCAAGTTTGCGCCATTTTTGCATCAAACAAAATTGTGCAAATGCGACACTAAAAAAGTATAAATATGGGCCTCAGTTTGTCCAACTGTGGGATCCAGTTGGTTGTGGGGAAATTGTCTTCCGGTGTCTGGGTCGGTGAGAATCTGACAGATTGGACTGGGAGGGAGGAAGAAGCGATTTCCTCTCAATCATGGTCTTTGTGCATCCCATGACAGTAGGCAACTATTGCAGGCTCACTCTCTTGGGGGAATGGAGAGCAGATCCCCCCCTTTCTGTCCCCCTGGCAACCAGGTGTCTCAGGTGTCACTGTGAGGTCCAAAGGCTCCTGGAGGGCAGTGTCCGCCACAGCAGAGGAAGTTGAAGAGAGGAGGGACAGAATCACAAGCAATCCATCGGCAACGATCCAGATGAACATTGCCGCCTATGACCTTCTATGATCCCCAACCACCTAAGGATAATAGTTTGGCACTCACCTTGGCCATCAAGGAACCTGGCCTTCAGCTGGTCACTCTCCGACTGTGTTACGGTGTAGATTGGGCCGCACTGGTAGGCTTAGATTATCTGCTGGGCAACCAACCATCCCCAGGCAGTCCCATGCTCCTGCTTATTGTGGTCCTCTCAGGTCAACAGTATTGGGCTGAAATACACATCCAAGGCCAGGCTCTTGGTGATAGCCTCAAGATTGGGGCTTCAGGTCAGTAAGCCCTCCCTTCTCCTCAGCGGTGCACCCCATCATATATTTGGTAGTTATTTCCTATAGGGGCGCTAGTTGTGCTTTTCCCCCGTATATGCGGTGCTCAGTCTGCAGTGCTGTAGCGCTTCCAGCGCTTGTTTCCAGGGGCATTGAAGTGCGCAAGGCGATCAGTTGGAGAGGCTGCTGCCAGGCCACGCTGTGGGTGCTGCCCCTGCGGCCCAGACCGTGACAGCTGTTACGGCAGCCCCGGTCAATTGCTGTGTCTACTTGCCCAATGGTGCACACAGCCCTCAAAATGCAGCCACGAGAAAGCACACCTTCAGTAGGCTGTCCCTAGCCGGCCCTGAGCAACCCTCCATGAGAGGACCTGACCTCTCCAGAAAAGCCTCTTCGGACGAGACCAGCAGCAGCAAATCAGCTCACCTCTGCCTCTCTGCTCCTGTGCCCTGGGTGCCAACCACTGTCAATCCGCCATGAGCGAGGCACTCTACTGTGCCGACGGAGGTAGTCCTTCCGTAATGCAGGACTCCACTCCCAGGCCTTACCGTCCACAGGGCACCAGCCCAGCCGCCGTTTGCAGAGCTGTGTGGGGAGCAGCGGTAGCCGGCACTCTCCATGATCCGCTGCTGAACAGCAGCTGATCCAGGTGTAGCAACGCCACGGTGGCTTTGATGTAGTCGGATTCAGGGTCCGATGGCACACAGGGAGGGTAGAATGATGCAGACTATGGAGCCCAGGTCCTGGAGCCTCTCAGTTATGCTGCCACTATCTTAGACGGTTGGCCACGCTAACACCTTGCAGAACATCATTCAGTTGTTTTAACTTCATGACAGTGTTCGACCTCAAGGCCACCTACCTCCACATCCTTATATACCCTGCCCATTACCAGTACCTCTAAGTCATGGTAGGCAGGCAGTACTATCAGTTCAAAGTGTAAACCGTTAGGTTTACGAGAGCTCCAAAACAGTGTCTAGTGACTGCTCACCTGTGCAGAGAGAGCATCCAAGTCTTCCTTATTTCGACAACTGATAACAATGTCTAGCAAACACTTGTACAACCCTATCCTTTTTCACAGATTAGGGTTTACTGTAAACACAAATAAATGCCACCTACAACCTCAACAGATCCCATCTTTTCTAGGCTTTATGTTTAACACTGTCATGGGGAACGCATACCCCACCCGGCACAGGTATTTTAACAGCTGGTATCTCTTTTTCAGTCTACTTTTCTGTTAACTGAAAGAAAAGTAATAAAGTTACTGTGTATGATGGCATGATGGCATCTTGCATAGCAATTTTCCGGCATGCTAAATTTCACATGTGCCGTCTTCAACAGTGCATAATGAATCGAGTCACAAGCAGAGGGCCATTGGGTTTTAGTGCTGGAAAAAGCTAGTACTCAGAGGTCTCTGCAATAGGGAAACAGCAACCATCTGTTAATAGACAGGCCTTTCTTGGACCCCTATCTACAAGTGGCCATTACAAGTGATGCATAGTTCATAAGATCAGGTGCACATCTGGGCGTCATGACTGTCCTAGCAACCAGACCCTCTGTAACAGGGTAGACACATCAACTACCTGGAACTCCGAGCTATTTACCTAGCCCTGTGGCCAGGTACTCCTCATAAAAACGGACATTGTGACAATGATGTATTATGCAGACAAGAAAGGGCACACCCAGTCATTCCCCTACCAACTGTCTGGTGGCACAACAGATCTGTAACTGGGTAAGAAATCACAACATCCACATCGACTTTGCAGATCTGCTAAAAAGGATGGATCAACAAATCCATGCAAAGAAATTATACCCAGAATCATTTAAAGGTGCTGCCAGAGGTAGGGAAGCCCAGCAATCAACCATTTCACCACTTATGAAAACATAAAATTCAAAAACTTTGCCTTCAGTCACCCACAGCTCCAGTCTATGGGAAACACACCATGGCTGAGCTGATCACTTATACACTAAACTACACTTTTCTCTCTCTCCAGCTCATTACATATAGTGAGCAAATGAGGCGGGTCTACATGTCCCTTAGCCCAGAGGTACCAACATGGGCTAGAAAGCCTGGGTTCTCAATTTTACTATGTGAGAAATTGGGTTGAGAGGGGTTTTGGCCCTTCACAGGCAACAGCCACAATCCTTGTCACTAAATTAACCTGCTGTCAGCTCCCTGGTAGCTTTGCACATAAGCAGTCAGGCTTATCTTAGAGGCTATGTGTAAATTATGCAGCACTCAAACTGTAACAAATTGAGAAAACAACCCACACTGTTTAGAAAAATTGAGTAAAATGTAATACATTAGTTGATAGCAAAACTACAAAACCCCAATCAGAAACACCAGAGTTATGAATTTTTTATGGTTTTAGTGTAATCTAGCAGATAAAAGATCAAAGTTTGAACCGGGGGCATCTAGACATGCAAGCTTGGGCAAAAAGTCTAAACTTATGGCTGAATGCAAAGGAGCGCGGTTCAGATACACAAAGTGGATTGGGCCTGGTCTTCCCTTACATTTGGACTTAGAAAACATTTCAAAGGAAAATGCCTGAGAAGGTAAAGTTCAATGTACAAGGCAGTCGGCGATGTCTGAGGAGTAAATGTCTTTTTCGCTGGACAAATTTGTGGTGAAGAGTTCTACGTTTGCACTTAGTCTCTTTTTTCGTGTCAAAAATCTCCAGTAGGACGAAGATGCAGACTGTATCTGACAAGGGCTCCAGGAGGCTGAATACTATGCTGCTGAACAAGATTTGCTGCTACAGAGAAGAACGTAATGGAAACTACAGAGAAGTCAGCCCGACCGGTAATGCACATTGGGCAGATCGGCAAGCAGGTAGGTCCTGGTCTTCTCTCGGTTCTCAGAGCACTCTTTAGCAGAAAATGTTATGTCCCAAGTTTTGGATTTTGGCTGGTTGAGCATCTTTAGTTCCACTTCCATGGGTTAAGAACTGGGGTGCATTACTTTGAGGGGTCAGGGATCACTTCAGGCCGGGTGAAGCTGCACTTTGAAAGTTGTTGGAGCTTTTTGTATCCCTGTAGCTCTGAAAAGGAGGCCAGCAAACTAACCGTTTGAGTCACTGTGGTGGTCCTGTGTTCAAGAAGAAAAGCAGGTCTCCAGGAGCAGGGCAGTCCTCTGAGGGCACACGGTAGGCTTCAGGCAGTCAGCAGGGTCCTACTCTTAGAGAAGCAGGGCAGTCCTCTGAAGTACACAGCAGACAAAGTCAGCAGGACAGTTCTCTGGGAGACATTAGCTGGTCCTGAAGTCAACTGAAGAGTGGGCCTGGGGGTACTATCTTTATAGCTGGTGCCAGCTTTGAAGTGGAAGAATTTTTTGTAGTTTTCCGCCCACAGATGGTTCTGAAATTTCCTCTGTCCCTGCCCAGTCTCCACACGGTCTGGAGTCATATAAAAGCTAGTGTGAAGTCCTTTGTGTGCGTGTGCTGAGGCAGCTCCTTTAAAAAGTGCCCACTAGTAACAGTTAGTTTACTGGCCTTGGGTAGGGGGTAAGCACAAGCAGTTTAGAACTGGTAAGCAGTGGTAAACTACACAGAGGTCTAAGGCAAACAAACGCAAATTCATCAAAACAAGACGTGAGAAGGCAAAACATTTTGGGAAAGACAACCCTAAGGCTTATATGTCTAACATACTCGAATTATCCATCAGTCCCCACAAGAAGCTTCCTATCAGGCTGGACCTTCTCACCTATCACCGCTGCATAACTTGCCACCCAGACCTGAAGTAGTTCAACCAGCGGTCTGACATCAGAGGTCTTTGTGATCTGACACCTTGCCTTCCAGATGTGTGTTGCAATGTTGCAGGAGGCACGTAAACCTACCAAGTGTGCATGCTGCCCAGTAAAGTTAAAACATTTCAGTCACTACTGCATCTCACAGCAACTAGACCACTTCAATTTTAAAGTGTAGGACATCTGTTAGATCTGTTAGCCTTAGGGTGGTCTTCCCCCAAACTTTTTGCTTGCTTGCCTCCATTGTCCTGGATGTTTACATCTGTTGGCTTTGTACCCTCTAACACTGCTAACCAGTGCTAAAGTGCTTGTGTTCACTTCCCTAATGGTTTGATTGGCATACACCTGATTGGCATATTTAATTTGCTTGTAAGTCCCTTGTAGAGTGGTATACCATATACACATGGCCTGTAAGGTAAACTCTACTAGTGGGCCTGCAACACGTATTGTGCCACCCATTAAATAGCACTTTAAAGCATGTCCCACGCCTGCCATTGCAGCCTGAATCCAGTGTTCCACTGCCATGTCGACTTGGCATTGAAAACCCCTTACTAAGCCTTAAACTCCCATTTTATTGCATATACACCACCCCTAAAGTAGGCCACAGGGCGGGGTGATGTGTAATTAAAAGGTAGGACATGTTGTTTTAAGTTTTACATGTCCTGGTAGTGAAAAACTCTCAAATTCGTTTTTCACTGCTGTGAGGGCTATAGGATAGCATTGGGAATTCCTTATTGCATTTACTAAGGTGTAATTCCTAAATGTGAGGCAATAGATATGTCATGTTTGGCACCTATGAACTTGTAATGATAATCCCACTTTAATGGTAAAGTTAAATTTAGAATTGCACGTTTGAAAATTACACTTTTAGAACGTTAACATTTTCCTGTCCTTAACCCTCTGTGCCTACAGCCTGTCTTAGGTCACATGACTGGGTGTAATTGACAGTTAGGACTTTGTGAATTCCTCCTAGACAGTCTCACAATAGTGGGATTAGTAGAGCCTGAATGGACCATCAACTGGCAGGATGGTGATGGAGCTGAGCACAGCCTCACTTGCTCCTGAATAGGCTGTGTACTGTCTCCTCACAATAGGCTTAACAACCCTGTTTTGTCAGTGCAGCCAGTTTGGAGCTGAGACAGGAATCTCCCAGAACTTCAGAGAACCTGTCCAGAAAATTCTCCCGCCTTCTAGGAGCAGCTTACCATGGTATAAAAATAGGGCTCTCAAATTCACTCTTCAGTCCTCTTCTGCACCTGCGGAGGTCTGTCAGAGGACATCCTGCTGCTGTGACGTGCTGTGCACTCTGCCAGACTGCTGCTGTACCTGGAAGGATTGCTTTGCTGCCTAGAGCTTGCCTCGAACTCTCAGAGGCCAGCCCTGCTGTTGGGCCCTGCATCGTTACCTGCACCCAGGACTCCCAGAAGTGAATCCAAGGTCTAGCTGGCCTCCTGTTCAGAGCCACAGGGACATAGCAGGCTACCACCATCTTGAACCAACATCTGGACCCAGCCTGAGTGAGTCCTGAACCCCCAAGAGGTCTCCATCCACTCCTGGACCCTTGGTTGTGGTGCTAAGGGTGTCCTGGTGGCCAATTTCAAAAACTGAGTACTAAGACAAAATTTGGCCAAATAGTGCTCTGTGAACCACGAGGAGACCAGGAACAACCTGCTTGCCTATCTGCCTTAGGTGCATCGCTGGTCAGATTGACTTCACTGCTTCTCCTGCTACCACCTTCTCTGCAGCAGCAAATCTATTTCCACAGTCCTTAGCCAAATGTGTATCTGACTTCGTTTACCTGTTTTTGTCTGCAACCTTCTGCATAAAACCACCAGAGATTTTTGACTTCCATCTTGATAACTAAGTCCAAAGGTAAAAACCTTCACCGCAGCTTCGGTCCATAACTATCCGATGACGACGCTCCCTCCTCAGACACTTCTACACCTTTGCCCTGCTGAACTTCTAACTTCTCAGATACTTTTTCTTCAAACTATTTTCTAAGCCTGATGGTAAGCGCAGACTGGGCCCAATCCACTTTGTGTATCCGAACCATGCACCATCTCGGTCAGCCTTAACTTTTGACTTTGTCCTAGCCTAGTGCGGCGAGAAGTCCGTGGTTGGTGCTTTTTCCTTTAAGGCACTATTTCGAGCTTTAAACTTTAACAATTCATAACTCTGCTTCTACTTATTGAATTTAGTTGTTTTGATGTCAAATAATGTATTAATATTTACTCTAATTTTCCAAATTGTTTTGGGATTTTTCTGGTGTTGTGGGTTCACTTAACTCTTTGTGTGCTGCATAAATACTTTACACATTGCGTCACGTTAAGCCTGGCTGTGTTTTTGTGCCAAGTTACCCATGGTTAAGAACAGGTTAATTTAGTGATTGTTTGTGGTTCACCCTGTAAGGGATTGTACATGTTGCTTCACCAGGCCTCCCACCCCAGGCAGCCAACAACCCAATTTCTCACATCACTTCTTTCATTTTATATCTTCAAAAGGCAGATCAGCATACACGTCTATGCTTCTTCAATTAGCAGCTATAGCCAAATGCACGCAGAATAGAGAACACTCATTCTTTTTTGGAATTCCTGTAGTAAAGTATTCATGGAGGGTCCAAAAAGAGTGATACCCCCAAGCATTCCGCCACCCCCTGATTGGAACCTCAATGTAGTTCTAACCAGGCTTATGAGACCGCTGTTTGATCCTCACCATTCATGCCAACTTACAGTTCCTCTCATGGAAGGTGGCTTTCCTTGTAGTTATAACTTCATTAAGCTGCATTAGTGAGCTACCAGCATTCATTCAGGTCCGTCAGTGCTTAGAGCCAATCCTAGGTTCTTATTTAAGATGTCCAGTCTTTCCATTTGGACAAGACTGTTGAGCTGTCCTTTTTTCCCCAAAACTTAATTCTGTTGTGGATAGAGTGCTACAAATTTAAGATGTTAAATAGGCACTCGTACTATATTGACGGTACTTGGCATTTCTGTAAAACAAATTAACGTTTTTTGATTTTGCTAAACCATACAAGGATCATTGTATTTATAAAGCAGGCAGTGCAAGTTGGATTGTGAAATGTACCCAAACTTATTATGGCACGGTTAAACATACCTTATATAAGAAACATTATGTAGAAAGGCAGCCGCGAAGGCTTTCTTAGGCAACACCCTGTTAGGTGATAAATGTAAAGCAGCAACTTGGTCAACAGAACAACCGTTCTAAAAGCATTAATGTGCGGACATATTGGCTCATCAACACGTTATGGTTGGCAAAACTGTAGTAAGGATTTTATTTCAAACATCTGCCTGCTAGCCACCGCAAAGCAAAAACTGCTTATTAGTTAATACTAAGTATTTGAATCTATTTTCACACATGCTGTGACATTCTTGAAGTACAACCGCTCCAGCTGTGCTTGTCACCCAAGACTCCTTGTAGTTTTCATGTCAGGGGGCTCGCAATCCTCCTGGAGCAGATGGAAATCTGGGAACCTATATTTTGTGAAATGGGCTGATTCAGGAATTTTTGTGGTGGGATATAGCCTGGGATTTCTGTGGAGAAATGTTTAGAGGCCTAGTGATGTTTAGGGGTCTGATGATGCATAGGGCACTGGGGAGGTTTCTGTGCATGTGGAATAATACAGCTAGGTGACAGATTTGACTACAGGTGAAATTGTAGTGGCTTTTGGAATGGGATCAGAAGGAGGAATAGGGGCACTGTCCTGGCATCACAGGATTCCTCTGTGGGTGGCAGACATGGCACAGCATATGCTCCTAAGGATGTCAATCACTTTCCCCTGTTGCTGATCGCACATTGGGTGGCAGACAACAATGCAGTCTATCCCACAGAGTGTTTAAGGACCAGTCACTAAGAATCTGACACCAGTGTTGTCTGGATGGGAGCAGGGAAATAGACCCCTGTCCATTTTCAGAGTTGGTGATGTCTTGGTGCTGGGGGTGGGGTAGGGGGTGAGGGTGGAGCTCGTGGCAGTGATGGTTTGCGGCAACAGGAGAAAATGGATTGGTTGCCACCACAAATGACAAACAATGTGCCATAGTCAAAGGCCCTTGTGTATAGGATGGTGTTTATGTTAAAATTACAGTTCCTCATGTAGAATTCCTCCTGAAATGCATAGCGTGCTGTAAATAAAATATGGCACACACCAGAATGAATGTAATATGTGTGAAAATAAATGATACCTGGCAGAGTGAATCTGACTTGAACCAAAACAAATATGAAAACTGGCACAGTGAATATTCTACTTGGTGAATATATGAATAGCACACACTCCGAATTGAATTAGAGATATACTGAAATATATATCAATCACACTGAAATCAATAGGGCCCTCATTGTAAACAATGTAGCAATCACTGAAACAAATGCAATATTCATAAAAACGATTGAGACTTTTCTTAAAATGACTCCCTACCTCAAGGAATTCTACTGGCTCCCTGTAAGGAAAAAATGCCAGTTGAAGCTCTTGACCCATGCATACAAGGCCCTGCACAACTGTAGACCTTTCTACTTGAACCACTTCCTGAACATCCATCAGACCACCGGCCACCTGTGGTCCACGTTTTTCTCTCTAACCCTCACCCCTAGGATGCGACATAGCAGATGCGGGGGTCCCTCCTTTTCCTACTTAGCAGCAAAGTCATGGAACAAGCTACGCTTTCATCTACGGACCTCCCCATCTCTTCCAGAGTTCCGAAAGTCTATGAAGACCTGGCTATTCGGTGGACCCTGCCAGCGCCTGGATACCCTCAGGGGTGACAAGTAGCACTCTACAAATCTACTAAATGATTAAATGATTGATTGGTTATGAAAAGATTTTATCTTATTTGTACCAACTGAATGACAAATGCAGCAACAAGCAAATAAAATATGACCAAGTAATGTTTTAGAAGAACCTTCCAGTGTGCAGGACCACGTTTTGCATAGGTTTTCATATATTTTGGTGCGTTTGATCTAGAAAGAACAGTTGTTTTTGTTCAAACCTGCAGATTATGTAGTAGATGGGGGATTACGTGGTAAATGCGGCAAATCCATAATTATGTAAAAAATGCAGTGACTGCAGAATCACATATTCCAGTGACCCTATTTATATGATACGTTGTTCCATGTGTGTACTGTGATGTGGTGCTGGGAGGTGTACTGGGCTAATATAACATGAAAGCTCATTTAAAAAAATGAACATTAGAGAAAGTTTTCAATATAACAAATGGTGAGATGGAAATTAATAACAGTGAGGTAAATAACAATGTACTCAAAATGAATATGTGCATCACTGAAATTGGATATGAATCACACTGAGCTACACAAAATATTGACTGAACTGGATAATAATATGAAAGAAATGGAATTGGTGAATTGTGGGTAATAACACACACTGAAAAGCACATGACACTGACAGCCATACACAGTGAAATTCAATGCAGGTTGCGGAGCTCACTTTGGAAAGTGAATAGGTGGCTCATCAAGAGGAAGAGTTGTGAGCAGGGGCACGCTGATAACACTTGCAGAACCAGGCCTCAGACAGTCCAGTTATATACCTTTGTTGCTGTTGGGATTGGGTCACAGGACCTCTAAAGTAAACCCACAGTAAGCCATTCCAGACTGCTGTTCCCAGCAGCTCTAGGGCTCCCTCTGTACAGACGTTTGAGGTTGGAATATGTGAAAGTGAGCCCCTGGAGTGCCCCTTTGCGGCACGTAAGACTGCATCAATCCACTGCATAATTGAGTGTAGGTTGAACTCTGGATCATGTACGCTGTACTTTAAAAAATACATTTTTGTAAAGAGCACATTCTGGGGCATATTTATACTCCGTTTGCGCCGAATTTGCGTCGTTTTTTTCGACGCAAATTCGACGCTAAACTAACGCCAACTAACGCCATATTTATACTATGGCGTTAGAGGCGAATAGCGCCAAAGTTCCCGGAATGTGCGTCATTTTTTAGCGTGAACCCCTTCCTTGCGTTAATGATATGCAAGGGAGGCGTTCCCGTCTAAAAAATGACTCCCAGGCCTTTACGTGGTATTTATACTCCCGGGCAAAAGAGACGCCCGGGAGTGGGCGTGGCTAAAAACGGCGCATTTGCGCCGCTTTTTAACGCCTGGGTCAGGCATGGCGTTAAGGGACAAGTGGGCTCAAAATGAGCCCACAGTGCCCTCCCCTGCCCCCAGGGACCCCCCCTGCCACCCTTGCCCACCCCAGGAGGACACCCAAGGCTGGAGGGACCCACCCCAGGGACATTCAGGTAAGTTCAGGTAAGTATTTTTTTTTTTTTGTTTTAATAATTTTTTTTGGCATAGGGGGGCCTGATTTGTGCCCCCCTACATGCCACTATGCCCAATGACCATGCCCAGGGGACAGAAGTCCCCTGGGCATGGCCATTGGGCAAGGGGGCATGACTCCTATCTTTACAATGATAGGAGTCATGTTGATGGGGGATGGGCGTCGAAAATAAATGGCGCAAGTCGGGTTAAGACGATTTTTTCGACGTAACCTGACTTGCCCCATTTTAAGACGCCCATACGCCATTTTCCCCCTACGCCGGCGCTGTCTGGTCTACGTGGTTTTTTCCCACGCAAACCAGGCAGCGCCGGTCTGATTGCGCCGTCTAACGCCATTCCATAAATACGGCGCCCGCATGGCGCTTCAGAATGGCGTTAGACGGCGCAAAACTTTTTGACGCTAAACTGCGTTAGCGCAGTTTAGCGTCAAAAAGTATAAATATGGGCCTCTGAGTTCAAGTGTTCAATGGCTCTCTTGTATGTACTAGTGGGTGCATTGTAAACACATGAGAGTGCCTAAATCCTTTTTGTGTACAGTGCACATTTTGAGATCAAATTGCATGACAGGCTCATCATTTTTTCCCTTGCTTGTGCTTCATTTTTGCCCTTGTCTATGTCCTGTTTTCCTTTGTTTTGTGCCTCTCTGTGGCAGTTTTCTTCCTATTTCAACCCTTGTTTACGCCTCTCTGTGCTTTGTGTTAGCCCTTGTTTGGGCCTCTGTATGTATTATTTTTGCCTTTGTCTGTACCCCATTTTCCTTGCTTTCTGACTCACTTGTGCCCAGTTTTTTGCTTGTTCCTGGCTTGTTTGTGCCTCTTTGTGTTTCATTTTTGTCCTTGTCTTTGCCCGTTTTCTGCTGGTTTCTGCCTTTGTTCCCCTATGTGCTTCGTTTTTGTCCTTGTGTGCGTCATTTTCTGCTCGTTTCTACCTGTTTGAGCCTCTTCATGCTTTGTTTTTGCTCTTGTCCTTGTCTCTTTTCTCGCATGTTTCCCTGCTTGTTTTGTGACTCTTCTGTGCCCCGTTTTCTACTAGTTTTGCCCTTGTTTTGTGTTTTTCTCTGCCCATTTTCTACTCGTTTCAACCCTTGTCTGTGCCTCTGTATGCTTCATTTTAGTTCTTGTTTGTGTTTCTGTATGCTTTGTTTTTGCCCTTGCCTCTGCCCCATTTTCTGCTCTTGTTTGTGGCTCCTTCTGCTGTGTTTTTACCCTTGTCTGTGCCCTATTTTCAGCTCGTTCTCTCCTGGTTTTGTGTGCCTCTCAATGCCCTGTTTTCTGCTCATTTGCCCCTGCTTTTTCCAAATTGCCACTGTTTCCTCACTCAAGAGCTCCTTACCTTGTTTTTTGTCCTTCTGCACCCTATCCCTCCTTAACACCGCCCCCTGCACGTCCCACCCTGCCAGCACCTACTTGTTACCGCAGCACAGCCATGCAGCGTGTGCACTGCTAGCATGCCAAGGCAAGCCTGTCTGTGCCTGTACTGCCCCCAATGCAGGGAACCCTTTTCCTCCTCTTACCAACCACGTTCCTCTGCACTCTCAACCCCTTCTGCTACTCTCCGCACTGCTCCACACACCACAAAGGGGGTCTTCACTTGCACCTCCCGCATACCCTCATGCACCCATCCACATTCACTGCTCCCACATCCAGAACCCCACATGCACACTACCACCCACTACCCACACAGCAACCCACCCTCTCATGCATCGTCACTTAACCAAGCACGCCAAAAGCCTCCTCCTTTCTTCCTGAATCCAGCAAGAAGCTGAAAACCCGACTTTTCTGTTCACCATGCTGCCCTCTCCTAGGCATGGCTAGACACACTCATCTGCACAGCACCAGGAAGCTCCCATAAGTGACAGTTTTCTTTACACATACACATAACATAACATATGTGTACCCAAAAGTTTGTGGTGTAGATTTGTATTGAAGACAGAGCAACATTACAGTCTATTAAACACAAAATAAGAGCTTATTGGCTAGTGTACATCCTGATCACCCATAGTTGAAGGCTTTTCTCAAATGTGGTAATGCAGAAAAAATTGTCTTGGTGAAATATAGTATTTGCACAGGATCACACAATTTTGTCTAGCAGAGAATTACCACTAGCTGGGCATCTGCTTTCCTTTTGTCTGTTTTAAAACAAACGTTTTACAGCAAAGGCCTGTTGTCAAAGTTTTTTCTTCAATTCTTGGTGCATGAGGTGACAGCTTAAGTGGCAGGCGGCAAGCAACCACATAAATGCTCGGCTCTTTTTGGGCTCCAGGGAACAAGAGGACCTCAAGCTGAGCCAGAGCAATAATCCATCTTGAGCCTGCCTCGAGTCTTCAGTGGCTTGCCCACCTGTAGTACAAAAACCTCACATGTTTGATTTCATATCCTATAATGTTGCTCTAGCCATAATTAGAATCTAGTTTACCTAACTACACACCCTATTATAAATGCAAGGTCACTGAAATTATGCATCACAATAGCACCAAATTATGCAGCAGGGATGACTAAATTATATAGCAAGAAAACGGCAAATTATGCAGTATGATATGACACCTTTTGTGATACTATTTCTTCATTGTTTTCTAATTTTTACACATGGTAGTACTGTCTGAGCAAAGATTTCACCTTCGTATTAGCAACTTCACAGCCAAATACAAAAAAGCAACTTAAAGTTTACAGAGAGTCTTCTATTGTGCATGAATCCACGTCGCTATCTTTTAGTAACTTTTCATCCTTTTAAGCTAAAAGCAATTTTCTTGTTTAAATTAGGTGATTACACAGCAAAAGTTGGATTATGTGGCAAATGTGGCAAATCCATAAATATGCAAGAACGGCTGCAGCTGCTGAATATCATTATTCCAGTGCCCCTGTATATAGGGTAACAATAACTGACTTATCTCTGAGTTCCCTAACAGCGTTGTCATGAGGGCAAGGGCAGGAATGGTTCTCAGTGTAAGTTTGTAAACTCTTATTTTTAATACTTCAATGTGATGTACTAAGGTATGAAGCTTCAGAGTGTTAGAGAAATCCACTTTTTCTAGTTTTGAACACCTTATATTCTAATATGTTTGTGACATGATTTATGAGGTAGTTATTCTGAAGGCTCGGCTCGTGCATGGAATCTTTGAGTCAGAATCCACCCTTGACTTTGCTCTCCATGAAAATTTGTTGGCTCATGAACCTATATTGGAGAGCACATATGTTGAGCTCAAGTATTTCAAGGTGATTCATATGTGCTGGTGAGGTTATTAACACATATGAGAGCCCCGTGAAATCGTGTGCTGAGGATGTGCTCTGTACAAAAAAGATTCATTAACAAAATAGCCCACATGGAGAAATGACATTGAGTACTAGCCTGTCAAAAACATTTCTGTTTATGTCAATAGTGATTGTTTTGCATGTACTATACACTAGTCTAAACAGTTCTGCAAGAAAAAGTTTCAGGAGCTCTTAGCCAGTCCCAGTCCTGACTACAACATGGGGACTGCACCTCTACAGCTAAGATCAGTTGCCCCTCAGGATACAGGATACAGCCAAGCCTTCAGAATAACTGACACGTAAATCATGCCACAAACATATTAGAATATAGGGTGTTCAAAATTAGAAAAAGTGGATTTCTTTAACACTCTGAAGCTTTGTATCTTAGTACGTCACACAGAAGTATTAAAAACTTGATAACCGTTCAGGCCCTCGCTGCAACACTATCAGTGAACTCAAAGGCAACTCAGATATGGATGCCCTCTATACAGTGCCACTGGAATACTGTGGTTCAGTGAGTCCAGCTTTGTTTTGCTTATTAATGGATTTGCAACATAATTCAACATCTGATGCATAATCTGCAGATTTTACCCCAAAAAAATGTTTTGAACTCAAAAGGATGAAAAGTTACTAAAATGTGGCAATATGAATTTGCACACAGTGGAAGTCTCTCTGCTAAATTTAACTGGTCATCTTTTGGTTGCTTTTTTGTATTTGGTTGTGAAACTGCTACTACAGAGGTGATATTTTTGCCCTGACAGTGTTACCATGTGTAAAAATGACAAAACAATGAAGTAATAGTACCAAAAAGTGTGCATATTATGCAGAATAATTTGATTTTTCTTGCTGCATAATTTAGTCATCCCTGCTGCATAATTTGGTGCTAACCTGATGCATAATTCCAGTGGCATATCCTATATAGTATAGTATATAGTTAGGTGGACTAGATTCTAATTATGGCAGGAGCAACATTATTGGGTTGAAATGAAACATGGGAGGTTTTTGTGCTTGAGTTATGCGAGCCACTGAAAACGGGAGCGAGGCTCGAGCCAGATGATGGCTCTTGCTCAGCCTGAGGTCCTCTTGGTCCCTGGAGCCCAAAATGAGCTGAGCTTTTATGCAGCTGCTTGCTGCATGCCACTCAGGCTGTCCTGTCATCCAATGCACCAACATAACTTTGATGACAAACTTTTGATGTAAAATGTTTGTTGTAAAACGGACAAGAAAAAGCAGACATGCAGCTAGTGGCTGAACTGTACAGTGCAAAACAAGAAATCCTGGCTTCCTTGCTTGACAAAATTGTCTGATCATGTGCAAATACTATAGTTCAACAAGGCTCATTTTTCTTCATTCTGACATTTGTGACAGGCTTCAAATATGGGCGATCAGGCTGTACACTTTCCAATAAGCTCTTGTTTTTTATTTAATAGACTTTAATGTTGCTCTGTCTTCAAAACAAATCTATACTACATAAATTTAGGTACACAATATGTTATGTGTATGTGTAAAACAAACTATCCCTCAGAAGGGCATCCTGTCCCTGAGAAGATGAGTGTGCTTAGCTATGCCTACGACATGGCAGGATGTTGAGGAGAAAAGTTGGGTTTTCAGGTTCTTGCTGTATTCAGGTAAGGAGGAGGCAGCTCTTGGCATGTATGATTGAGGGACCATGCACGAGAGGTTGGATTGCTGTGTGGGTGGTGGTTGGTTAATACACGTGTAGGGTTCTTGGTACGGGAGCAGTGAATGTGGATGGGTGCATGAGGGCTTGAGGGAGGTGCAAGTGAAGAATCCCTTTGTGGTGTGTGGAGCAGTACGAAGAGTGAGGGTAGGGATTGATAGCGCAGAGGAACGCGTTCGATAAGGGGAGGACCAGAATTCCCTGCACTGGGTGCAGTCCATGCACAGACATGCTTGCCATGGCACACTAACAGATCACCACAGCATGTCTGCCCTGCAGTAGACATTAACGGCCTGCCTTAGAACTTGGCAGACGGGTTACTCCTTCACATTGGTGTTTGATACCCCATCCACCAAAATCCAAATCCCATTAACCTCCATGGGATTTATATTTTGGTGGGTGCGGTAAAACGTCACCGTTGTGATGGAGTAACCTGTCCACCAAGTTACAAATCAAGCCCTAAGTAGGTAGTGGGAGGGTGGGAAGTGCAGTGGGAAGAGTTGAGGGGGTTCTGGATGCAGGAGAACAAAAACAGGGCAAGAAGCACTGGGGTGAGGAAAGGGTGGCAAGATTAGAAAAAACAGGGGCACAACGAGCAGAAAGCATAGCACAGAGAAGCACACAAAAACAGGAGAAAACAAGCTGAAAATAGGGCACAGACAAGGGAAAAAACACGCAGCAGAAAGAGTCACAGACAAGAGCAGAAAATGGGGCACACATAAGGGCAAAAACAAAGCATACAGTGACGCAAACAAGGACTTAAACAATGCCTACAAAGGCACAGACATGGATTGAAACGAGAAGAAAATGGGCACACAGAGGCCCAAAACAAGGGAAAAATGAGCAGAAAACGTGACAGAGAAGAGTCACAAAACAAGGGAAATCAAACAGGAAAAGAGACACAGACAAGAGCAAAAACAAAGCATGAAGTGGCTCAAACAGGCAGAAATGAGCAGAAAATGGGACAGACAAGGACAAAAATGTAGCACAAAGAGGCACGAACGAGCCAGAGAGCAAGGGAAAAGGAGTACAGACAAAGGCAACAAGAAAACACACAGAGGCCCAAACAAGGGCTAAAATGAAGCACATAAAAGTATAAACAAGGGTCGAAATGAGAAGAGAATTGGCACAGAGAGTCACACAACAAGGGGAAATGGGACACAGACAAGGGCAAAATTGAAGCACCGACAAGGGAAAAATGATGAGCCCGTCATGAAATGTGATCTCAAAATGTGCACAAAAAAAGGATTTAGGCACTTATGTGTTTATAATACACTCACTAGTTCGTACATGGTGGCCTTTGCACACTTTTGCTTATAATGTGCGCTTTACAAAAAATTATTTTTTAAGGTACATAATCCATAGTTCAACCTGCACACAATCATCCTGTGGCTCGATGAAGTCTTACATGCTGAGATGGGGCACTCCAGGAGCTCACTTCTGCATATATCAGCCAGCTCCAGCCTCAAAGGTTTGTACAGAGGGAGTCCCAGAGCTGCTTGGAGTGGGAGTTTTTGATGGCTTGCTGTGGGGTTACTGGAGAGGCCCTGTGACCCAAAACACACAGCAGCAAAGGGTGTATAACTGGACTGTCTGCAGTTTGGTCCTGCTTGTGTTATCAACGTGCTCCTGCCCACAACTCTTCCTCTTGCTGAGTCACCAGAACTCCCCGTTCACTTTCCAAAGTTGGCTCTGCAAGTTGCATTGAACTTCACTGTGACTGGCTGCCAGAGTGATATGCTTTTCAGTGTGTGTTATACACACAATTCACCATTTCCATTTCATTCATATCCTTATCTGATTCAGTCAATATTTTGTGTACCTCAATGCGATTCATATCCAATTTCAGTGATGCATATATTCATTTCAAGTACAGTGTTATTTACCTCACTGTTATTTCTATCCATCTCAAGATTTGTTATATTTAAATCATTCTCTAATGTTCATTTTTTTAAATGAGCTTTTATGTTATATTAGTTCAATACAAAACAGTAAACTTTCCAGCACAAGATCACAGTACAGTACACACATGGAATAACATATCATATAATCAAGACCACTGAAATTATGTAATTCTGCAGCTGCAGCATTTTTGCATAGTTATGGACTTGGTGCATTTGGCACATAATCCACAATCTGCTACATAATCTGCAGGTTTTAACAAAAATAAGTATTGTTTCCAGCAAACTTTTGAAAAACATGTCAACACCTGGTCCTGTGCACTGGAAGGCCCTTTGAAAACATTTGTGGTCATTTGCTTGGTGCTGCATTTGGCATTCAGTTGGTACTAATAAGATGAAATCTTTTCACAAACAATCAGTCATTCAGTCAATCAGTAGATTTGTAGAGTGTGTCACCCATGAGGGTATTGAGGAGTTCATAGGATCCAGTTGATTAGCCGAATAGCCAGGTCTTTACAGACTTTTGTAACTCTGAAAGAGATGTGGATGTCCGTAGATGAAAGGGTAGCTCGTTCTATAACTTAGCTGCTAAGTGGGAGATGGAGCGACCTCCGCATCTGCTATGTCAGATGAGTGAGTTCTAGAGAAACGAATGCAGAATGGAGGTGTCCAGTGGGCTGATGGTAGTTTAGGTGGTGGTTTAAGTAGGAAGGTCTGCAGTTGTGTAGGGCTTTGCATACATAGGTCAGGGAATCAGTGGAGTTTCCTGAGGTGGGAGGTGATGTGGGTTCATCTAGGGAGATCCTGACGAGTCTGGCTGTGGCATTCTGCATGGTCTGTAGTTGTCGGAGGTGAGCTAGGATCCCTGCATAAAGAGCATTGCCATATTCCAGTCAGCTGGAGATGAAGGCCTGGGTGATGGTGCGTCTTGAGCTTTGGGGTAGCAATTTTAGTAGCTTATGTAGCATGCGGAGGATGAAAAAGCAGAGAGTTAACCTGAGGAACTGTAGAAAAAGTTTGCAAGGTTGTTGCAGAATTTCTGTGTGGGGTTATGTTGTTTGTTGTGGCTAAGAAAATGGAGAATCTTTGATTATGTTGAAGAGTTCTTTGCTGTTATTGGAGCTTGATTCAATGCATGAGGCTGATATTTTTCCAATTCAAAGTTGTGATAGGGTGCCTGGAGTGGTAAAAGGCTTTTGTAATCTTTTAGGTCAGCATGGATGGCACTAGCTAGTCCCAAACTTAAAGACTTTGCTGTAAAAATGGCAAAAGACTTAGGGCCTGATTGAGATCTTGGCAAATGAGTTACTCCATCACACCAGTGTGGGATAGCCGGTCCTCAAAAATATAAATCCTATAAGACCCTCAAGCCCTGGGGACCTCCACCTTCCCGGGGCTATTAAAGTTTTGAGGGGGCTGCGCGGACCCCTTTCAGGAGTCTCAAATGGCCCTGACGACCGCAACCTCCCAGGGCCGTCTCCTGCTATGTCCTGGCATGGCTGCCCCAGGGACATAGCTATTTGCAAACAAAGTCCACTTTCTGATAGCGGAAGTTGTCAAACAGCTTTCGCTGTCAAAGTGGAGTCTTCATCTGTTTCCCTGCACACAAATATGCATGCAGGTAAACAGATGAAAACATTGCTCCCACAGGACGTGGGGAGCCAGCTAGGAAAGCGGGGGACTTGAGGCTCCTCGCGGTTCTGTCACTCTCTCTCTCTTCCATCTCATAAGGGGATGGAAGGGAGAGAGAGCGACAGCAATAGTAATTGAAATGGTCTCTACATGCAATGACTGCAGTAAACAGTCACCTGTGGCATAATGGTTAAGGTCACAGGCCCTCACAATGTAAGTTGAGGGTTTTAGTCCAGGTGTATCTGAGGTCATTTCCATACTTTAATTGCTTTAAATTGGAAAAGTTTAAAGTTCATACTGAAAGGTGATCTCTCTCTTTTTGATTGATAAATACATTTTTCTTTTAAATTTGTCCAGAAATATATAATTCTAAGTATATCATTCTCCAAAGCCTAAAAAACTCTCTATCGCTCTCCCTCTCACTCTATTTCTCTCTCTCAATTTTCCTTTTTCAATCTCTTTCTCCCACTCAGACAACCACTCAGACACTAATGCGCCCACTCACAGACCCACTCAGACACTCATGCACCCAATCACAGACCCATTTAGACCGCTGGGCACCCACTCACAGTCCCCCTCACACACCCACTCGTAGACCCACTCAGACACCCATACACCTACTCACAGACCCATTCAGACTCTCACACACCCAGTCACAGACCCATTGAAACCGTCAAGCACCCACTCACAATCCCACAAAGAGACTAACGTACCCACTAAGACGCTCACAGGGACGTTGTAGTTAGGAAACAGAAATAAAAAACATAGAAATTCCCTTAAAAGACCAAAGGTTACAGGGACGTTACACTTAGGGTCACATTTTCAACATAAATTACCTTAGAAATTCACCTATTATAGTTAGTTATTTCAAGTAACCATAACTAGTGCCCTAAGGTAACTATAACTCGTGCCCTCACCATGCAGTGCTAACTACCACACAATTATGCCACTAATGACATTTTTGATAACATTACTGACAATATCAATGTAATATTTGTAGTAAAATTTTGATGAAAAAACTATGCATGGTGGAGGCATGAGTTATAGTTACCTTAGGGCACGAGGTAAGGTGAAATGTGAGCCTAACTATAGCGCCCCTGTAATCTTTGTTTTTTTAAGTGAATATATATATATATATATATATATATATATATATATATATATATATATATATAAATGTATATATATATATATATATAAATGTATACATATATGTGTGTGTCTTTTTAATTTTCAAGGGGGAACACCCCTTTTCTATTCCTTACATCCCTCTACTCACTTCCTAAACCCTAAAATCACCCTTACCTCCCTTTTCCTGTACCCACCCTTAAACTTAAAAATCATCCTTACATCCCTTAACCTCTAACCACTTTAAACACTAAAATCATCCTTACCTCCCTTTACCTGCACAAAATATGTTATTTACAACAATACTTACCTGCATGATAAAGTACTGTGTGACAAATGTAGAACTACTTACCTGTGTTCTAAATGGATGCATGTAATGGATGTGTGGTAAAGGCTGGTTCTTTGTTTTATAGTCTGTTAAATGTGTGGTATATTAATATTAGTTAATTCATTTCTGTCCATATAATATAATTTCAGAATGTGTAATATTAATTTCAAAATGTAATATTAATTTTAAAGCAAATCAACATAAGTTCAATGCAAGCCAAATTAATTTAAACAGGGATCATATTAATTTAAACACTGTTTGTGTTCATTTCTATATGTGCTTTATTCATTTCAAAGCATGCTAAATTTATCTCCCATGGTTTCATATTCATTCCGAAAAGTGTCATATTCATGTTAATAAATGTCATATTAATTTTGATATTGGCCATATTGATTTCGCCAGGTGTCATATTAATTTCAAAGTGGTTCATATTCATCATAGCATGTGTCATATTTCTTTCAATGAATGTCATATTAATTTCAATGGAGACCATATATTTACCATAACACCAGTGGTAATAAGTTTAACATGGTTCATATCCATTTCAACATAGGCCATGATTATTTCAATATCTGCAATATATGCAAAATTCATTTAGATGTGCATCATAATAATTTCAAAGCATAACATATTCATTTTTACAAGTAATCATAATCATTTCTATGCATGTCATATTACTTTCAATGCAATCCATATTCATTTTTTATAAATGTAATGTTCTTTTTGAAGTTACTCATATTTGTTTTAATACATATCAAATTCATTTCAATGAAGCTCATATTCATTGCTATTAATGTCATATTCATTTTAACATGGGTTGTATTCCTTTTAATCAATGCTATATTTATTTCTATTGTTGTCATATTCATATTAACACTTGTCATATTAATTTTAAGATTCAACTTATTCATTTTAACAAATATAATCATTTCAATGTGTATCATATTAATTTCGATGCATGCCGAATTCATGTTGACAAATGTCATGAAAATTTTAGCTCTGGTCATACTCATTTGAAAGCATGTCAAAGTCAATTCAATGGGGCTTATGTTTGTTTCAACACAAGCCATATTCATTTTAAATAATCTCCTATTTATTTCTGTATATCTCATATTCATTGAAGTTGGGGTAATATTAATTTCAACACAGTTCATATTAATTTATTAATTGCAACATGTGTAATGTTAATTTTAGTGTATGTTATATTATTTCAATTTGCATTATATTCTTTTCAGAATATAATATACTAATTTCAGTACTTTATATTCATTTCAATCTGTCATATTCATTTCAATGTATGTCATATTCCTCTTGGCATATGTCAGTCATTTCAAGAAATGTTCCACTCTTTTTGATGAATATTGTATTCATAACAGCGAGGGCCACATTTATTCCCGTATGATTGATATATATTTCAGTATATCTCTTATCCAATTCAGAGTGTGTGTTATTCATAATATTCACTAAGTAGCATATTCATTACAGCGAGGGCCATATTTATTCCCGTATGATTGATATATATTTCAGTATATCTCTTATCCAATTCAGAGTGTGTGTTATTCATAATATTCACTAAGTAGCATATTCACTCTGCCAGGTTTCATATTTGTCTTGGTTCCAGTCAGATCCACTCTGCCAGGAATCATATTTATTTTGACACATATTACATTGATTTTGGCATGTGTCATATTCATTTTGCAGCACGCTATGCATTTCAGGAGGAGTCCTATATGGGGAGCTGTCATTTTGACATAAACGGCTTCTCATACTTGTGGCACTAAGGGTGTGAGGCCAGGCCCAGAGGCAACATCACTAGCATGCTCAGATGCCTCTGAGTTATAGTTAGAGTTCTTTTAAGTAACTATAACTCACACCCTAAGGTAACTATAACTTGCGCCCTTGCCATGCACCGTTCTCTTATGAAATGTTTTATTGCAAACGTTGCAGTGATAATATCAAAGATTCCATACAAGATCTCATCAATTATATAATATGTGAAGTAATTAGCTGTGCATGGTGAAGGCACGAGTTATAGTTACCTTAGGGTGTGAGTTATAGTTACTTAAAATAACTCTAACTATAACTGCTGAATTTCTATGGTTTTGTACGAGTAAATTCAGAACCTAACTTTAACATCCCTGCAGCCTTTGTTTTTTTTTAGTGAATTTCTATGTTTTTTAATGTAAAGCAATTGTAATTACTATATGTTATTCCAACCCCTGCCACGCATGGCTGGCCTTGCAGCAAAGCCCTTATAACCCCCAACCCCACGCTACGCATGTCTTTTGGCTGTGGGCAGTGCAGGTTGGCCAGAGGGCCTGTCTCCATCAGTGGAACTGTGAGGGGCTGCCTGAGTGAGTGGGTCTGAAAGTGGGTGTGTGAGTCTGAGTGGGTATGTGAGTGGACGCATGAGCCTCTGAGTGCTTGTATATTTGAATTAATTAGTGTATGAATGAGTCTGTGGTTTTTCTTTCAAATTTTTTCATATTCGCCAATAATTCGCAAAAATATGCGAACTTTTGCAAATATCGTGCATGATGACGCAAAATTATTTTAAACCCATAATTTGCACCTAAAATCAATAAATCAATCAATCACTGCATTTCTAAAGTGCGCTACATACCCGTGAGGGTCTCAAGGCGCGGGGGCGCTACTGATCGAAGAGCCAGGTCTTGAGAAGTCTTCTGAAGGCCAGCAGGTCCTGAGTCTGTCGTAGGTTGGTAGGGAGAGTGTTCCAGGTATTGGCGGCGAGGTAGGAGAAGGATCTGCCGCCGGTGGTGGTTTTCCGGATACGGGGAATTGTGGCGAGGGTGAGGTTGGCTGAGCGGAGGCTTCGGGTGGGAGTGTGGAAGCTGAGTCGGTTGTTGAGGTATGTAGGTCCGGTGTTGTGTAGTGCATTGTGTGCGTGGGTGAGGAGTTTGAAGGTGATCCTCTTGTCGATGGGGAGCCAGTGCAGGCCTCTTAGGTGGGGTGTGATGTGGCTGCGTCGGGGGAACGTTGAGGATTAGTCGTGCTGAGGCGTTCTGAATTCGTTGTAGTCGTCTCAGGAGCTTGGTTGTTGTTCCTGGGTAGAGGGAGTTCCCGTAGTCGAGTCTGCTGGTGATGAGGGCCTGGGTGACGGTTTTCCTTGTGTCAGGCGGAATCCATTTGAAGATCCTGCGGAGCATCCGCAGGGTGTTGAAGCAGGACGCGGAGACGGCGATGACTTGCCTGGTCATGGAGAGGGTGAAGTCGAGGATGACCCCCAGGTTGCGAGCGTGGTCTGTGGGTTCCGGGGCTGTGCCTAGCGATGAGGGCCACCAAGAGCCATCCCAGGCTGATTGGGTGGGTCCGAGAATGAGGACCTCCATTTTGTCTGAGTTCAACTTCAGTCTGCTGTCCTTCATCCAGTCGGCTATGGCCTTCATTCATCTGTGGAGGTTGGCTTTGACGGTGTGGGGGTCTTCGGTGAGGGTTATGATCAGTTGGGTGTCGTCGGCGTAGGAGATGATGTTGAGGTTATGTTGTCGTGCGACGTGGGCGAGCAGTGCCATGTAGATATTAAACAGCGTCGGGCTGAGGGAGGATCCCTGTGGGACGCCGCAGATGATCTTGGTGGTTTTTGAGCGGAAGGGTGGGAGGCGGACGCTCTGGGTTCTGCCGGAGAGGAAGGATGTGGTCCTATGTCACACCCCTGGGGTAAGGGTACCTTCACTCTGACCCCTTATGCCACCTTCAATTTGGATTTTCACACCCGGGGACCGTGTCCCATGAAATAAAATGGCGGCCGCAACTTTGTGGTCAGATTGCGATCAGCCAATTGCAATGCTTCTTTTCTGCCGTGCATTTGTGAAATATTTGCGAACTTCACAAATTATTTGCTGCAATAGATATAAAAATGTATTTTCCCTTTGATAGCTCAAAAATTACTGAACAGTTTCGCACCAAATAAGCAAAAGCGTAATGTGAGTACCGCCAGCTAGCTTTCTGCCAAATTTGGTGTAATTCCGTCCAGTGGTTCGGCCTGTAGTCATGTCTAAAGAATCCTATGTAAATTAACATGGGTAACGCAACCTTTTTTTAGCCCCTTTTTCTCGGCCCCCGCTTGACGGGTCACCCCACAACTTCCCATGCGCAGTAAGAATCACTGCAACACGTTTTTGGGAAAAAGTTTGTGAAGATTCGTCAAACGGTGCCAAAGATATAAGCAAGTCAAAAAACGCTTTTCATATGGAAACATGGCCCTACTATAACAACCTAGTGGCGACTGCCACTAGGATGGATATATATATATATATATATATATATATATATATATATATATATATATATATATATATATATATATATATATATATATATATTATTGTTTATTCTCAAAGATTAAGTTAAGGCCACCGTAGAACTGAGTTAAAATCCATCAGATCAATTGCAGGTTCTCCAGGAGATCAATATCTGTTCCAATGGATAGTTGAAGCAAAAGTAGAAAGCTAACTTCTCTAAAATGTCTCACAAGATCTTATTGTTAAACGTGTAGATTTGATTATTTCTGAATTACGCTGGTATTAAGGAAAGCCTACTAGAGGGTCCATTGTAACACTTTTTCAAGGACCTTCCACTTGCACACCGTATTGCATTCACTCACAATGGTTCACTGTTGTTTATGTGACTAGTTTATTCTGACACCTTGAGAAGACATTTGGTCAGAGGGGCTTAATCAATATTCATGTAGTAGAGTACTGCTAAGGTGATAGGGTTAGGTGATGAGTTAAAAATCTGTAATTTGAATTGTTGAAAATGTACTTTTCTGCTCACACCACACCATGGTGACTTTGTACTTCTAATACTTTTCAATTGAGAAAAAACTATATAAACTCTGGAATGTGAGGATAAGCCAGAACTCTTGGTATATATTTTCTATGCTGCTAGGGATGCCGCCTAATTTCTTACTGATTTTGCTGCATATTTGAGACTTAGGGCCCAATTTATTTTTTGACGACAGAGTAATCTCCTTTGGCCTGGCAGAGGACTTAACATCCACCTAGCAGAAGCACTCCTACCTGCCAAATTTATAAATTAACTCCAATTCAGCAGTCATTTCAAAAGCATTAGCAGGAATCTATGGTTTCTATCAATGATTTTAAAAGTTTGGTGCATGGCGCTGTCTCTCATTTTTTTCTCAAAACTGGATCTTAATTTTGAAAATATGAAAGAAAATGCTCCCCTCATCATGGGTGTTATCTAACATGGTGAGGTGAGTCTTTCGTAGTTTTCACTGCCCCTTGCCATCAGGGTTTTCCTGGCAGAGAGAGGCAGTGAAAACTGACATCTAATTCTGCTCGCCTAAATTTGATAGGCAGAATTAGAAGTCAATCTCTGACAGCCCTTACTCTGTCGGGCCATCAGAGGGGTTTAATCACTTAATCATGGTAGCGAAGGTGTAGTCTACATTGTGATTAAGCCTAAGGTCTGCCTGCATTTAAATTGGGTGGGCGGACCATAGTCTTGTTGGCATGGATACTCCGTCACCAATGTGAGGGAGTATCCACACCACCAAGAAATAAATTAGGCCTTAGTCTAATAGACAAAATCAGAAACATTCTGTATTGTTCCCATTACTGAGAGCCTACATGGCAATATCTTTATGCATTTCAAAGAGACTATTGCTTCACTTCCGTATTGTACTCTTTTGTTAATTTGTTAATAAACAATCATGGTATGTCTCAATTCTACTCTAGAGCTCGCTTTTTGAATTAGTCCTTTTTTATTGACTATATTTTAAGATGATATTTTTTTACCTTGTGTCTGAGACAACAGCCTCATTTTTTAGGGTCAACACTGTACTCAATCCACCTAACATTTAGGCGCATCATTGAGATGCAGATTAATTTCTAGGGCCACTGCGCACCCACACAGGAGAGGATCGGAAGGTTGAAGTCTTGCTCCATTATAGCAGCTATTATATGACAGGTACAGATTGACCACTGGGTTGATGGAGCAGGAGCCTACCTTTTAAAGGAGCTTCTGGTCTGACTGCAGCTAACTGAAATCACATGCCACTCGAAGTCATCTGGGGAAATTTAGCACTAATCTCTTGCATGTCAGCCAAGAACACTCACGCACAGTCCCATGGAGAGTCTGTCTCTCATTTGACAATGTGTTGAAAGCCAGTATGGTACACACATAGTGGCCTCTTCTATGAAAGCTTCCTCATCTGCTGTGCTGCTGATAGATCTTGACAAGTGAATGTTTCAGTTGTCATCAAGGTATTGCTATACACTTGTAATGGTCGAATTCTGATGCAGTTTTCACTAATCACCACGTCTAATTTGAAGGAGTATTGCGTACCATTGAGAAACATGACCAAATTATTAAAGTGAAGGAATTAGAGACAGTGGAAAGCAAAGTTTTGGTGTTATGGTGTTTAATTCCTTATAGACTTGTACAAGTTAAGAAAACGCCATTTCTACCTCTTGACTAAGAAGACAGGCGACCAGTGGCAGCTCCTCCACCACTGCGGAGGAGTATCGCCTCCCTCCCCGCCAGCAGCAACCACTGCAATTCCTTTCTCAAGAAAAGGATAATAAACCATGTTTATTATCCTATACTTGCGAAAGGAACAGGGCATTGGGGTCATGAGCAGTGACGGGAGTGCACAGTGCACTCCCCTCATAGCGCATGTGTGTTTGGCCGGCCATTTCGGGCCAGCCAAACACACATGCGCAAGAGGCTGTCTCAAGCCCAGCAACTGTTGCTGGGCTGGAGAGAGCCTGCACAGGCTCCTAGTCTGCCTGGGAGCACCCTGGCAGGGCGCTCCCAGCCAATCCTGATGCTGCTCTGAGAATTGGTGCAGGGCAGGCTGGGAGCCTGTGCCTGCGGTGACGACGAGCGAGAGGAGCGTTGTGGCGCGATGGAGGAAATAAGTGTTATTTAAAAAAATAATTTTTTATTAATCCCCCTCCCCCCTGCGCGCCACCCCACCCCACCCCGTTATAGTCGCCACTCGAGGTGACCTTGCTGACGCCTGAGATACACCATTGCGAAACCTTGGAGAAAGCAACTGTTGAAGTATTTGTAGGAGGCTGGACTGGCTTGTAGTGAGTACCAAGGGGTACTTACACCTTGCACCAGGCCCAGTTATCCCTTATTAGTGTATAGGGTGTCTAGCAGCTTAGGCTGATAGATAATGGTAGCTTAGCAGAGCAGCTTAGGCTGAACTAGGAGACGAGTGAAGCTCCTACAGTACCACTAGTGTCATATGCACAATATCATAAGAAAACACAATACACAGATATACTAAAAATAAAGGTACTTTATTTTTATGACAATATGCCAAAAGTATCTCAGTGAGTACCCTCAGTATGAGGATAGCAAATATACACAAGATATATGTACACAATACCAAAATATGCAGTAATAGTATTAGAAAACAGTGCAAACAATGTATAGTTACAATAGGATGCAATGGGGACACATAGGGATAGGGGCAACACAAACCATATACTCCAAAAGTGGAATGCGAACCACGAATGGACCCCAAACCTATGTGACCTTGTAGAGGGTCGCTGGGACTGTAAGAAAACAGTTAGGGTTTGAAAAATAGCCCACCCCAAGACCCTGAAAAGTGAGTGCAAAGTGCACTAAAGTTCCCCAAAGGACATAGAAGTCGTGATAGGGGAATTCTGCAGGAAAGACACAAATCAGCAATGCAACAACGATGGATTTCCAAACGAGGGTACCTGTGGAACAAGGGGACCAAGTCCAAAAGTCACAAGCAAGTCGGAGATGGGCAGATGCCCAGGAAATGCCAGCTGTGGGTGCAAAGAAGCTGCTACTGGACAGTAGAAGCTGAAGATTCTGCAGGAACGACAAGGGCTAGGAACTTCCCCTTTGGAGGACCGATCCCTCACGCCGTGGAGAGTCGTGCAGAAGTGTTTTCCTGAAGAAAGACCGCCAACAAGCCTTGCTAGCTGCAAATCGTGCGGTTAGGGTTTTTGGATGCTGCTGTGGCCCAGGAGGGACCAGGATGTCGCCAATTGCGTCTGGGGACAGAGGGGGCATCGAGCAAGACAAGGAGCCCTCTTAGAAGCAGGCAGCACCCGCAGAAGTGCCGGAACAGGCACTACAAAGTGGAGTGAAACAGTGCTCACCTGAAGTCGCACAAAGGAGTCCCACGTCGCCGCAGGACAACTTAGGAGGTCGTGCATTGCAAGTTAGAGTGCCGTGGACCCAGGCTGGACTGTGCACAAAGGATTTCCGCCGGAAGTGCACGGAGGCCGGAGTAGCTGCAAAAGTCGCGGTTCCCAGCAATGCAGTCTGGCGTGGGGAGGCAAGGACTTACCTCCACCAAACTTGGACTGAAGAGTCACTGGACTGTGGGAGTCACTTGGACAGAGTTGCTGGATTCAAGGGACCTCGCTCGTCGTGCTGAGAGGAGACCCAGGGTACCAGTGATGCAGTTCTTTGGTGCCTGCGGTTGCAGGGGGACGATTCCGTCGGCCCACGGGAGATTTCTTCGGAGCTTCTAGTGCAGAGAGGAGGCAGACTACCCCCACAGCATGCACCACAAGGAAAACAGTCGAGAAGGCGGCAGGATCAGCGTTACAGAGTTGCAGCAGTCGTCTTTGCTACTTTGTTGCAGTTTTGCAGGCTTCCAGCGCGGTCAGCAGTCGATTCCTTGGCAGAAGGTGAAGAGAGAGATGCAGAGGAACTCGGATGAGCTCTTGCATTCGTTATCTAAGGAATCCCCAAAGACAGAGACCCTAAATAGCCAGAAATGGCTACTTAGGAGAGAGTCTAGGCTAGCAACACCTGAAGGAGCCTATCAGAAGGAGTCTCTGACGTCACCTGCTGGCACTGGCCACTCAGAGCAGTCCAGTGTGCCAGCAGCACCTCTGTTTCCAAGATGGCAGAGGTCTGGAGCACACTGGAGGAGCTCTGGGGAGCCCAGGGGAGGTGCAGGTCAGGGGAGTGGTCACTCCCCTTTCCTTTGTCCAGTTTTGCGCCAGAGCAGGGCTGAGGGGTCCCTGAACCGGTGTAGACTGGCTTATGCAGAAATGGGCACCATGTGTGCCCATGAAAGCATTTCCAGAGGCTGGGGGAGGCTACTCCTCCCCTGCCTTCACACCATTTTCCAAAGGGAGAGGGTGTAACACCCTCTCTCAGAGGAAGTCCTTTGTTCTGCCATCCTGGGCCAAGCCTGGCTGGACCCCAGAAGGGCAGAAACCTGTCTGAGGGGTTGGTAGCAGCAGCAGCTGCAGTGAAACCCCGGGACAGGCAGTTTGGCGGTGCCAGGGTCTGTGCTAGAGACCCGTGGGATCATGGGATTGCACCAACAATGCCAGGATGGCATAGAGGGGGCAATTCCATGATCTTAGACATGTTACATGGCCATATTCGGAGTTACCATTGTGAAGCTACATATAGGTAGTGACCTATATGTAGTGCACGCGTGTAATGGTGTCCCCGCACTCACAAAGTCAGGGGAATTGGCCCTGAACAAGGTGGGGGCACCTTGGCTAGTGCCAGGGTGCCCACACACTAAGTAACTTTGCCCCTAACCTTTACCAGGTAAAGGTTAGACATATAGGTGACTTATACGTTACTTAAGTGCAGTGAAAATGGCTGTGAAATAATGTGTGCATTATTTCACTCAGGCTGCAGTGGCAGGCCTGTGTAAGAATTGTCAGAGCTCCCTATGGGTGGCAAAAGAAATGCTGCAGCCCATAGGGATCTCCTGGAACCCCAATACCCTGGGTACCTCAGTACCATATACTTGGGGATCATAAGGGTGTTCCAGTATGCCAATGTAAAATGGTGAAATTGGTCACTAGCCTGTTAGTGACAATTTGTAAAGAGAGAGCATAACCACTGAGGTTCTGGTTAGCAGAGCCTCAGTGAGACAGTTAGGCATCACACAGGGAACACATACCTATAGGTCACAAACTTATGAGCACTGGGGTCCTGACTAGCAGGGTCCCAGTGACACATAACAAACATACTGAAAACATAGGGTTTTCACTATGAGCACTGGGCCCTGGCTAGCAGGATCCCAGTGAGACAGTGAAAACACCCTGACATACACTCACAAACAGGCCAAAAGTGGGGGTAACAAGGCTACTTTCTCACAGTATTTTCTTAGTGCCGCTTTCACATGATTAGTGAAAGACAGCTCTTCTCTTTGGGAAGGTAGGAAACCATAAGGCTGATTGAGAAGCAGCGCATTCATCTCCATAACAAAGTATACACTGATAAGCATTAGGGACTCTGAAGAGAGGTTGTCCTTTAAGAGTATCTTATTCAGGAACCTATTTTCTTATAAGCTTTATTTATATTTTTCCCTTGTCGTAACCCAAACACAGTACAGTTAACATAGGCAGCATTCACCCGTCTCCACTAAATCACTTATGTGTATGTTTGTACATAGAAACATCATGTCTCAACGTAACAGTTCACATAGCCCACACAAAAGTAGTGTAAGCATCAGCTCTGTGTCTTCTGTCACCATTACTTGAATTTCATGGTAACACTTCTTTGTCCTAAGAACTCAGGAACAAAATAAATAGGTCCCAAATATTATGTGGGCGCAAACATCTAGATTGTAGACTAGAATTTGTGACTGTTCATAGGAGTGAACTAAATCTTGGGACCAAGATGCCATTTGGGTGACAGGTTCTCGAAGCCACATTAACTCTATCTGTCATTTTGCTAGAGGTAGTAACAACCAAGCAAGTGTCTAAGCTATCCTGTTTTCAGTATTTATTTTTGTGGATTTTATTGGTGTTTTCTCAATTTTTTCCAAATCTTTTGATATCAGTCCATATCAGTGTTTGTTCAGTTCTCTGGCCTCAAATGTTGACCAAACCTTTGTTTTGCAGTGTTCAGAAAGCATAGTTTCTTGCAGAGATTGGTATAAAGCACATATTTAATGTACAGGAGGCATAAGGCAGGGTATGTAGTGTATTCCAATTGGCAGTGTGTCCAAAGGAGTTGTGTTAAACTCTTTTAAGCATAGAAAGTTTTTGTATTGCACTCTTCCTCTCACTCACATCTCACCACCCACTCTGACATGGCATTACCTCTCACACTCACTCTGTCAGGACTCTGGTGTAAATGACTATTCAGGGATTAAAGTAAGAGGGCTATGTTCAATTGTTTTAATAAACACATTCCTGGTCACAGTTGAGGTAATTCTCCTACTCCTTACTGAATATTATGACATCGTAGGGGTGATCAACCCTGTCAAAGCATAGTACCTTGTGAAACCACCTTTAAAAGTTTTAAATACACCAGATTGATTTGTTTACCTGCATTCTAAGGCATGTGAAATATAATGCTTTACACATTCTCAAAACTGCTTTTCTGCACTCTCTGCCTGGCTGCATTAAGATGGTGCTGCTGTTGTACAGTGTTGGGATGGAAACGTTCTCTACCTGGTAAAGATGTGTACCCCTGCCCTGAGTGCCCAACTGTACTGTTGTCTATGCTTATTTTGTTAGTCAGAGGCAAACACGGACCATGTGTTTGCACCATTACATAGGCCTGTAAAATGGATTGTGGTTTTGTTGAACTTGGAGGGGCACTCAAAGTGCTACCCTCATAGTAGTGGAAGGCTACCCCGTTCACCAGGAGTTAAGCAGAACAAGCATGGTCGAGGCAGCGCACCGTGTAGTGATCAGTAGTAGTGAAAAGGGCTTTTTACCCTGTGTCACTGGAGGGAGGTCTACTGGTCACTCACCTTTTAAAACGTTCTGCTGCTGTGTGCCTAACTCTTCCTTGCCCTAAATCAGGCAGCTATGGAGTACTGCATTGAGCAGCAATAGGGACTCTGCAGTGTTTGTATGTGTGGATGGGAAAGGTCAGAACAGAGATGGAGTAGTGCTCTGAAGTACATGTAAAATTAGTGCATGTGCTGAGTGTATGTATGCCTGCAAGGAGTAAATGACATGAAAGATGTAGTGCTGGGCAATGTGTGCACAATGAGACCATGTGCTGGGTATATGTGTACTTGCATGAAGTACAATACATGAGGGGTTAAGTGTTACGCTACACACGTGGTGGGTGTATGGAATGGTAGTGTGTGTAAATAGCACACCCTGGTTGGAATAGCCCCCAACAAGTTACATGAAGGCGGGTGGGTCAGGGATTTGTCTGACAACTACTAGAGCCACAAGTTCAAGGGGGATTATGTTGTAACTTTTAAATGTTGATTTTCTTTCCATGTGTAGAGTTAGAAATTGAGGGCCATATGTACAAAGTATTTTAGAAGCCATAAACGGCCCAATCAGGCCGTTTCCGACTGCCAAATTGCTTTTAAATATGTACAAAACACTAATTGCCATTCTGTGACCGGTTACTTAAGTACAATTTTTTTATTGTAATTCAGTATTTGGAAGAGGTTTATTTAGGGCGTCCCTTCCAAATACCGAATCTGAATGGGATGTATGAATGTTTTGCGGCTGAATTATGGTAAAAAGAATTCACATTTTACTGACTTCTTAAAGGAGGTTGTAACCATTTCCAAATGGTAAGGGGTCCTTATGGGACCCCTTCCCCTTTGAATATGGAAAACAAATATTTTCATAAGAGTAGGCAGTAGTCCATGGACCACTGCCTACCCATAAAAAATATTGAAACTTAAAAGTTTCATTTTTTTCTTTTTAAATGCACCCATTTAAGGAAATTGGGCTGCATTTAAAAAAAGGTTGCTTTATTTAAAAGCAGTCCTAGGCATGGTCTGCTGACCCCAGCAGGCCACCATCCCTGTGATGGCTGATTCATAATGGGTCACAAAATGCGAACTATCCCATTAATATTCATGAGGCAGGTCTATTTGTGACCCACTTGGAATTACAAATGAAACTCAAAAGTGTTTCATAGATTTGAAATAGCGATTGTTATTCGCCGGAAATTGCAATTAGGAAATTGCTATTTCAAATCTTCCTACATGTAGCCCAAAAAACAACTTTTTTTTTTTTTAAAGAAAGTATATGGATTGCTGTTTTCACATTGAGTTATGAATCATGTTCAGTGACCTGTATCTACTACATCCCCTCCATCTACCCCAGGAGATTTACAGCCCTCCTATATATCAGTCACTCCAGGGGCAGGGGGATGACTGGTGCCTCTGAGAATGAGTGTAAGTGCTTTCATTTCTCTGTGTAAGACCAATGGTGCATGTACACAAATAATGATCTATTCCAACTATAAAGGCAAAGAGATTCCTTTTTTCCTTGCAAATATTATCTTCCATCACTCACTGCTGAAAACTTGCATATGTTCAAGGGACGTATCTGTATGTGTGGGCTTCGATGTCCATGCTTTGGTAGCTAACAGAATGTAGTACTATAAGGCAATCTAGATGGGCCTGCATCACGAACAACCTCTCCTTTCTGCTTTAATGCAGAAGTTGTTTGATCTACACTACCAGTTCTATGACAGTGGTACACAGGCAAGAAAAGTGGTCTCAATCCAACTCATCCTTTATACGGGCCTACAAGCGTCCCTGGAAATTAGCACTTAGGTCATGATCATTCCAGAGAATGATGGCTGAAATTTGTTTGGATAAGCAATATATTTCCTGATGAAGATTCAATAGATCACTTTGATGATTTGCTAGGGTCTTTGTCTCTTGAAAGTATTCCTTTAGAACCAGAATAGCTCAAAAAGTGGAAGCTGAGGATTAATCAACAGGGGTCTAGCCCACAGGATTTGATCTCCAGAGAGGCTTCCAAGAACATAGGCAATATTAGAATGATTTATAAGAAATATGGCTGCACTATGCTACCTAATACCTAGTGGAGTATTGCATCGCTTTTGTACTCACTGGGAATACACAGAGCTGTGGAAAAGTCCACAGAGGTAAACAGAGGCACCTGCTTGGGGTGACGAATCCCTTACTCTATGGATAAAACAATCACTGTCTATTTCTATGGCATCAGTTTGGTGTTATAACTCCTGAACATGTGTGATAGTAAAATGTAATTATATACTGCTGAAATGATATAAGTAAACAACTTAACTTTGCAGACCTCACTTAAGCAGCACAGTAATGGTGTGGTGCCTCCCAGCAGGCGACACCCATAACAATCTCCTGTGCTGAAAACCAGTCCTTAGTGGGCCAGATTCTAGAAAGGAATGTAGGGGACACAGCTATCATTTACGCAAAGGGCAGTGGCACTCGGGCCAGGGGGTGTGAGGGCCCAATGCATCTCATTTATGTTTGTTCCCTACCCTACAAAATGGAAGTGTGGCTTTTCCTTTGCTTTCATGAAGGCCCATGACAGTCTAGACATGCCACTGTGGCTTTGCCAAACATTCTGTAAATTGTTCCGCTGACTCTCAAATAGACAGTCTAAGGCTTAAAAATCTCATGTCAAAGGAATCTCACCATAGGCAGTAAGTTACTGCAGGGGTCTAAATTGTGAGTTGAACATCATCAAATATGTCTCAGAAGCTTTTGCTAACCTCGATCATCTCCATTGTTCTAAGGTGCGAGGTAACCTTTGTCATTCAAATCCAAACCAGTAATTGAACTAAACTGCAGATGGACAGAAAAATATATGTTTTTTTTTTGTAAACAAATTTTATTGCATTTCTTAACGGCAATAAGTAGGAAATTCAACACTTGTGAGTACATAGCAATAAAAAATTAAAAAACAACTTTCACATACTCATAAGTCCAGTGATCTCCAACCCACTCATTCCCACTTAATTAGCATTCTATTGTCATGTTATCTACCCTACTCCCCATCCCTCAACCTCCCCAACTGCACCCTCCCCCCAGTGATGATACTAGTGGTATGCCTAGATTGTCGTTTTGTGTGTAGATGTGATATGAAGGAGTCAGTCCTCTGCTCTTAACGTGCACGTGGTTCTCCGAACAGCCTACACCTAGAATCTCACCTCTGGGTCATCTTGCACTGCAACTATTTGTTGGGACTATTGACAGTTTCAAAATGGCATCCTATCACCCTTCGCTTAGGGGGACTGGTTCTACCCGGCTTTCTTCTTTAAAGGAATCAAGTATTGCATCCCAGCATTGTGCCGCCCCCAGGGGCCGCCTACCCCTTCTCTCCTCACTATGAAGGACAGAGCTCTCACATCCAGCCCATCTAATTAGCTCTCTGGACCATTGGGACAATCTTGGTCCAATCGGCTTTTTCCAGGATATCGCTATTTCCCTCTTGGCCAACACGAAGGCCAGATCCCTGAATCTGTTGGTTATTTTGTACTTAGCCGTGCGTGGAAACCACCCTAGCAAACATTGCCCTATTGTGCAAGGGGCTTCTCTTCCCATTGCTCTAGACACCAGTCTACACACCTGTAGTGCTTTCCTCTTATTTAGTCTCTAAGCACTAACATAACACAACAGAAATGCACTTCTGAGGTCAAAGAAGACTTTTATTGTTATTTTATTCTTCCCCAACCACAATGTTTATGAATGAATGACGAATTAGTAGCTTTCAAGTCCGCGTTAATCAAACAAAATATATCAGTTTGCAATATACACAGCAGGTTATATTTATAAGATATTGAATGCAAAGCAAAACAAATACTTCACCGTGTAGGAACTATTTACAGCTACATCTTTCTAAGGTCTGCAAGCTGATGACCCCTGTCAGCCGCGAGAAAGAGTGTCATCTACCCACACGGGATGCTGGCAGCTGACGCCAAGCTCCAGCACGAGGTCCGGCAGATTCGAATCTGACTCTCTGCAGCCTGTTACATTCGTTACAAAGGTGTGCCCCCTCCTCTCAGACCTGGGAAACTGAGCAAGCCTTTTGGAGACTGGCCAGGTCTCCAAGACTACTCCTGTTCCCAAGCTCAAGGGAAGAGAAACGACGCCCATGTACTCTCTCTTATCAGGTCTAGTCTACTGTGAGAGCAAAACATCTTGGTTCTCTGGTGCAAAAACACAGCTTGGAAAAATACAGCTGGGATTCTCAACTGCAATGTCTAACTCCACGTTAAAGGCAATGGGCAGCTAACCTAAATATCAAATGCAATGTCATGTTAAAGGCAATAGGCAGCTAACCTAAATATCAAATGCAATGTCTAGTGTCATGTCAAAGCCAATAGGCATCTAAGCTGAATACAAAATGCAATGTCTTATATCATGTCAAAGCCCATAGGCAGCTGAACTGAATATAAAATGCAATGTATAATATCATGTCAAAGCCAATAGGCAGCTGAGCTGAATACAAAATGCAATGTATAATATCATGTCAAAGCCAATAGGCAGTTAAGCTGAATACAAAATGCAATATATAATATCATGTCAAAGCCCATAGGCAGAATATCTGATAGCATGTCAAAGTCAATAGGCAGCTAAATTGAATACATCATGTCAAAGTCAATAGGCATGCAATGTCAAAGCCAATAGGCGGCTAGACTGGATACAGCATGTCAAAGCCAATAGGCAGAATACAGAATGTAATGGCTAATGCAATGTCAAAGCCCATAGGCGGCTCAACTGAATACAGAAAGTAATGGCTAATGCCATGTCAAAGCCAATAGGCGGCTAAACTGAACAAAACATACCATGTGCTACTGGTGAACATTGAGCAACTAATATGCGCAGTGGTGAAACACAAAGTCATTGGTCAAAACAAAACTCCATCAAATAGCAGGACATTCCGCCCTTTGACCAATGAATTTTTGTTTCACATATCTCATATTTCAAACAAACAAAAAAAAACATCAGCACAAAAAAAACATTATGATCAAAGCAATCCCTGTAAAGCAATAGAAGTGAATTAACACATTGATTTCATGACCTTTTCACATCAGATACATCTACATAGAAAAGACTGGGCACATTTTTTTTTTTTCTCTGAATGAGTCTCTAATTCAACAGTGTTAGCAATTTGATGTGGCATGAGTTCTGCTCATGTAAAGGTGCACGGTCCACCTGAAAGGTTTGCTGGAAGATAAGCAAAAGTCAGAGTTCCATACGAGAGGGGAAAAAAAAAAAACACAGCAAACAAGTTGAACTTGAACTGAAGGCGCAGTTTGCGCAAAATGGATCCATGGTGCTGGCACTTTACTCAGCCAGGTTCAGGTTGGGGATTCGGTCCCTTCCCCGACCCCACACGCACACACCGGAAGGGGGACCACACAGCGCACTCAGGGACAGTGGCGAAACGTGGTCGGATCTGCAAAAGAAACAAGTATGACTTTTCTTGCAAATAACATTTTTCATTTAAACTGCACCCTTCCTCTTTCTTTCCCTGTTTTATAATCAGCAGGACGTTTTTGAGGCCCTTTGTTATATTTTCTGCAGGTTCTGGAGGATCACTTGGGGCTTCAGCCCACACATCAGCACTGAGGTTTTTATCTGCTGCGCCACAGCTTCCTTTTTCTTGCACTGTCAGAAGGGCTGGGGCAGACTCATTCTTTACCAAACCTCCATTCACTGCACTTTTGTCAATTTGGGCCATTCTGTCTCCAATTTGTATGAATGAATCAGATTCTTTTCTAGGTATCAGCATAATTTCGATTTTTCCTTGGTAATTTGCAGCAATCACTTTCCCTAAAACCTGATCAATTTGCCATTTCTGTTCTGGTAACTTTCCTCTCCCCAACTGCTCTGTGACTGCTTGCATGACAGATTGCTTTTGTGCGTGCTGCACAGTTTTTATCAAATCTAGGGGAATGTGCATCTCTCTCATCTCTGCCCACCTGTAAGTGGCCTTTTCACATTTCTGGGGCACCCACATAGCCATCCCCACTAAGGCAGAATTCTGGGTGAACACTTCTCTCTCTGAATTTTTCTCATTAACATCTGCAAGGTAATTGAACCAGTTAGGTGCTAAAACATTATCAAAGAACCAAAAATCAGCGTAAAAATGACACATCTCATGTAGCTCTTGCTTTAAAATCTGACACACATTATACAACGCTGTTCCTTCTACTGTGCCAGAAAGCAACATTTCAGTCAATGAATCATTAGTAAAACAAACATGCTTTTTATCTTCAGTGGACACGAATTCAAATGGTGCACACAACTTCATTGGTAATTCTTTTATCTGTGGTACTCTAGCCCTGTCTTGCAAGTACCAGATCCATTGTATGATTCTAGCTAGGGGCACTATTTTCTTTCCTTGTTCTTGAGTTACATGTACATCAGTTTTTCCTTCTTGCACTGCGCAGAAACCTAAAGTCTGCATTATTTCATTTGCCAAATCACAAGCGCGCAGCTGCATATTATTTTTCACAGTGACCATGTACAAAAGTGTTAGGATTTCTCTCAAATGAGGGCTATTCTTTTTCCAAAAATCAAACAAGCTAATGAAACTCGGGGTGTCTTGCTCTAAAATCCTTCGTTTTACTTGTGCATTTTGCAACGGTAACTCGTAAATCACATTCTGAGCTCTCTCGTCCGTGTTATCAGTTAAGGAATGCATATTGTTTGCCAAAAACCCTGGCTCACATGGAAACTCAGTGCAGCTCGGAGCTGTCTTAACCCCCTCATTACTGGAATGGGACAAGAAAGATTCTTCATTTTTATAACTTTCAGCATTATTTTGAATTATTGTATCCTGGCTAATTTGCTCACGTAAATTCCTATTTTCATGTTCCAACTTCCTACATTTCTCCTGCATTTCTCTGTAAGCAGATAAAGGTATCCAGACCTTTCTGTCATCATTACTTCCAAAACACACGTTTTCTACATATATACAACGGGAATTATTTCTCAAAACAACATCAGGCATTTTAGCTACACATGCATTTTCTTCTGTAATTCCCCAAACAGAAAACAATTCACAGTTTTTCTTAGCACCATCAGGCAGTTCATCAACACATGTATTCTCAGACATGGTCTGCCGTGCTACTGTGATTCTCCAAACAGAAAACAATTTCTGTAATTCTCCAAACAACAAAAAAACAATTACACTTTTAAAGTGTGCACTTAGAAATCTACTAACTCGTCAAACCCCTTTAATCACCTCTTAATGACCGACCCCACTTCTGGTACCAATTGTAGTGCTTTCCTCTTATTTAGTCTCTAAGCACTAACATAACACAACAGAAATGCACTTCTGAGGTCAAAGAAGACTTTTATTGTTATTTTATTCTTCCCCAACCACAATGTTTATGAATGAATGACGAATTAGTAGCTTTCAAGTCCGCGTTAATCAAACAAAATATATCAGTTTGCAATATACACAGCAGGTTATATTTATAAGATATTGAATGCAAAGCAAAACAAATACTTCACCGTGTAGGAAGTATTTACAGCTACATCTTTCTAAGGTCTGCAAGCTGATGACCCCTGTCAGCCGCGAGAAAGAGTGTCATCTACCCACACGGGATGCTGGCAGCTGGCGCCAAGCTCCAGCACGAGGTCCGGCAGATTCGAATCTGACTCTCTGCAGCCTGTTACATTCGTTACAAAGGTGTGCCCCCTCCTCTCAGACCTGGGAAACTGAGCAAGCCTTTTGGAGACTGGCCAGGTCTCCAAGACTACTCCTGTTCCCAAGCTCAAGGGAAGAGAAACGACGCCCATGTACTCTCTCTTATCAGGTCTAGTCTACTGTGAGAGCAAAACATCTTGGTTCTCTGGTGCAAAAACACAGCTTGGAAAAATACAGCTGGGATTCTCAACTGCAATGTCTAACTCCACGTTAAAGGCAATGGGCAGCTAACCTAAATATCAAATGCAATGTCATGTTAAAGGCAATAGGCAGCTAACCTAAATATCAAATGCAATGTCTAGTGTCAAGTCAAAGCCAATAGGCATCTAAGCTGAATACAAAATGCAATGTCTTATATCATGTCAAAGCCCATAGGCAGCTGAACTGAATATAAAATGCAATGTATAATATCATGTCAAAGCCAATAGGCAGCTGAGCTGAATACAAAATGCAATGTATAATATCATGTCAAAGCCAATAGGCAGTTAAGCTGAATACAAAATGCAATATATAATATCATGTCAAAGCCCATAGGCAGAATATCTGATAGCATGTCAAAGTCAATAGGCAGCTAAATTGAATACATCATGTCAAAGTCAATAGGCATGCAATGTCAAAGCCAATAGGCGGCTAGACTGGATACAGCATGTCAAAGCCAATAGGCAGAATACAGAATGTAATGGCTAATGCAATGTCAAAGCCCATAGGCGGCTCAACTGAATACAGAAAGTAATGGCTAATGCCATGTCAAAGCCAATAGGCGGCTAAACTGAACAAAACATACCATGTGCTACTGGTGAACATTGAGCAACTAATATGCGCAGTGGTGAAACACAAAGTCATTGGTCAAAACAAAACTCCATCAAATAGCAGGACAACACCCCTGCCCAATATCCCTCCGCAACAGGGCAGTTCCAGAACATATGTCCAAATTCAGCCCTCTCCAACCCGCACCTCGGGCATCCCAATCCCTCCACCCCAAAGTATCTGCTGATCCGTTCAGGAGTAAGATAAGCCCTATGTAGGACATAAAAATTAATCAGCTTAAATCTGGCATTGCGAGTCATCTTAGGGAAACCACCAAGCGTACGCTCCCAATCCTCGTCGGATATAGCTGTGCCCAGGTCTACCTCCCAGGACGATTTGAGCTGAGTCAAAGGTGTGGCCATATCCTCCCGAATTCTGTTGTAAAGGTTAGAAACTGCTCTGAAGGCCCCCGAAGAGGTCACCAAATATGTACAGGTTGTTTGTGTTGCGGGCCCCCCAGTTCCTGTTAACCAATGTTTTCTGATACTAGCCGCCACAGAGCCAAATAATAAAAAGTGTCCCCTCTGTAGATTAAATTGTGACCGCAGTGCTTCAAATGACATCAGTGTTCCCTCCCTAAACAGTGCTCCCACCGACTGTATCCCAGCTTCCACCCAGGACCGGAGGCCGCCCCAGTCTCCACGATGAGGTAAAGCCCTTAAGGACATGAGGGGCAGGTCCGGGGAGTAAGGAGCCCTTACTTTGAATTTACGCAAAAATCTCCTCCAACATCGCGCAAGGACTTTAAACTCAGGGGAGTCATTCTTCCCCATACTCGGGTACCCTAGTAACAATTCGTATAATCTAGCTTCTGGGGGAGTAAACGCCTTAACCCTCAACCCTGTTGCAGCCCTGCTGGATATCCATTGTGCCAACCATTGAAGTTGCGCTGCCAAGTAATAAGCCTCAAAATCCGGGACTGCTAGGCCACCATCTATTGAACGCCTCTGAAGTTTGGACAGAGCAACTCGCTTTCGACTGTCTCCCCAGATAAATGCTATGACCATGGTCTCCAGTTCTGTAAATATGGCCTTAGGGACCCATACCGGCAGGACTGTGAAATAGTACAGGAGACGAGGCAGTACCACCATCTTAAGGATGGCTACCCTCCCCGCCACAGATAAAGGCAAGGTTTGCCAAAAAGCCATGTTGGATCGGGTAGAACTCAGTGCGCCTCCAATATTGCTGTCGATTATATCCTGTGGGTCGTGAAAAACCTTGACCCCCAAGTATGAGAGGCATCTTGGAACCCACTGGACATTTCCCAATTCTAATGGAGGCGTTACTGTAGCATTCAAAGGAAACAAGCCGGTCTTACCCCAATTCACCCGAAGCCCAGAAAGCTCGCCAAATTGCGAAAGCAACTGTTGGGCCCGGGGTAGGTCTCTGTGTATATCGTCTAGGAAAATCAATAGATCGTCTGCATACAACGCTATTTGATGTCTCTTGTCCCCTGCCACTATACCAGGGCCCCCTCTCCCCCCACGCGCCGCCGCCGCCAACGGCTCCATAGCCAGTGCAAACAACAGCGGCGATAGGGGGCATCCCTGTCTGGTACCCCGTTCAACGACATAGTGGTTGGATATGATCCGCCCCGTACGTACTCTAGCAATGGGTTTAGTATATAGCAGTCTGACCCAGGCAATGTATTCCGGTCCCAATCCAAGATGGGACAACACTGTATAAAGGAATGACCACTCCAAGCTGTCAAAGGCCTTTTCTATATCGACTGCGAGGACTCCGGGGGCTGAGCTGGACGATTTTCGATCATTCATGACTGCTATAAATCTGCGTATGTTATCCGCTGTGCTGCGCCCCGGGATGAACCCCGCCTGATCAGTATGAATTAGTGTTGTCATGTGGGGGAGCAGTCTAGTGGCCAGAACCTTACTGAGGATCTTGTAGTCCAGGTTCAGCATGGATAGAGGTCTGTATGCCCCAGCTTCCGTCGGATTTTTCCCTGTTTTAAGCAAGGGTATTATTACTGCCTCCCTCGCTGTTGCCGGTAAGATTCCCCTATCTCTGGCAGATTGATATAGAATCTCGAGTCTAGGAGCTAACTGATCTATATATGCGGCATAGAATTCGATGGGAAGACCATCTGTACCCGGAGTCTTTCCCCTCGATAGCTCACTAATGGCCTTCCGAATCTCTGGTTGTGTAATGGGGCCCTCAAGTTGTGGTGTAGCATCTGGCGGCAGTGTCTGCAACTGCAGTCCAGATACATAATTATCGATAGAGCTACCGTCTGTACAGAGAGTGCTTTTATATAATCGTTCATAAAAGGCCATCAGGTGAGAGTTAATTTGCTCCTGCCCGTAAAGGGAATTCCCATCCTCCGAGATCATTTCCAGGATGGGCGACGTCTTATGTGTTTGCGATACCACCCAAGCTAACATCCGACCTGCTTTGTCTCTCTCCTCATGTGCCCGTGTAATATAGTTTTGGTAGTCAAAACATCGAAGGCGCTCCACACAGTCAGCCACCGTTGCTCTAAGCTCTAAGATAGAAGGCTGAAGGAGCGGATTTTCAGGCCTTTTTTTCTCCATCTCCCGCAGTTCACTCTCTGCTTTTTCAGTATCCCTGAGTAAAGACCTTCGGACCCCCACAGCACCCGCAATACAGCGCCCTCGCACTACCACCTTAAAAGCGTCCCATTCAATCAATGGGTTATTTGTCGAAGCCTCATTATCTGTAAAGTAATGGACAATATGCTGTCTTAGCTCCTCCTGAAAGAGTTTGTCTTCTAGGGATTCAATCTTCAGCCGCCAGGTGGGGATGCGGGGAGGGGGTGAACCCAAGCCTATCTCCAATAAAAGAGGATTATGATCGGAGATAGTGCGGGACAGGTATTCAACATTATGCACTCGAGGGGAAATGTCTGGCGAGCAGAAAAACACATCTAAACGGACATGGAGCTCGTGCCAAGGGGAGAAGAAGGAATAGTCTCTGGCCCCCGGGTGCAGCTTTCTCCAGACATCCACAAGTCCCCAACTCGCCTGCCAGGAAGAAAATAATCTTGCTACTCTCATCAAAGGAGAATCGTGTAACGGGGGGTGGGAGCGATCTCTAGAAGGATCGGCCACACAATTAAAATCGCCCCCCATCACGAGGGGGAACTGCATATAGGCGGCCAAGTGGCCCGATAAGCGAGTGAAGAACTCCCCCTGATCCCCGTTCGGGGCATAGACATTAATCAACGCCAGATCCCTTCCCTCCAATCGCCCTCGGATTGCTACAAAACGACCCTCCGGGTCTATAAGCTTGTCCAAAAGTTGGAATGGGACCCCAGCTCCGATCCATATCAAAGTACCCCTGGCAAATGCAGAATAAGAGGTATAGAATGTCTGGCCTCTCCACCTTTTCTGCAGAGCAAGCCCTTCAGACTGGGTTAAGTGTGTTTCTTGAAGCAGCGCAATCTGAATCCCCCTCCGCTTCAAATGAGAAAATACCTTATATCTTTTAGCCATTGTGTGCATACCCCGTACATTCCATGATAAAAATTTATAATTGCCTAATGACGCCATAGCTGTGTTTCAAGCCCCATCTGTGTCCAATCCTGTGTAGAGCTAGCATTTACCACTAGGAACCCTGTTCTCACTTCACACACCATCAGTAGATCAGTGATAGATACCCACCATTCATCACTCCCCGTAAACATACCCCAACAATTAACACCCCAACTCCCTCTCCCCAGGACAAAAGTTAAAACAGCTCTCATCCAAACGACTCAAAATCTTAACTAGCTTATTGTAATTGGGGTTACTCCAAGTTCTTCGAAGGCCATCCCACTGATCCCCACTACCGGATTACAGGGTGTCGTAGTACTTGTGGACCCATTTTCTCGCCCATCTGGTGAGGATAACCTCCACGGCAGCAGCCAGAGCTCCCTCCTCACTAAGCACCACGATGTCCGCCACTGGAAACCCTCATTACCAGGACAACTGCCACAAGAGCAGTTTGGCATGAGGGTTTTCATATGATACAGTCAGAGGTGCCCGGAGTTATGACTGGTCCCGATCTGTCGGATACCCAAGAGGACTCTGACTCATGCTCTGAATCAGATGGTTCACAGTTCGCTGCAGACTGCACTTGTGACCCGCGATCCGAGCCGTTCAATGAAGCTGCTGCCTCCATGGCTTTTCGCCTCTCCGTTTGCATCTCCCCATGCGAAGGACTGTTTACAGTACGGGCCGTTTTGTGTTTAGCCTCTCTCTTCCGCCCATGACCGGGGACTTGTCCCGGAGAACCATTCCCCTCTTGTGGAAGCTGGTCAAGCCATTGCCATACCTCTTCCGCCGTAGTGAAAAACTGTGTCCCTTCTTTGGTTACTACTCTAAGTTTTGCCGGGAACATCATGCCATATTGCAGACCTAATTGGCGCAGTTTCTGTTTTGCAGCATTGAAGGTGGCCCTTTGTTTCTGAACTTCCCGGGAAAAGTCTGGGAAAATACGAACCTTGTGGTTGTCCATTGTACGATCTCCTTTGGTTCTGCTTTGATGCAATAGGTAGTCTCTGTCTCGGTAATGGAGCAGCTTGGCTATTATAGGCCTTGGGGGAGTTCCCGGTGGGGGAGGGCGTGCTGGTACTCTATGAGCCCTTTCAATGGCAAAAAAGGGAGAAAGTCCATCGCCCGCTAAGCCCTCTCGAGGCCATCGCTCGAGGAACTCCGCCAGGCCTGTTTGAGGGACACTTTCAGGCATTCCAATCACCCGAATGTTATTGCGCCGTGACCTATTCTCGGCATCTTCTGCTCTTAGTTCTAAGGTCCTAATTCTGGACTCCAGCAGCTTTGTGGCCTTAGTAGAATCCTTGACCTCCGGGAAGAGCTCTTTAAGTTGTCTGTCTGTGGTGGACACCTTTTCAGCCAGGCGGCGGTGATCGTCTCGTAGTACTGTAAAATCCGTGGCTAATGCATCAATTTTCCCCTCCAGTGCTACCCGGGAAGCCGTTATAGCTTGCAGGACATCTTGAAGTGTGGGATCGGTATGTTCACCCCCCGAGGTGTCATTTCTGTGTTCGGGCGTATCTGCCTGTGTCTCGCCTGTGGGCCCCTCTTTTTGTTCTGTGTCTCTTCGGTGACCGGTTTTACCCATTTTCTGAGGTGTAGCTTCAACAACGACTGTTCAATGGTCATTAAACATTTATTCTTTCATCACAACTCGGTGCCCTGCTCCGCTAGGGGGAACTCCAGTCCTTCATTAATAAATTGCTGTTTCCAGCACACTATGCCCGCGTATGAGATTTATCGCCTCTTGTTACCAGCCATCCTCCTCACTCTAGACTACTGACCATTCCTGAGGGGTATTTCACTCCAGAAGGATGGGCCCCTCACACCCACCTCCTAGTCAGGGTGCGATCACATCAAGCCCAATTTCTTCACCGGTCATGGGGGGTACCTTCAAGTCTGACTGGCTCTCATCCTGGATTTTGGGATCGCCTGCGCTCTTATGCTCTCAGCACCGCGCAATCGGGGGAATCTCCGCAGCACGGGGTCCTTTGTGCCGCTTCACCGTCTCGTCCGTGAGTCAGGGTGCGATCTCATCCACCCCGATTATTTCGCTATTCATGGGGAGAACCTTCAAGTCGGAGTGGCTCTCAACCTGAATTTGGGGTCTCCTGCGCTCTTGTGCACACAGCGCCGCGTCATCAGGGGGAATCTCCGCAGTACGGGGACTTTTGCGCCGCTTCTCTGTCTCGTCCGAGTTCGCCCCTTCTAACCATTAGCTTCGCCTTTCTCGCTCCAGCCCCCCTCCGGCGGACCAAGGAGTCGGGCCGCACCGGAAAAGGCCCCTCGGATCCACCGCGTCTCTCTCAAGCAGTCGTCGCCAAAGGTAGGTTGTCTCTGGAGCCCCAAGAGAGATCCCGGCGCTATCGCCCCTTATCGAGTCCCACCCGATTCAGCCTTAGGGCGCGGGACGCCGCGCTGCGAATGCCCCGCGGTCCCTATCTGGTCTCCGCCGCAATACTGGACCTCTCTGTTCGTCGCTATGAGTCCCCAAAAGTATCTCCTAGTGCACCCTTTGTTCTCTGACTCCCGGGGGGATACACTGGAAGGGAGCAAGAACCTGCCTTTACTGGGTCCTCCGCCTCCAGAAACGCCGTTCAAGTCACGGCCGCCATCTTCTTTTTTTCTCTCCCTTCCTCGCGGCACTCCGTCGGGCGCTAATTCGGCCCCGAAATTCTCCCTTTTCCGGGGTCGGACCCCGCCAAATGAGTCTCCGGACCCCCCCGACCCTGCTGATAGTCCGTGGGGCGTGCAGGGGGTCCACCTCCTTTCAGACTGGACCGGAGTGGGGATCTCTGGTAGGAGCCTCACGGAGAGGCTTCCACTGCCATCGGCGTCAGGCCACGCCCCCTCATGGACAGAAAAATATATGTATGCACTTATTTATCAACTAATATACCTGATCTTTTCACAAGACTGTATACATGACAATTCCCTACATATTTGAATACACTAGATCGGCCCCTGTAACGCATGAGAGCAACTTTTTGGGATGCGGTGAGCGCTGTCCTTATCCTTCCATAGCTATGCGAATAAGCTTTTCTGTTATAATGAAACATGATTGGAGAAAAGGGAATCCCACTGCAGTGTCGGACTGGCCTAAAGGGCAATCAGAAAGCCCCTGGTGGGCTGGTCTTACAGACCAGTGTGGATCATTTTTTTTAGTTTTTAGTGGCTCCGTTTTATGGCCAGGTGGGTGTATTTTTATTGTTGATGTTCCACTCATGAAGACAAGTATTGGCTCTAGCAAACACAAATGCATGCCTCTCCCATATGTTGCAAAATACCCATACAGCATGTCTTTACAAGTTCTAAACTGCCCTGATTTGCAAATTTAGGACACTTTTTTTTAGCTCTCTGGTTTGCTAATGGAATCCACTATTATTTTTTATACCAGGCCTATTTTGTGTCCCAGTCCAATCCTGCTTTGGAGTATAGATTATTGAAAAATTTAATTTATGGGGTGTTTATGAGGAACTCGACTTCTATCACAAGGACTGAACAGGACATTGACCTCACAAATACCTCAACAATGAAGCTTACCTCGATTTGCAATGAACGAAAATGTACAGCCAGCTGTGATATGTGATGTCAACACTGCTTATTGCCTCACCCTGATGTTCTCTTTCTTATTTCATCTTAAAGTCTTATCAGATTCCTGGAGGATTGCCTGAGAGGAAGGATGGTGGAGGAGTTAATTCTTTGTCAGGACCGGAGAAGAGGATTATGCATAACTATCTTCACTTTATTAATACAGCAGATTCAAAGAACAAAAGAAAAAATAAAGACTACATATCCCATGAGACCCATGGAATCAGAGTCCATACATAGTCTAATCACAACAAAGTCCACCATATAAATAGGTATGATGACCCTTCCTGTTCCTCTTCCTCACTGGTCATTTGTTAAGTTAATTTCCTTCATTAACAACTCCCCTTTTGTCCTGTACTCTTGACTGTGGGAACAGTGTTTTTTAATACGATAATATTATTTGTATATCGGTAAATCTATTTAGATTACTAGCGTAGTAGGTTTCTGCCCGAGCGCTTCTTTGTTATTTTTCTCATAGGTCCTGCGAGGGCTCTCGAGCGCCTCTGGACGACCTGTCCGGCACGTCAACAACCTCTGAAGCAGCTTCGTGTGAGTGCTTCAGCTGACTCCTTCGTGGTTTCAGGGAAGCCCTGTCAGGAAATTCTTTGAATTCCTTTCAGACACATCACTTGCCAGAACCAACCCTCGCTTTTAATACAGGTTTTGGCGTTCTTCTCTAATACAATAGCACCACTTTGTGGTGTTTATATTTTTCTGAATAATATTGTAGGAGGCTGGCCTGGTTTGTAGTGGGTACCTAAGATACTTACAGCTCATACCAGGTCCAGTTATCCCTTACTAGTGAAATGCAGGCAGTGTTCTAGCAGCTTAGGCTGTCTAGGGGTAGCTGTAGCAGAGCAGCCATGGCTGAACTAGAAGACATGCAAAGCTCCTGTAAAACCATTATAGTTACACAGTACTTATACACAATAAAAGACAAGACTCACTGTTACCAAAAATAAAGGTACTTTATTTTCGTGACACAAGGCCAGAAGTATCTTAGAGACAATAATACTTCTGGAGGTAAGTATTATACACAATATATTCACTAGTAACCAAAATCAGGTAAGTAAACAGTCATAGAATAGTGCAAACAGTAGAAAATACCATAGATTGCAATGGGCCTAGAGGCAACACAAACTATATACTAAAATAGTGGAATGCAAATAACAAATTCCCCCCTAGGCAAGTGTAGTGTGTAGAGGGGCGCTGGAAGTGTAGGAAAACACCAAAGGTAAGTAAAGTACTCCACCCCAGAGCCCAGGAACGCAGGAGTAAAGTACAGCAAGTTTACTCAGGACACACTACAAGTCGTGATAAGAGATTTTGCAAGAACCAGGCAAGACTGCAAGCAACAAACAATAGATTCCTGGACATGAAGACCTGGGGAGAGAGGAGACTGAATCCAGAAGTCAAAGAAGAGTCCAGGAAGGACAGGAGCCCCTGCCAACCTAGAAGGTGGTGCAAACGTGGATTCTCCAATAAGAAGAAAAATACAGAAGTTCACCAAAGAAGATGGCTGCAGGTTCCTGCTTGGTGCAGGTGATGTCCCACGTCAAGTTGTTGGATGCAGGCTGTTTGCGTCGCTGGATTCCGCCAACAAGCCGTGGTTCAAGCAAGTACCCGGTTTCCGCCAAAAAGGAGCTGTCTGGACCAAGGAGGGACCTTAGGGTTCTAAACTCAGACTGAGGAGACAGAGGAAACTCTCATCACTTCAGAGAGCTCTCAGAAGATCAGGCAGCACCAACGGAAGTCCCAGAACATGGGACAAAGAAGATGAAAAGTGCGGTTGTCGCAGCACTACACTGGAAGGTCCCACGCTGCCGTAGAACAACTCAGGGAGCTGTGCGTCACAGGATGGAGTGCTGGGGACCTGGGCTATGCTTTGTACAAAGGATTCTTGGAAGAAGTGCACAGAAGCCCAAGGAGCTGCAGAAGATGCAGTGCACAGCAATACTGTCACAGCACGGGGAGGCAAGCTGTTATCTCCACTAAATTTGTACAGCTGGACCTTTGGACAGTCTAGGTCACATTGGTCCACCACCTGTGTTCCAGGGAGCACACTCGTTGTCAGGAGAGGTGTCCCAGAGTACCGGTCATCATTGCGGAAAGGTGCCCGCAGAAGCAGGGAAGTGACTCCATCACTCCACGGAGATTCCAGCAGTTCTTCTGGTGCAGGGTGAAGACAGGTAGTCCTCAGAGCATGCACACCTTGGAAACTGTTGCAAAAGCTGGCGGGAGGTGAAGTTGCAGCTCATAGGAGTCGTCCTGGATACTTTGTTGCAGTTAAGCAGTTCCTGGAGCAGTCTGCGGTTGATCCAACGGTCAGAAGCTGAAGCAGAGGATGCAGAGGAGTCCTGGAGGAATCTTGCAAACCGAATCTAAGGAAAAACCCTGAGAGGGGGATTGGCTACTTACTCAGGTATGCACCTATCAGACTCCGACTTCACCTGCTGGCACTGGGCACTCAGAGGTCTCCAGAGGGTCCCCACAACTTGGAATCCAAGATGGCTAATGCCAGGGACACTCTGGAGGAGCTCTGGGCCCCACCCGTGGGGGTGGTGATGGACAGGGGAGCGGTCACTCCCCTTTCCTTTGTCCAGTTTTGTGCCAAAGCAGGGACTGGGGGGCCCTGAACCTGTGTAGATTGGCCTATGCATGGAGGGCACCATCTGTGCACCATCAAAGCATTTCCAGAGGCTCTGGGAGGGTACCCCTCCCAAGTCTGTAACACCTATTTCCAAATGGAGAGGGTGTAACACCCTCCGCCCAAAGGAAATACATTCTTCTGCCTTCCTTGTATTGAGCTGCTCAGTCCCCAGGAGGGCAGAAACCTGTCTGTGAGGTGGCAGCAGCTGGGGCTGCAGTGGAAACCTCAGAGGGCTGGTTTGGCAGTCCTGGGGGGTCCATGGTGGAGCCGCAGGGTGCATGAGATTGGCCCTCCAATAACAAATTTGGAATAGGAGAGACAATTCCATGATCTTAGAACTCTCACATGGCCATATTCGGAGTTACCATTGTGAAGCTACATATATGTATTGACATATATGTAGTGCACGCGTATAATGGTATCCCCATACTCACGAAGTCCGGGGAATTGGCCCTGGACAACGTGGGGGCACCTTTACTAGTTCAAGGGTGCCCTCTCACACAGTAACTTTGCACCTAGCCTTCAGTAAATGAAGGTTAGACATATAGGTGACTTATAAGTTACTTAGTGCAGTGTAAAATGGCTGTGAAATAGTGTGTGCACTATTTCACTCAGGCTGCAGTGATGAGGTTTGTACGAGCTCCTTATGGGTGGCAAAAGAAATGCTGCAGCCCATAAGGATCTCCTACAACCCCAATGCCCTGGGTACCTAGGTACCATATACTAGGGACTTATAAGGGGTGTCCAGTGTGCCAATTAGAATTGGAAGATGTAGTCACTAAAGTGTAGTGACAAATTTGGTAAGTAGAGAGAGCATAAGCACTGGAGTTCTGGTTAGCAGAACTTCAGTGACACAGTTAAGCATACTGACACATGCACACAGGCCACAAACAATGAGCACTGGGGTCCTGGCTAGCAGGATCGCAGTGAGACAGGCAAAACGCACTGACAAACAGGCAGAAATTGGGGTTACCATGCCAAGAAAGATTATACTTTCCTACAAATATTATTTAAAAAGAATACCAGCGAGGGGGCTACCCATACATATTTATATTGGGTGAAATTTTATATTATATTAAAAAAAAAATGTTTTCCTTATTCACAAAAAAATTAATAGATATATTATTATTGTTTAAATATTACTGTTAATAAATCTGTGCTCTCACCCTCATAATATAGACAATAATATTGGCAGCGAAAGTGCATCCTTTCAGGATGCAGAACAATAGTGGCCGCCTCAGCGTTTTCCCCCAAAGGTGAATCAAGTGCTTTCCATCACCATTTCTAATGCCCTGGCACCTCTTCGGGAAAAAGTTGATAGGCTTGCTAAGAGCATTCCAGGGGTTTTTAGCAAACCCATTCAACCTAAAACAGGTCATAGTGGTAATAAATCCAGGATTAAAGAAGGCCACTAAGCATGATGCGGGGTACCTAGAAGGTTTCGATAAACTTACAAAGACCTTCCATAAGAGTGTGTGCACGCTTAAACATTTGCTCTACCCGGAGGAAGACCAACCTGGAGAAATGAGCAACTTCATCGCAAAAAATCCAGACTCTTTCTTTGGGGTCTCGCATGTAGGGGAGGGTGTATCGGATGCCATATTTTCCTTTCATGAGGACAAAGAAATGAGTAAGCTTTGGTGTCCCAACTCTGTTACCCCTGATTCTCCAGGTGAAGACATGGGTCAATCTGACATGTTTAACCCTTCAGATATTTATCACCCCAGATCCTCTGAATGGGTCCCTGAACCTAAAGTGGCTGACTATGTGGGCAATAAAACTCGCCAACCTTTAGAAAAAGATGTCAGGGCGAAACTTAGGGCAGAATGTCCCAGACCTTCCCTTTCTGGCAAAGTTGCAGTTACACCTGACATTGATCCTTAACTATGTACCTTTTTTAGCAAATATATTAAGGATCCCAAAAAGGGAATAGATAGATCCTGGAGGAGTTGCCAGGATGAACGTCTAGATGTTGTTGAACCTCTAATACAAATCATCCAGTTGGCTGAACAGGATAAACAATCTGGAAACCCGTTATCTATTGACATTATCGCCTGTTGGGCACAAAGGGCCATGTGTATCTTGGGGAATGCGAACTGCGCTTTGGCGGAATAACGCAGGAGATCCTTTCTCATTAAAATAGACCCTAAACTTTGGGAACTGGCGACACCAGAAGCGGGAGCCAGAGCCCAGGGCAACCTCTTTGGGGATCCTTTTGTTAAGGAACTAGGAAAATTTGTAGCAACTTTCTCTGCCTTAGACAAAGCCCAAACTTCTATAAAAAAAGATTTTCCCTGCTTTTATTGATGGGGCCGGACGAGGAAGGGATTGCTCCTCCGGTCATTTTTACCATCAAGGCCCCTCCAGAGGATATCCCAACAAAACAACGGCTGGAATGACGGTCGCCAGGGAACTTTCTATCCTTCCAGAGGTTCCGGCAGAGGCAAAACCCCCATAGGAGACCACATTGATGCCCTTTCCCACACAAAAAACCCTCATTGCCCTGTTCACTTTTTTTCGTGCTTTGTTGATTGTTGCATGTTTTACTGCCCCTCTCATATCCTACATGGCATAAATTCCGTCCACACCAAACATGCCCCAGAAAGTCTGTGCTTGAGACTCTCCAGATCCTTCTGCATATGTTGCAGCAGTTTCAGTCCCATTAACTCTACCAAATCGTTTTCCCCCACGTTCAAGACCGGACATCCTTTCTTAAGCACCATTGTTGCTAGCCAAGGCAGTAAACTACCCCATTGCATGCCACTCTTTCCCTACCAGAGCACCTCAGGCAGTCCAAGGTTGTGTTCATATGTCTGCGTTCAGCGTATTTAGCCGCTCAGTGGATGAACGAGTGCCCCACTATCCAAGTCATTGCCTTGCTTCTTGTTGGGCCTCTCACACACCCTAAGGAAAAAGAAAACATAATAGCCGCCCTCCACTGAAGCCATAACCCTCCCTCCTCTACACCCCTTCACTTTCGAACAATAATGCTCGCTACACTTGGACCTCCATCGCCCAATCTTGCGAACCTTCAGCATACCCCACCACGGATGCGCTGATGATGTAGCTGCCCCAAATCCGAAATGAGTGGGTCCCAAACGCAACTAGATCTCGGCCTAGCGCCACCAATGATCTGCACAACACCCTCAAAAGCTGAAAAGCCGTGACCCTGCTGCCATCCTGATGACAAAAAACACCCATTGCTTGCCCCCAGGCCATACCTGAAACAACCGCCACTCTATCACAGGGTGCACCGTCTCACCCCTTTTTTCATTCAGCCATACCCACTTACCTCTCCCCACCTGATCCGTCTTGGACTTCCGCAACCATATCCCCAGGTGACCAGATTCCATCCTCACCTCTTCACATCACACACCATCCTCACTTCCCAATCCTAGGACTTCAGACACCCAGAATGCCCCAAAAACTATCCACATCATGCACAAGCGGAACAACGCCACCTCGAACTTGTCATAGCAGCATCTATCCAGGCATCCCAAAATCTCCCCCAACAATTCAAATGTAATGGTTTCCCTCAATCTTCTCCCAGCGCCCACTTTCACGTTGCCCCACCCTTTCAGTACCTTGCCCAACATTTTGTCACCCGCCGGATCAAAACCCCACAAGAGCTTCCCATAAAAGGACAGACCAGCCAGTTTGCCTGCAATGGTTGTCGGGGATAAACCTCTGTCCATTAGTTCTAAAACATAAAGCATGACTGATGCTTTCCTGTCCTAGCGATCCCTGCTTGTGGTCTTCCCTGCTCCCTCCTGGAACGCCTAAAAATCTTTCCATGCTAGCTGATAGCATTTTCTGATAGACTCAGCTAAAGACATCTCCTACAGCCTACGAACTCTCAATCCCTGCCAGTTCACCAGCGCCACAATAGTCATGTTATCCACATGAAACATCACCGTCCTGTTCTGCAACTTGTCACCCCACACAGCCAATGCCACCAGCAATGGAAAAAACTCCAAGACTGCAATGCTGCGCCCCTGCCACAACCACTGCTGTGGCCAGCGCTCCGCATACCACCTGCCATCCAAGAACAATCCTAAACCATCCACTCTAGATGCATCTGAAAAAATGTGGACCTGCCACATTACTTTTTCCTCCTGAAACCACATAAGCACACCATTGAAGTCTCCCAGAAAAGAGAGCCACACCCTCAAATCCACCCTTATCGCCAAGGAAAGTCGAATCCTGTGGAGCGGCAGTGTGGCACCGGACATGGCCAGTCCCGGACATCTGCAGGATGTACGCCCCCCCCTCAGCACTCTGCAAGCAAAGTTGAGAAAACCCAACAGTTTCTGCACCCTCCGAAGCTCCAAGCTACCCTCACCAATCACCGCCTCCAAAAAAGTCTGAATCTCCCATACTTTCTGCCCTGGCACTCTTGCTACCATGGTGATCGTATCAAGCTCAATCCCCAGAAAAACCAAGGTTGTACAGGGGCCCTCTGTCTTTTTGGGGGCCAAAGGAACCCCAAACGCCTTTGCCATGACCTCAAAATTCTGCAGTGCTCCCCCACAAGCATCAGAAGCCAGTTGTCCCATGAACAAGAAGTAATCTAGATAGTGCATGACCTCCTTGTGCCCACTCCCCCTTGTGAAAACCCACTGGAAAAAGGAGCTAAAGCCTAAAAAAGAATGTAAGGAATAGCACAACCTATAGGCAGTACCCTGTCCACAGATGGCTCCCTCAAACTGCATCCCCAGCAAGGAAAAATCCTCAGGATGAATGGGCAACAAATGAAATGCCGATTTAATGTCGCACTTTGCCTACTCCGCTCCCTGTCCACACTGCCTGATCAGGCCAATGGCATCATCAACTGATGCGTATACCACCTTGGTATCCTCTGTGGCTATAAAACCATTGACAGATGCCCCCTCATGCCAGAATAATTGATGTATCAACCGGGAATCCCCTTCCCGCTTTTTAGTCACCACCCCCAAAGGAGATATCATCAGATCAGGTAACGGCCATTCTGAAAAGGGGCCCCAAATCTTCCCTTCCTGCACTTCCTTGCTCAATTAGTTCCTTACCACTTCTGGAAGCTCTTTGGCTAACCAAAATTGTCATCCCACCTCTGCCTTCTAGGTCGACGCCCACTGCATCCATAAATCTGAGTCCACTTCCCCCCATAGCTTCTCAGGGTTTAGGCTAACCCACGCTATGAATTCCTCATCATAGCTGAGCCAGGCAAACCCCCCAAAATGCATCTGAGCTTTCCTTTTGATGTCCATGTATTTAAACAAAGCAATGCCCCTGTCTGGGAATTTATCACAATATACGCTAGCGTGTATCAGGAACTCGAATGTCCAGTTCTCCATAGCAATGGGAACACTGGGTATCCTAGCTAGCTCCCACTCTTCTTCCTTTGACCCTTTGTCTGTATGGCCCTATGAAGGAGTATGAACACATCAACATACTCATGTCGCCAGCTTCTACCCTTCGTCTTGTCTGACAAATGGGACCCTAAAGGCCTGGCTAAGCCCATGTATGACAGGTGTTTCCTGTGACCTGTGTCCTCCTTACCTTCCTTGCTTACTGCCTCCCCTGTTGTAGCAGAATCCGCCAATGTTCCTGAAACACCTACTCCGTCCTTGCTCACAGACTCCTGTGGGGCCTTGCCATCCTTACCAATCACCCCATCCCCCACTCCTATCGATTTGCACTCCTTCTTTCCCGAGCCCACCCCGGCCCTCCCAGACCGTTCACCAATCCTTCTCACCTGCTGTTAAACCCGTTTCACTCCTCCTTGGGCACCTGGCTGCTGTGCTTGCTGGCTTCCGCCACTCTTGCGTGCCTCCGGTGTCTGCATGTGACTCCTGTAAGACACCAATCTCTGCCACCTGTGAATCCCACCTCCACCAGCCTTCACATCCCGACTACCCTCACCTTCATCCAAAACCTCACCTTCCTCCCACTTATCACTTGCATCCTCATAATCCAGCTCCAGCACAACCTCACCATCAAACGCTTCATCTAAACCCCGCTCCTTCACTCGCTCAACTGTGGAGGTGCACCTAGACCCTTCCCGGGTCGTCTGTTCCTTGGGTATAGCACGTGGTCCCTTGTGGTAGGGAGGGCCATTGTTAACCCCCCTAGTTCTTCAGACCAACGTCCAGGGCTGTCATGCTCCCCGCTGATGTCACCAACTTTCTGCCATTCTCGCCTGCTGGCCTCACTCCACCACCCGCCGGGCCGCTCCAACCTGGTGTGTCCACTACGCTACTGGACCCACAAGCCACACCAGCTCCCTCTGCCTGACCTCCATCTCCCGGCTCTTTAAACACCCACAACCAGTGGCCCCTGGGACATGTAATCTCTGGCCCCAACCTGTCTCTCCCTTTCATCAGTGTCCATTTTTCCATCTTGACTTGCTGCGCCTGCTCCGCCTCCGGCTCTCTGGCCCTGCACAACCTTTCCGAAAGGGCCTCAGTCTCCTCCGCAACCCCTGCGCTGCTCTCTAATCCTGGCTTCCAACTACACCACCACCTCACCCCGCCGACGCACCCCTTTGCTCGGTGCCCTGTGATAATCCGGCCGCACCATTCAAACCACCCCCCACAACCCCACTCCCACTGTGCATTGTACCATCGTCCCCCACCTTCTGCCTGTGAAACTGTCTCACATCTAGGCCTACTGGTGTCTCCCCCTACCTGCTTCCTCTTGGTGCCCACATTCTGCTCATGGGCACCTGTTTCCTGTCTTCTGCAGCTTGCTCTGACCACACAAGTCCACAGGGCCCACAAGCCCCATGTCCTCCCCTGTCCCTTCATCCTTCCCACCAACCCCTGGGCCTTCTCTGCAGACCCCATGACGGAGTCCCCCTCTCTTCCTCCCTACCTACCCTCGCTATGGGCTGCCAGGACCCCTGTCCCTCCTGATCCAGTGGGGCTCCTACGCCTCACTGGCACTTTTGTGTTTCCTGGCTTATGGGAAGTATTCCTACCCCTCCCCCACCCCTGTTTTTGCTGTGCCTTCCGTGGCGAGCTGCACACCAACACCGCAGCCTCCACACCCTTCGCAGCAGCCTTTTTCGGCCTTTCCAGACTGACCCAGGCATCCCCCAATACTCCGGGCCGCAGTAAATCTGCGCACCCGGCTTCTCCAAGGACGCGGAGCGCCGTGCATACCGCGTCCGTATCATGTTGAGCAGCCATCGTACTGCTTACCAAAAGGCCCTAAACTCCACTGAGTATATAAGGAAAGGAGCTCTAAACGCTCCTTTCCTTTACCGCTATTATCCAGGAGAGGACGTCACTTCCTCTCCTGGCCCCCTAAATAAAACTGTCCCATACCTATGTGACCCCCTGAGCCAAACCTGCCCCCCTCCCTCTGTCCCACAAAACTTCCCGGGGGAAGACTAGTCTGCGACTAGCTTCCCACAGGCCCCTCCCAAGTGGCACAGCTAGTCGATCTTCTGTGACCCTTTTTCCTCCTGCCTTACCATTGCCATAACCCCTTAGCCCCCTTACCTCATTGGTCAGTTTTTTTCATTCCCATATCCATCCAACTTCCTCTCATTCTGAGAAAGACAGTGAAGTTAGTGTATGCCAGGTATGTTGGTTTGACGGTATGCTACCACCTTTGTTTTATTTCATGGCACATGATGGACTTCCCTTGACCACCCTTAATGGTTTTATTTTGTGGCACATGACCGACATGCCTGGACCACTCTTAGTAGTTTTAATTCGTGGCACATGATGGGGATACCTAGGCCCGTATTTATAATTTTTTAGCGCCGCATTTGCGCCACTTTATAACGCAACAGTGGCGCAAACTTACAAAATATAATTGTATACTGTAAGTTTGTGCCGCTTTTGCGTCAAAAAATGATGCAACTGCGGTGCTAAAAAAGTATAAATATGGGCCCTGGTATGCTATTACTGTACATAGGCATGCAAAGCAGAGTATGTCCATAAGTGGAAGTAGTAAGGGTATATTTTAAAAATGATAAACCTGTTAATGCACCAAACATTTGTTTACTAAAAAATAAAAAACTGGTATGAAAATATTTTGTTTTGGGAAAAAGCTAGTTTTTGATAGCAAATGTGTACATTTTTATGAACTATTAAGTTGATGTTTGGTGGCAAAATATTGCATTTGAACATATATTTAAAGCTGGTATTTGCCAGATAATCACTACTGGTGTTTGCGACCTTAGCTTGTAAGATTTGTGTCACCTGTATTGCCAAGTCCCTTCCTCGGTGTATCAGTGATGCTATGAGAGAGAACTGTCTTGCATAGGGTAGGGTGGAAACATTAATGGATTTGAAATCTAGAGCAGGACATGCTTGGATAAATGGTAGTGTCTGTGTAAATGTGTTTTCTGACTGTATTGAAAGTATTTAATTTTCTCAACATTTTCTAGTACTTTCTTTGGTGGTGAACCAAAAAACCCGGGGGAGGTTCTGGTCTAATCTAATGTGAAAATTGTGCTACTAAGGCCCAGATTTAAGAGGGCCTAGCTCCTCCTTGCGCCACATTAGCGTCATATTTTTTTATGTTAATGTGGCCCAACGAGGCCAGAAACGCTGCACCATATTTACAAAGTGGCGCAATGCATGATGCCACTTTGTAACCTCTTGCACCACATGATGCCCACGCCAAATATAATGTATGCAAGGGGGGTGTTCCTCCGTTAGGGGGGCTAAAAAAATGTTGCAAAGAAATCTAAAAGATTTATTTGCGCCATTTCTTTGCCATTTTTAATGCCTGCTCAAAGCAGGCATTAAAAAGGGGCACACCATTATTTATAATGTGCCCCAGGTACTGTTCAGGGTTAGCGCCAAACGTTTGGTGCTAACCCTGTACAGTACATCAATAGTGTCAAAAATGTTGGTGCTATTGCCCCTACCCTGCGCCATGGTGCACCATATTTTAAATATGGTGCACACATGGTGGCAGTAGGGGGCGCTAAGGGATGAAGAAAAGTGGCACTGCACTGGGTGCAGCGCCACTTTTCTTAAATCTGCCTCTAAGTATTTTACTCTGCTAGGATCCATTTCTATCAATGAAGCCAAACAGGAGAAAGACTGGCCCTCTCTCTTTACTCCCTTGCTCAGTGCAATTCCCAATAGGTATTTACACACCCGGCTTTTAAAGATTACTAGCCACCAGTTGCGGCTCACTGCGCTCACAAGGGGTGGGGCGGGTGCGGTATGTGGGGGTGGGGGTAAAATATAATTTAAAAAATCAATAATAAAAATAAAAAACTAACCTGACCTGCCGTCGCGCTGCCCGTATTTCTCCCATCGCTGCAGGCACAGGCTCCCAGCCCTGCAACCAATCCTGATGCTGCTCAGAGCAGCGTCAGGATTGGCTTGGAGTGCCCAGCCATGGCTCTTCCAGGCAGACTAGGAGCCTGTGCCTGCTCTCTCCAGCCCGGCAACATAGTGCATGAGACGGCTGGCCAAACACACATGCACTCTGAGGGGAGTGCACAGTGCGCTCCCCTCACTGCTCGTTACCCTCTACGCCCCACCCCTTTCACAATGAAAGGATAATAAACACTGTTTCATTGTGAAAGGTTATGCAGCTTCTGCTACTGGGGTGGAGGGGTGATGCTCTTCCTCCCTAACGGAGGAGCCGTCGCTGCTAGTCACCACTGATGAGTATGTTCTTGTGTCCCCTTTTCCTGGAAAATTTCAAGGATCTGAGGAAGTTACACAAATGGCCAATAACTTTCAAAGGCTTTGGGGATGCCGTGACGTGGAATAAATAAGAGCAGGGTCAATGACTGTGGCAATCTGACTCGACGATTTGGTGGAAATAGGGACATAGTAGGGCCTGGTGTGGAGATGGTGTGAAGTGAGGTCCATTCTGCGGGTGCAGCAGAGTTACATAAAAGTATCAGGGGCACTGGTACCTTGTTTGTACTGATGCATAGCACAATTATTATACAGTGGCCCTTTATGACAAATTGTTGTTCTGAACTAATTAGTAAATACTCTGACCACGGGATGAAGATAAGTACTGGTTTCTTAGTAGAGGCTACACGAATGTGGAGCAGAACATCCAGCGAACATCCAGAGCATCTTCAGTTCATACAACAACTGTCCTACAAAATATCAACATTCTAAGAATATTCCTACTCACAGCTCAGCCCCAGAATGTATTACATCATCACAGTTCTCATCACAGGACTACACATCTTCCCTTCTTCGCACAAAAAACAACATAAAAATTCACTTAACATAACATCAACAGACCAGAGAAAAATGTAGCAATAAATAAATACCAACATTTATATGAATATGTAGAAAAATATATTAACCAAAAATCCTTCACAATATCTCCTCAGAATAACTATGTTTCTTAAACTCTGCCTCTTTTTCTTATTATTATTCCTTTCATCCTCATCATTTTCTTCATTGGGTCTTTTCACATCAAATTGTTCAGTTTCTGGATCACCAGCTTGACAGCAGCATTTTACCTTTACAACTTTAGCAGGATTACATCAATGACCTCCTTCAACTTGCATGGCATTGCAAACAATCTTCAAAACTCTAACAGATCTCCCAAGTTTGCTCTTCCCCTTTTTTACATGTATGGGTGACCTAATACGAACCATATTTCCAACTTGTAAAGGTGTTTATTTGACACCCTTTTTGGAGTCATACCATTTCTTTTATTTTTGTTGAATTTGATTCATGTTTTCTCTTACCATCTGCATCAAACTTGAACCATCAGATTTTTGTTTGAACCACTTTGCCATCCATGCTTGTCTAAAGCTTCTCTTTGCCATTCTTCCCCTTACTAACTCAAAATGAGAGACTTTTGTAGATGAGCGAGGTGTAGTTCTGTAAAACCAAATCATACTATTTAAAGACTTCTCTATATCAGGGTGTCCATTTTTGGCCTACCTAATACACTCACCCACAACCCGATTCATCCTCTCCACCAAACCATTGATTTCTGGATGATAAAGAGAACTCTTCACATGTTTAATGAAACAGGATTCCACAAACGTTTTAAAATCATGGCTTACAAATTGAGTATCATTATCTGAAATGAGAGTCTCTGGGAAACCTTCTCCCATAAACATTTCCTAAGGGAAGTCAACTATGACTCTAGTGGTAGGTTCCTTAACCATTTTAATCTCAGGCCATTTAGATGCATAATCCATCAACACCAAAATGTACTTATTACCACAAGACAACGCATCATAAGGTTCCATAACATCAATCCTTTACTTTTCCCATGGCATGTCTGGACACTCGATGGGCATAAGAGGAGGAGTGACCATTCTCAAGCTTTTATCAACCGATCCACAAACACAACAATTGCCTATTACCTCCTCCACCTCCACATCTGTTCTTGGCCACCAAAATGTTTCTCGAATACGACGTCTGGTAAGGGACATACCCAAATGGCCCTCATGTGCCTTCTTGATAATGTCCCCTCTGACTGAATGTGGTGGAATAATCTTATCTGTACGTAATAACATTCCATCTTCAATAGAAATCTCTCTACTTACTTTATAGTAAGGTTGCAACAACGGAGACAACATTTTCTCACAGGGCCACCCATTTCTAACCATTTTGTAAGCTTGTTACAAAATATCATCTGTCATACCAAGCATCATGCTCTGTCCATGTCCTCATATCAGGTACATCCAAAGATACTACAATACAATCTTCACAATCTTCCTCTACCAGATCAGAAAATTGTACTTCCTCATCTTCTTTCTTTAGAGGAAAATGTGACAACTCCACTCTGACCTAGCATCACTTTAATTTCTTCAAATGCTTTCATACACTCGTTCCCCCACACAAACTGTATTCCTTTCTTTAACAAATTGCTAAAGGGGCGCACCATGGTAGCAAAGTCTTGAATGTATCTGGAGTAAAAGTCACATGAAGCAAGTAAAGATTTAACCCCTGTCTTGTTTGTAGGAGGAGGAGCCATGGTAATTGCATCAACTAAACCTGGTCTCAGTCTGATTCCTTCTGCTGAAATCACTTGTCCTAAATACTCAACATTCTGTGCACCTAAACTTACTGTTTTCTGTTTTCAATACCACACCTTGTTTTTGAAAAATGCTTAATACTTTTTGAAGAATTGCTTCTTGAGCTTCTTCATTGTTAGCAAAGACCAGAACATAATCCTGAAACACAAGTACAACCTCAATCTCTTTAAGCAAATTATACATGACTCCTTCAAAGACTGAAGCCGCGGAGGCCAAGCCATAAGGCATGCGTCGATATTGAAAGGTCCTATATGAGAAATAAACGCAGTGAAATGACGTGAATCAGGATGAAGTTCAACTTGATGATTAGCACTGGCCAGATTGAGTTTAGAAAAAATGTTGGCACCCCTTAGACATGCAAAAATACCACTGACCTTTGATAGTGGGTGTGAGTTTACCCAAATTTCCTTGTTCAAGGACCTAACACATTATCTTAATTGTCCATCCCTTTTGCGAGCTACAACCAAAGGTGACAGCAATAATGAGGACTCAATGGGCTCAATAATGCCATTGTCGCACAACTTCATACGTTTTTTTCCTAAGTCTTCCCTAATACTTTAAGTAATATTCTAGAGTTTGTGTTTGGTGGGAACAGCCCCTTCTCTGATTTTAATGCTGTGTTTGAACCCATTAATTTTTTCCTAAATGATTTGTGAACACAGAAGGAAACCTGACCTTCCATTTTTTACTTTCCCCCTCACAATCCACAACTAGAACCTGTTCTTTCGCTCCAGGATTCAATACCATGCCAAATAAACCCTGGTGAAACCACCCCAGGATGCCAAGTCCTTTGACAGCAACATATGTTTTACCTCTGATCCTTCTACCTTTGAATTCTAAATCATCCTCAATGTAATCCAAAAGTTCAATTCTACGACCATCATATAAAACAGGAGAATGATCAAGAAGGATCAAATGTCTATCACCCCATGTTTCATTCAACAAAGATTGTGTGATCAAGGTGATTCTAGAACTAGAATCAACTAGTAATTTAGGAGCATTGTCCCCTACTTTTATTTCTACAATAGGGTCAACACAATCCTTACAATAATTGTCTTCTTTAGCATCATCAACCACAAAAACAATTTCAGGCTCTGATTCATTCTCAGATTCCACAATGCAAACTGTTGATTTATTTTGTGCCCTTTTTTAAAATACACTTTTTTGCAATAGTTACAAGAAACATTGATTGCTGAACACTTTCCCCCTTTTGCACGTGAAGCGTTACCACACCGAAAGCACACATTTTTTGTTGTTGAACCCAGAGTTAAAGCTCTTGTTTTATCTTGCTACTTCTTCAGAGGTTTGCTGATTGCAGTTACTTTCAGCATTTCAATTGGGTTATCATCAAGCTTCTTTAAGGAAACTTGTGAAATCTCACAGTTTTTTGCTACCTTGATGGTCTCTTCAAGAGTTGGATTACTCAAGGCTAATAATTTTTGCCTAATTTGTTTGTCTTTACATTGATACACAAACTGATCTCTAATAAGTTGGGCTGTGAAATTTTCAAATATACAAACTGAAAAAAGTCTGTGTAGTACTGAAATGTATGCCTCCACATCCTCTCCTTCATTTTGTTTTCTTTTAAAAATGTATGTCTCAAGACAATAAGACTGGGTTGCTCGTCAAACCTATTCTTCAATTTCAAAACAGATGTTTCATATTTATCTAAAGCACTATCAACCTCTTGTACAGGTATATCAGGTGGGTGTTTGTAGACAGATCTACCTTCAAACCATAAAGAATGAAGACATTTTTTTTTTTTTTCTTTCTGCACTAAATCCTAAGGCTCCAATGGCGTCTAAATACATTTCAAAAGCATCACATCATACATTCCACTTAACAGGAGGTTCGCCTGGCCTATCTAAAAGTGCTGGTGGTGGTGAAACCTCTTGAATATTAGACATGCTTAATGTTAAAACAACTAATTATAATATACGAGCTCTGTTTGAATCCTTTTTCTACTAGATAATATAGTAAGGTGTGCGAATCACTTTGATCCGCGCTGGGAATCCAAACAAAACACAGTATATAAATAAATATAGTATGGTGTGAGAAGTAAGGTGTTTGAATCACCGTGATTCACGCTAAGAAACAACAAAAACACAGTATTTAAGTAAAAATAGTATGGTGTGTGAATCACCGCAATCCTCTCTTTCAAGGCAGAACCAAGCACTGTCAACCATATAGAAACAGAACACGTTGTAGTTAAAAAAAAAACTGGATATCCTTGATTAGGTGTGTGAATAACCGCGATCAGTACAGTGACTGATGGAGCTCAGCAGACAACCGGCATACTGTGATGAACACAAGTCAGGCAACGCCAAACAAGAATGCCTCACTCATAGGACAGCGTACAGAAAGACATCACAAACAAGCAAAGTCAGGCAGAATAGGTCTGCATGTAAAATGCGATGACATGGCGCTACAAACCAAGAACGCCTCACTCCTCGGACGACGTACGAAGATAACGTCACAAACAGGCAGGATCAGGCACAATAGTAAAATGTCTGTACGTCTGACATCAAACGTGATGAAATAGCAAAGCAGATTCCTCATCGCAAATCCTCACCAGTTTTTCACAAAATGTAATATTTCCAAAAATATGCAAATGATGTTAAGATACACGTTCCTTTCCCCATCTATGTTCCTCCTTCCCCGTGGCACATCCACTGCAGGCTTGTTTATTACTATGGCAGTCTGAACTATACGTTGCCAAGTAATCCATTGCCATAGTCTCCACAAGCTGACAAATCAGAAAAGTAAGCAAATCCAGGGCAGTACTGTTCTGTGCTTAACTCCACCGTATGTACCACATAAATCTTTCTGTACAAAATAGGAAATAATTCCTCAAACAAACCATGTGTAGGTGCGTGTAGCCAGCTCATCGCCAAAAATGCTGTAGTAAGTACTCTGACCACGGGATGAAGATAAGTACTGGTTTATTCATAGAGGCTACAAGGTTGTGGAGCAGCACAGCCAGTGAACATGCAGAACATCCTCAGTTCATACAATAACTGTCCAACACTTGCAATATCAACATTCTAAGAATGTTTCTACTCACAGCGCAGCTCAAGAATGTATTATATCATCACAGTAATCATCACAGTACTACATACTATTATTCCATCACAGTTGAAAAGTGGAGCATGTCCACCCTGTGCAGATTAAACTACTGAACAATGCTAATACAGTGCTCAATGTAAAAGGGATCATGATTTGTTTGGATGTGAGAGTGCTGTTGTGTGGGAGACAGATGCAAGGGAGTAGCCAGAAAGGTATAAAAATACCCTCCACTTTGGTACATCTCTCTAATACATTGAGCAACCCCTTCCACCCTAGAATAGTTCCCCTCACCGTTCCACCCATCCATCTGTCCATCTATTTAGCCTTCCATACATCCATCCTTTTTCTATTCCATGCAGCCATTGTGCAGCATTCTATTAATCTATCTATCCTTATATCCATCAACCAATGTATCGACCCACCTTCAAACCATAATTTTATTTGTTCATCTATTCATCCAGCCATACCTGAACTATTCTATCCAACCATCCTTTCAACCTTCCATCCATCTACTCACTCTTCCATTCATTCAGCCTTTTACACATCCATCTATCCATCCATAGATCCTTCAGACCATGCTTCCATCTTTTTATCCATCCATCCGTTCACTCGTCCATCCATCTATTCACCCAATGATCATTTCACCCTTTTATCCATCTATCTTTTCATGCATCCATCTAGCTCTTCACTATTCA